>NC_133534.1:51608327-51922216 GCF_048544455.1 Silene latifolia | reverse complement strand
TTGACCTTTACATCATCAAATTTTTCTGGCGACAAATTCCTAACAGATGTGCACATATCAGTAGTTAAAAACATCAAATCGTGGAGCTATGCATAACTGAATTGTTAATGTGACTCCCTGATGTGGAAAAGAAATATACCAAGTGATGAAAACAACATCCCGAATGAAGTCCAATGCGGAAAATTAGAGACTCGTTTTCCTGTAACACATTCGGTCTTTTTGAGTCCTATCAAGTTTAACACCATAGGTTATTGATCATTAACATTAAATATTGTTTTGGTTTTACTTGTCTTTGTCAGGGAGTTAAGGCGCTAGCTGTCTTTTTGAGTCCTATCAAGTTTAACACCATAGGTTATTGATCATTAACATTAAATATTGTTTTGGTTTTACTTGTCTTTGTCAGGCAGTTAAGGCGCTAGCTGTATGGAAGGTACAAGAGAATGTGTAGAGGATTATATAACATGTAAGAGTAGAGTAACACCACAATAACACTATAATAACACAAGAATAACACTGTAATAACACCAGAATAACACCAGAGTAACAACACAATAACACCATAATAACAGCGGAGTAACAACACAATAACACCACAATAACAACAGAATAACAATAGAATGACACCAGAGTAACACATGTTAAAAACAAGAAGAAGAATAACAGTGGACTAACAGGTGGTAACACAAAAAAGGTAAAAAATAACAAGTGGTTAAAAAACAGAAGAATAACAGTGGAATAACAGGTGGTAACACAAAAAAAGAGTAAAAAATAACATGTGGTAAAAAAAACAAGAAGAATAACAGTGGACTAACAGGTGATAACACAAAAACAAAGGTAAAAAATAAAATGGGGTAAAAAACAGAAGAATAACAATAGAATAATAGGTGGTAACACAAAAAAAAGTAAAAAATAACACATGGTAAAAAAAATTACAGTGGAATAACAGGTGGTAACACACAAAAAGGTTAAAAATAACACGTGGTAAAAAAAACAAGAAGAATAACAGTGGACTAACAGGTAATAACACAAAAACAAAGGTAAAAAATATCATGAGATAAAAAACAGAAGAATAACAGTGGAATAACAGGTGGTAACACAAAAAAAAAAGTAAAAATAACACGTGATAAAAAAAAATAACAGTGGAATAAGAGGTGGTAACACATAAAAAGGTAAAAAAATATTACGTGGTAAAAAAACAGAAGAATAACAGTGGAATAACAGGCGGTAACAAAAAAATAACATGTGGTAAAAAAATAAGAAGAAGAATAACAGTGGACTAACAGGTGATAACACAAAAAAAGGTAAAAAATAACAAGTGGTTAAAAAACAGAAGAATAACAGTGGAATAACAGGTAGTACCACAAAAAAAAAGTAAAAAAATAACACGTGGTAGTGAAATAACAGGTGGTAACACACAAAAAGGTAAAAAAAATAACACATGGTCAAAAAAAAAAAAATAACAGTGAAATAACTGGTGGTAACACAAAAAAAAATTATTAAGTTTTAAATTACAGATCTTGTAATTAGGTTTGAGGAAGATGATGATGATGTAGGGGAGGTGGTGAAGGTTTAAAGTAAAAAAAAAAAATTGATTTGATAATCTGTGAAAAGGAATTGAGATAAAAAGAGAGGGAGAGAAATAAATACAGCGTGTGAAATTATGTTTAGCTTAGCCGCGTCTTTTTTTATTATTATTACTAGGTTTAATCTAAACAGTCCCAGTAAGAGGATTATACATCTGATGTACTACCTCCAATTTTATAGTTTATGAGCATTATAATAAAGTTTTTGAATTTTGTTTTAAACTTTTTGAGTTTCAATATGAAGTTTCTGAGTACAATAAAACTCAAAAACATTACACATAAGTTTAGTTAAATTTGCGTTTTGACAGGAAAAATATTAAAATCTAACTTATAAACTTTATTATGCTCAAAAAAATACACATATGCTCAAAAACAAATAAAGTTTGAGTTAATAAGCTAAAAAAAATACATATATGCTCAAAAAACAAAAAAACAAAAAAGGTGGAGGTAGTACATCCGATGTATGTTCCTTTTTCTCAAACAGTCCATTTGTCTTCATCTAATGGATGAGATTTTTATTAGATTCAATCTTAGCCATCTATTTCCCTTTATTCAATGGCTGAGATTTGTGAGCACACAAACTCACAACTCACCATAAGAACCAAACTCACGAGATCCCGCGAGTTGATCATTTTTGGTGAGTTACCCCTCTAAATATAGACCATTGATCCCATTTAAGATGGAGGGCTGAGATTAAATCTTACTTAACCTATATATACTCACTTTTCTCTCAACCTCCCCCATTATTAGAAAAATCACTCTCTCTCCTCTCCTCTCCTCTCCCTAAAAAGACAGAACAAAAAAAATAGAACAACGATATCCTCGTTCAAATTTGTCAAATTGAATCTTCATCAAATTCGTTCAAGTTGCAGGCTTAATCATCATCATCTCGTTCAAATTTGTCATCAATTAAGGAGATTTCGTTGTCTATTTCGCTTCATCTTCGTATTTCTCTTCAATTTCACTATAGGTAAGGTACTAATTTTGTTTTCTAGATCTGATTTGTGCGTTTTCATTATCGTTCTTATCTAAATATCCGTTTCATTTTCGTTGTATGTCCGTCTATACTTATATTTTGTTGTTAAAGTACTTATTTCCTCATTTTTTTCCAATAATTTATAGGTCAGGGTTTTGAGTTTGATATGAGAATTCTAAATGATCCTGTACATTTTCATGTTGTTTGTAAGGTGTTTGATAAGCTTTTTTTTTTTATTCAATTGTGTTATTTTGTATCTTTGATAATTTCTAGGGTTTTTGATTTAGATGTGTAACCGTTATTGTATTACTTTACCTGAGTTATTGTATTATTTAAATTCAAATTCAGTTATTGTATTTTGTGGTTACTTTTTGTTTGCTGTATTAATCTGTGTATAGTTATTGTACTAGATTTAATGCCCGTGCGATGCACGGGCCACTTGTTAGAATCTTATGTAATATTTTTTTATTATAATTTGAACGTTATTTGATTATCTAAACTCTTAAAATGATATATCCATGCGACGTGCAACTTGGCAAGGTTTTCGTAGTAATCTTAATTACACTTAAATTTTAAAAAGCAAACATTTAAATGGTTTTTTCTTGACTATTTGTGCGGAAAAATTGAAAGAAAGGATACATACGTGGTTTTTTCTTGACTATATGTGCGGAAAAATAGAAAAAAAGGATACATACATTTTTATGTATAAATAGACTGTTTAATGCCTTTTATATCAGTTCCAAATATTCATAAACTAACAAAAATGTCATTGCTACGTCACATGTATTTTGTTAAAATTGGTGTATTATAATGGTGGAAAATGGAATTTGTGTGGAGTTATTTCTATATCGTATACTCTATATATTTAGACTATATAATATCAATCTCTTACACTTATATATTTAATTATATCATACACCTCTTAAAAAGTGAAAGTTAAATTATACTCCCTCTTTCTAAGTAATAGAGTAGTTATCTTTGTTTGAAATCCTCCTTACATAAAAGTCAAATAGAAAACTATTGACTGAAACCGAAAAATAGAAAATAACAATGTAGTAGTACTCAAGTATGAGTTTATGACTTTATATATATTCTTCGTAATTATTTAAAGCATTCGATGTAAATAGTTATAGGTTGGATTCTTTTTAATCTCTCAAACATTTTTCTATTAAAATAAATTCCTTTTTCTTTTCTTAGTTGGTATAATAATAGGAGAATGATACAATACCACCGGTTGGTTATAGTATGAGTATATGACATAACTATAAGTCCTTGATAAGCTTGACCGTAGATCAACGTGTTTGGTACACTCCGTATTTGTGTTTGGCGTTTGGTATATTTCTACTCTTATACTTGTACCATTAACTTTAGCTATTAATTCATATTTTTAACCGTTACTTTGAATTTTTAATTACTTAGATTTCCGGATCCCTAAGAATTTTTATTAAATAATTTAAATATATTTCATTCCATGTAGTCCTCTTAAATCATTGGATTTTTTTTCTCATGAAGTTATAACTTATATGGAGTTACCTCTTAACTACCGTAACGCAGTTATATTTTTTAAATACATATGAGAAATACTAAAATTTGATAAAAAAAGACTACGTCAAACCTTACATATAAGTATAGGTGTGTACAACTATTTTATAAATTAAGTTATGAATAACATACCGATTAAAATCTCATATATGTAACCTAAGAATTAGATGGGGTTTCATTAAAAAAAAAAAGAATTACATGGGGTGACGAATGAAGTTCTTGCACCATCCAATATGGGAAGTGCTAAAATAAAGACAGCATCGAAAACCATCTTCAAGTGAAATTTCTTTTAATAAGTACTCTCTTGCGAATGACATATAAGAAATATAAGCATTTTGATTAGAAAAAGTGTATAGGAAGGAGAATTGTTATCTACCTTCTCCCTTTACCCTCTCACAACCGGTTAAATTAATATATATTATGTGGGGTCATATGGCCCCTTAAGGTGATGGTTGATGCCCAACTATTATAAATATTCCTATTACGCTCCCTCACTCAAATGCCCATTAGGCTTGAAGAGTGGTTGGTTGTGCACCGGCTCCCCCGTACCGTGCTGGTATTCCACTTCCAGAGTTTTTGAGGGGTTTTGAGGTTGCCAGGATTTGAACCCGTGACCTTCGGTCACACTGGCTCTGATACCATGATAGATGAACCATCTCAACCAAAACCTTAAGGTGATGGTTGAGGCCCAACTATTATAGAGGCCCAACTATTATAAATAATCCTATTACGCTCCCTCACTCAAATGCCCGTTGGGCTTGAAGAGTGGTTAGTTGTGCACCGGCTCCCCCGTACCGTGTGCTGGATTTCCACTTCGAGTTTTTGAGGAGTTTTGAGGTTGCCAGGATTTGAACCCGTGACCTTCGGTCACACTGGCTCTGATACCATGATAGATGAACCATCTCTACCAAAACCTTAAGGTGATGGTTGAGGCCCAACTATTATAATTATTCCTATTATAGAGATCATATATAACATTGTAAATTGTTGCATAGCATAACTTTCTGTGATAGTAATCGACAATTTGATTAAATTAAACTACAATTAGACTTAAAAATTCCAAGAGATCAATAATAAAGTACAACCATTACAAATAAAAAGTAAATCACACTATAAACAATCGGTGCAAGTAAATAATTGTGAGGTTTAACAACTCATGAAATCGAAATATATATTGAAATTAATCCCATTGAAGTCTACTCTTAACGTGGGTTTTAACTTTTAAAATTAGAAGAATTCAACTTGCTCTCAAAGCAAACTTACCTCTACGGCTTAGGAGTAGATTGAGAAATCCAATACATTATGTATGCCGCTCCTTCTACCAATACTTTAATACGCAGTCTATGATTGGAATTTAATTTCTACGAAGTAATTATCATGCATGGCCTCATTATGGGCTCTTAACAAACTTCTTTATTCGTTGAAAAAGAGTTCATTATTAAGGATTACATGTTCCAATTATTATCGTTTCCGTCTTGTTCATTTATTTACCTTTTATTGTAAAAGGGATTTTAGTGAAAAGTAAACAAATGATTGGGATTGAGGAAGTACAAAGTGATGAAACAATCATTTGTTACATATGCTTTTTCTACTAAAAAGGAAGCGATAATAAGCAAGCTTCACTCTTGTGCTTGGCAGTTCTACTCCTTTGGAATACTTTTGGGGTCGGAGTGGTACAACTCTAATCTCACACCTTGAACTCGTTCCATAAGATCATTCTCGTCAATATTCAAGATATAGATATTAGTAACATACATTAACAGTTACGTTACAGAAAATAATATTTCATTAGCTAGTAAACAAAATTTAAATCAACAAAATATGTAAAATAGTATCTAATTTACTGCTTTTACTATAAAACATACCCTGCAAATTTTAGAATCTCCACTCTATGTTTTGTGTACCTGCACTGCTACAAATTACAAACAATTAATATTGCAAAAGAAGCGAGCTAGTCATATGATAATAATACAATCATGTAACCATTCTTAAAACAAACATAATTGAGAAAAACAAAAAACTAAGAATGAGAATGTGAGATAGTGCCCCAAAACGTGAAATATATATAGTCTTTTATAGAGTTCGACTTTGGTACACAAATCCTACCTAAATACAACCATTAGCCAAAATTTAACCTTGTTATAAGTTGAAATATTAATTCAGTGTTTAGATAAAATTTAACTCTACAAATACAACCAAATATCTTATCTTATCTTAATAAGTATTTGATAAAAGTTGGAGCATCCTATATCACTCGTATTTCGTAAAACATGGACTCTCTATAATCGCTCGAAAAAAGCTTCCTTTATTAATATGGATAGATATTTCCTAATTATAATAGAAAAATTGTAAATAATTAGTTATCTCCTAATTCTAATGCTAATAGTATAATTAGAAAAAAAAGCCTCCTTTAGTTATATATATTGATTACTTTGATCGAGTTATTGTATTATTCAAACTCAGTTATTGTATTCTGTAGTCATTTCTTGTTTATTGTGTTATGTTGTTAGTATTAATTATTGTATTGCTTTAGTCGAGTTATTGTATTATTCAAACTTAGTTATTATATTGTTTTAATTTAGTTATTTCAAATTAGAGTTGATGTAAGATGACGTCTTTTTTTTTTACATTATTGTGTCGTTGGCGGATTATATGGCAAGATTGCAATCGTGGATTATGTTTTTTCTCTCATATTTATCTATATGTAAGTTTGATTTTGATTTTAATTTTTGTTAATTTGTTCAAGCTGATACTTAATTATGTAAATTTCAAAAATTAATTAAATACTCGACCATCATGATTGAAATACTTGAATATGAACGTTAAAATACTTGAATATGAACATTAAAATACTTGAGTATGAGGATTGTAAATTGAAATACGTGAATATGAGTATTAAAATAACCACATATTATTTCAGAGTAGGTATTCTAGTTTTTTTGGGTACATTATTATTTATTTGAGATAGTCGGTAACTGTATTATGTTAGTTCAGTTATTTGAATGCATTTGTTGGATTATTGTATTTCATTTGCTTAGTTATTCCATTCTGACAAACTCTGCTTTTATTTCTCTAGACTATCCAGTTATTTTATAGTGTTTTTATGGTTATTTCAATACTTATAGGTGGTTATTGTATTTCAGTTGCATAGTTATTTTCAACTTACGCATTTTTTTTGTTTTTATTTCTTTTAGTGAGCTTTCGCTTTCTTCTGGTTCAGCCCTCATCAATAGACAAGACATGATTTTCGTTAGGAAGAAATATTGGCGGAAGAATGGTGAAAACACCGGCAAACATGATTCTCGTCGGTAAGAAATACTTATAGACGTAGCATTGGAGATACATATATGTAATGTTACAGATGTTACTATTGTTAGATGTATTGTTTAGGATGCTTAGATGTACTGATGAAGATGCATAGATTGTTAAAAATGCTTAAATGTACTGTGATGGAGACAAAATAGTTATGTAATGAATGTAAGTTGTTGTTTTTTAACGTTGTTATAACGAAATGGCCACTTATTTAGTTAAAAAAGATGAGAACATACAAATGATGGAAAGTTGACTACATTTGAGTTAGTGTTGTCTTAAAAAACGATCCATTTTTTTTAATCAAAAGCCATGTCGATTTCAAAATTTCTTCGATTAGAAGAGTATTGGCACCAATCGTCATACACAATATACATTTGGTATATATCTATTAGCGAGCTCTTTCATAAAAAAAATTGCACTCGTTAACAAAGTTTTCGAGATCTTTTTCAAAATTACAAACATTACGAGATAGAAATTAACCAATCTCAATTATTGATTGAATGAAAAAGACTAGTATTCAATTAAACATGATGAAACCAAACAAAAGATAGAAATTTGAATATATTTGAGTTTCATCTCAATACAATAACACGATTTACTCATTACAATAACCGAGTTTCTACATTACAATAACTACAAATACCAGAACTTTACATGACAATAACTGAGTTTCTACATTAGAATAACTACAAATACAAGAGTTTTCACATTACAATAACTGAGTTTCTACATTACAATAACTGAGTTATTCAATTAAACAAGATGAAAACTAACAAAAAATGATCAAGTATATACATCAATTTTTCCATCGAACGTCAATTATCCGCGTCTATCTCGATTCAACCTGCAAATCACCAAAAGACAAACTATCACTTAACAGTACACCCAAGAAATAACTACAAGATACAATAACTGAGTTTTAATAATACAATAACTGAGTTAAAGTAATATAATAATCAATATGTAACAACAACAACAACAACAACATTTTGTAAGAACATCATATAGAATAACTCGGTCAATATATTACAATAACTGGATTGTAAAATAACTATAGCTGACTTTAAACAACTAACGAGTGAATAACTAAATCACATATAGAATAACTAACTTTATTCATTACAATAACCGAGTTTCTACATTACAATAACTACAAATATCTGAGTTTCTACATTTACAATAACTGAGTTTATACATTACAATAACTGAGTTCATACATTACAATTATAGAGTTTCTGCATTTGAATAACTATTAAATAACCACGTTTCTTCTTTACAATAACTGAGGTTCTTCATTCAACTAGACATTTTAACAACAGTTGGTGTGCTAATCTAGATTACCAACAATATTTCAGGTTTACGATAAATCATCAATCAAATGCCAATGGTATGATAAACAAGCATACTAACGGAGTAGCAATTGAAATAACTCGCAAAATAACATATATTGACTAATATAATCTACGCTTACCTTTGTTTTGTCGATTCACGAGGTTTTACGCAAATTTTGGGGAAAATTTGACTATTGATGCGTGTATCAATCAAATTGAACAAAGATAATGAATTAATTTTGTATTTTCGACTTGAATTACTCCAGTTTTTATGAAGAATTCGATGAAATTGGCGATGAATTTGCAATATTTCAATTGATTTTCATGTTTTTTGTTTGATGTGAAAACAAAGAAATTAGGTTTAGAGAGAGGGGACTAGTCAGATTAGAGAGAGAAGCGTTTTTTTGTTTTTGTTACGTGTAATTGTGAGGAATTTATTTGTTAGATCAATTGTATATATGCGGGGGTAACTCACGAAAAGTGACAAATTCACCGGATCCTCTCTCTCTCTCTCTCTCTCTCTCTCTCTCTCTCTCTCTCTCTCTATATATATATATATATATATATATATATATATATATATATATATATATATATATATATATATATATATATATATATATATATATATATATATAGAAGGGTTCTTATAAGGCCATTATATCATATAAGGCCCTAAGTCTTTATAAGAACCCTTGGATAGAGGGATTGAATGGATGAGAGAAGAAGAGATGGCGCCTTTTTTAGAGCAAAAAAAAAAGGAAATGCTTGTTGTATGAGAGAGGGTCCACATATCACTGTTTCTGTACTTCTTCCAGTACAATCACGCGGACAAAAGGAATAAACAAACACTAATAATTCATTTTTCATGCTTTCCCTCTTCATTCACCATTCAAAACCTCTCAACAAGAAAAACCCATAAAAATCACCATACAAACGATCCTAAATCCTGTAAAATGCATTATAAATCATCAAAAAAATAAGAGAAATTTCATTCCAACTGTAAAACTACTTCATGTTGCCGTTCAATTTCATTCGCTTTGTTGAAGATAAATAAATTGTCATTGTTCATCAGAGAAAGACGCTCAAAATGACAGTCAGTGTTTGTGAAATGGATCATATGCAGATTGAAGTTACCGTCGATGGTGAGTTATTTGATTTCTTATTTGTGTCTTGGTTATTGTTGTAGCTTGATGTTCAAGAATAAAGTGCTATATGTAATTTTTGATTGATGTTCATTATTGTAGCTTGTTGTAGCTTGTTGTTATTTCATTTGTGTTCATTATTCTTAATGGTGTTGTACTTTCATGGTGTTCATCAGATTTGTTCTTTCATTTTGGTAGCTTGTTGTTCATGGCAAAAAATGATGGAAATTTAAAAGCTTGATAAAGAACGAATTATTACTTCAGTGGGTTTAAGTAAAACTCTTACCCGTATATGTATAACTTCAATAATACAGTTTGTGTACTCATGCAGTTCTTATATTCATCGTGTTATAACTCCACTGGTTTTTTGTATAACTCTTTGACAATTTCCTGTAGCTTCAGGTAACAGAGTAATTCTAATCCTAAATTTTGCATAAAAAATATTACTAAACAACCAATTTTGATATAGTTATTCATGTTATAGCTTAAGTTATACATTCATTAAGTGAAGTTATAGGATGTGGAGGGTTATACATTCTCTACTTAGAGTTGTACATTATATGATTAGAGTTATACAGACTATGTATAGAGTTGTACATTATATGTTGTAGAGTTTTCATTATATGCTATGAGTTATACATTATATGACTGGAGTTATACATTTTGAAAACTAAAGTAATACATGCTACAATGTATAACTCTAGGCATATAATGTATAACTCTTAGCATATAATGAAAATATATAAGCATATAATGTATAACTCTAGACACAGAGGTATACATTATATGCCTAGAGTTATACAGTCTGTATCTAGAGTTATACAAACTGTGTCTAGAGTTATACATTATATGCTAAGAGTTATACATTATATGCCTAGGGTTATACAGTTTGTACCTAGAGTTATACATTGTATGACTAGAGTTATACATTCTGAAAACTAAAGTAATACAGTCTACAATGTATAACTCTAGGCATATAATGTATAACTCTTAGCATATATAGACCGTGTCTAGAGTTATACATTATATGCTAAGAGTTATACAGTATATGCCTAGAGCTATATAGTTTGTGCCGAGAGTTATACATTGTATGACTAGAGTTATACAGACTGTGTCTAGAGTTATACATTATATGCTAAGAGTTATACATTATATGCCTAGAGTTATACAGTATGTGCCTAGAGTTATACATTGTATGACTAGAGTTATACAGACTGTGTCTAGAGTTATACATTATATGCTAAGAGTTATACATTATATGCCTAGAGTTATATAGTATGTGCCTAGAGTTATACATTGTATGACTAGAGTTATACATTCTGAAAACTAAAGTAATACAGTCTACAATGTATAACTCTAGGCATATAATGTATAACTCTTAGCATATACAGACTGTGTCTAGAGTTATACATTATATGCTAAGAGTTATACAGTATATGCCTAGAGTTATACAGTCTGTGCCTAGAGTTATATATTCTATGTTTGGAGTTATAGGGTAAATGCTAAGTAGCTTGGAGTTATATATTTCTTAATCATTTCATGGATATTTGATTCTACTCAGATGGTCGTAAGGAAGCGGAAACTGAGTATTGTAAGCATTTGGCAGCGGAGTTTACACCTTGTGTAGGACAACAATTTTTTGAAATCGACGAGGCAGTGACATTCTATAAAATTTATGCATTGGCATCCGGGTTTGATGTTCGGAAGTACTCGACGAAAAAATGGCGCGACGGTGAAATCAAATCAAAGTTGCTGGTTTGCAACAGAGAGGGATTCACATATGTCCCAAAAGGCGAGGCAGTAATTAAAAAAATGAGACCGGGATTAGGGAAGAAGAAATGCAATGGGGATTAACAACTGCGAAACAGAGGAAATATACAGTCAAGAGGGTAGGGTGTAAAGCACATGTCAGGCTATTTATGAAGAATGGAGTATTAGTAATTGACCGATTCCACATGGGGCATAATCACGAGCTTGTATATAGTGAGGATCGTCAGTTTCAAAAGATGTCGCGGAACATAGAAGATTTTCACAAGTATTTGATAATGTACAACTCAAGGGTTAGTTTACTATTAATCAAACCTCCACTAATTGAATGACAAACTTCTAAAGTTATACACCGAGATCTTAGAGTTATGTAAACCTCGAGTAATTGATTGTGAAACTTCTAAATATTTTTTAAAATTCTAAAATAATTTATAACAGCCTTAAGGTTATATAGAAAGTTGTTAGAGTTATACATATGCCTAGTGAAGGTTATACTTTCAGATTTAAGAGTTATAAATAATAAGAAGTTGCACAATCAATCAATTGAGTTATGCATATGTTTCATGAAGTTATATGAAAAGGTGTAAGAGTTATAGTTGAGGAACCCTTGATTATTTCTCAGCACTGATCAGGATTTGTTGTCCACTGCAGTTGAGGATAGGAGCAACTAGGACGTACAACATGTGTAAGGAACTCGTAAACGGGTTCGAGAACATTGGTGCATCCTTAACTGATTTTAAGAACTTCCACCGAGATGTGAAATGCTTCATCCATACACGGGACGGTCAATTGTTCATAGACCGGTTCAAGAATATGGCACAAAATAGGTAGGGGTTTTATTTTGATTATGAAGTTGACAAGGATAATAGCCTTCGAAAGGCAATCTGGGCTGACAGAACCGCTAGAAGGAACTACTCCGTTTTTGGAGATGCAGTGTCGTACGACCCAACATACTTAACAAACAAGTACGATATGATTTTCATGCCATTCACTGGCATAGATCACCATAAGCGATCAGTAATATTCTATGGGGCATTGATTGCCCATGAAGACCATGAATCCTTCCATTGGGTTTTCAACAGGTTTTTGAATGCTATGGGTGGAAAGGAACCCAAGTACATTATCAAAGATCAGGATGCAGGAATTATTAAGGCCGTACCCCTTGCCTTCAAGACTGCATGCCACCGATTTTGCATGTGGCATATAATGAACAAGGTGCCATCGAAGTTCGGGGTGACAAGGGAGGATTATAAGGATTTCCTTCAGAAATTGAACAACATTATATGGGATGACAACCTAGAAGCAGACGACTTTGACGCTAGGTGGGCAGAAATAATGGAAGCGCATGGTCTTGTGAACGAAGAGTGGTTTACAGAAGCATACGATAAAAGGAGCCAATGGGTGATGGCGCATTGCAGGGACTTGAACATGGGTGGTGTAATGAGGACAACCCAGAGATCAGAGAGCATTAATAGTTTTTTTAAGAAGTTTGAGCAGAAGTCAGGTACGTTAGTGGAGTTGTGGATGCGTTTTGAAAGCGCTATGGACCATCAACGACATACGCAGAAGAGACTTGACCATGAAAACCGACACTCAACACCAGCAAGGGGGACGCATTTACCCATAGAGGAATATGCGTCAAATGTTTATACCCGTGAGTTTTTCAAGGAATTCCAACTAGAGGTCATTTGCTCAATCGATACATGTAAGACCGGAGGCTATGCTGAAGTCGATGGAGTTGAAGTGACTGTCGTTAAGGATTCAATCAGAGAGAAAATTTTCAACGTAGAGTACAGCCCAGGTAACAACATTTTGGCATAATCTTTATCTATGTGATAGTTGACTGAAGTTGCTAGATATAGTGCCAAAGTTACATTGTCTGAACATAGAAGTTATACAATTGTTCACTGAATCTGAGCTTATCTCTTTGTATAAATCTGACTACATTTTGAATAACTTAAGTTTTCAGAATGTATAACTCTTGTTATTATATGTATAACTCTACTTGCAGAATGTATAACTCTTGTTGCCATATGTTTAACTCTACTTTTAGAATAACTTTAGAAGTTATTCAATTGTTTACTGAACTGTAGTTATTTGTAGTATAAATCTAATTACATTTTAAATAACTTTAGCTTTCAGAATGTATAACTCTTGTTATTATATGTATATCTCTACTTGCAGAATGTATAACTCTTGTTGTCATATGTATAACTCTACCTTGATAATGTTTAACTCTTATTATTATATGTATAAGACTACTATATGGATGGAGACGTTATTTAGATGACAGTAACTTCATAATTTAATTTGATTACAGGGACACTGGCTACACGGTGCAGCTGTATGATGTTTGAAAGGATGAGAATTTTATGCCGACATATAGTATGGATTTTGTCGGCTAACGGCAAGAAGACAATTCCAGATGATTACGTTTCTACAAGATGGAGAAAAGATGCATTGCAATTCAGATTATCAGAATGTTATGGTGAACAAACGGATTCAAATAGTAGCTGTTTTAGCAGGATTTTCCTGAAGGGATCCGGCTTAGTTATGTAGTGATCAGGGTATCTAGTTCTATAAGATTAGAATAGTGTAAATAAATGATAAAGAAAGAAATAAGTATAAAGTATAATGTTGTTATTATTTTGATAGACCTGACACAATATTGTATGAGTATCTGAATGCTCAAGAATAAATAGATAAAGTATAGATAAGATTGACTGATCATGAATCTCCTTTACAATTGTTAAATTCTCTTATTTATAGTTCTCTACCGTCCTCCCAACGTTACAATGAATAACGTTATAAATGTATAACGTTCTCCCCAAAGGTAGGAGTTGTTGCCGGAATAATAGGGCATGCTTCCTATTAGTTCGCTTGACCCGTTCTCAACTCAACCAATCCTTAGCTTTTTCTCTTCTTTCCGTCCAGGTTCATGGATTAAATAGTTTTAGGTTTGGACTTGGTCTTCCTTGAGAATAGGGCATGGTTATCTGGCTTATACAATCGCATTTCTTGTTTATCCGCTTAATCCAGGTTTGTTTTTAGTACTCCACCAAGCTATGATATACTTGACTATCGAGGCTTCTTTTCCAGGAATTAGTAGTCTTCTTGCCACAATATTCTTCAGCAGCTAAATAATGGTCAGATTTGTCCGGTTCTCGTCTTGATCAATCAGCCTTGTTGAGTCGGGGAGGTTATGGTCAGACCAGGCTAAACTGGGCCTAACAATTGCCCCTTGACATTTTACCCGTGCTGGATCCGGCCAGGGGTGAGATGTCAATTTTACCGGGTTAACTAATTAAAGAGAATCATATTCATTTAGTGACTCTTAGACTCCTATTTACCGTTGAACACTGCAACGGCTATGTGACATCATGCTGACAGTTTTACAATTCCTAGGTTTTTCATGCCGTTATTCACTTCTCTATAAATACGGTATTTAGGGCAAGATCAATTTTCCTCCACTTTCTTTCTTTGAATATTCTTCTCAAACTCTTCTAAAATTCTTCCGAATTTCTTCCCTTCTTCTTAGTAATCTTGTTCTCACATTACTTTGCATATTCTCGACAATTTTAATAAATCAAACAATCTAAAAATATGGGAGCCAAAAACGCCCGCTTCCCAGAGTCTGCTGCTCTTTGAGCCTGAACCCACAGATATTCAAGAGGAGGAGGTAAGGGAAATTGATCCTCCTGCTCGGGCTGTGGCTTTCAAGTATCAGGATTCTGTATTCACTGCTCTTCAATCTCTTGATTCTTCTTTCCCTGAGGAGAATTTGCTAAAAACGAACTATGACAAGATTCTAAGGGAGAAGAAAATAATTCTGAATCTACCAAGTGTGGATCCTGAATCTGCCTTGGTCGGGGGCTAACTGGGTCTCACCTGGTTGGTTCTGTATTTTTGAATGGGCGTTCAAAGCAGGCTGTAAGTTGCCTTTTACTCCTTTGATGATTGATACCATTCGTGCTATGGAGGTATCACCTTTTCAGATTATGCCAATGGTTTGGAAACTTATCCACTCTATTGAAAATTTATGTGCTAAACATAATCTTGTAATTACTATTGACGATATTAAGGGAGTTTATCATATGAAAAATCCTGTTGATGGTCGTTTTAATTTGAGAATAAAATCGAAAATGTCTCCATTAATTACTAACCTGGATTCCGGAGATGATAAGAATTGGGCAAAGACTTTCCTGTTTGTCCTGGGACCGAGACTTTGGGATCGGGCTTTGATTACACGAGATATCCTCCTTGGAGAGTGGTAGGTTCCTTGTACCTTTTTATTTTGCAATATATCATATGAATTTGATGGGTTTCGATTCTTACCGTGTAATTTTGGTGGTTTTTGTAGCTCCCGATTGGAGTTGTGATCCTCGGATGAGGAGGCTATTGCGAGGATAGATGCTTTCCTTGCCATTCCCGAGGAAGAGAGGACACAGGCCGGCCTGCTTGGGCGGGGAATTGTTGCCCCGGTATATGAAGACCAAGGCCGACTGGGGTCGAGTACCCAAAGGCAAGCCTAGTTCTCTTGCTCTTTCTGTACGTCTTCTGCATGCTTTTATTTTGGTTTTTGTCTTCTTGTCGCTTTTTGGTTTGATATTTACGTATATTTTTTATGTATCCGGTGTTTAGGTCTTCTCGCTAGGTGGCTAGCTTTTCTGCCAAGGATTTGAAGGCTGGGGTGGCTAGGATTGCTGAACAGTCCAAGAGCCAGGAAACTAGTGGGAGTGACAAGACTTTGGATATCCTGATTTCTGATGTCCAGCCTCCTCAAGATCCGCCCAGGATAGTGTCACCAGAGGTCGTCCAGGCTCAAAAAAGGAAGAGAGAGGATGATATTCTGGAAGAGGAGGAAGGAGGGAAACAGCCTATCCCGGCTCAGCCACTCAGGAGTATAAGGCAGGTGCCTGCTAGGATTGATGACATGGATGATGCCCGGGCTCGGATAGATGAGTTTTCTGCAAGGATGAGCGACCAACTGTTGTCTGCTAGTACCCTTGATTCGTCTACCAGGGTAGTTTCTATTCTGACTCTTCTTGTAACAAGGGCTGCTGAACTCGCTTCCCAGGCTAGAGAGGTTAGTTGTATCTGTTTTTTATAGTTTATATGCTTTTTGTTTTACCTTGTATTTGCCTAATTGATTTTGTATGTACGCAGGGGTTGGATGCTGGGCTGGCTACTGCTTGTCAGCTTAGGGACGCCCAGGCCAAGGTTACCAGCTTGGAGGAAAAGCTGGATAGGCTAAACCGTGACCTGCACTCATCCAGGGGTAATGAAGTGGTGCTCCAATCTCAGTTGGCGGCAGCCAAGGAGTCAACCAGGGCTGCTATAGTTTGTGAGGTGGCTGCGAAAAATGCTGAGAAGGCTGTCAGGCTGGAGTTGGAGGTGAGAAGCGGGCAATGCAGGATCGATTGAAAAAGAATGAAGAGCTTGTTCTGCTGAAAAGGAGTTAGTGGAGGCGAGGTTGGGATGCGGCTCGGTACTTCTTCGGAAAAGGTCGGGTTGATGCTATGAGGGACCCGAGAATCGATCGGGCTGATTGGAATCCGGACCGAGATGAGACTCTGGATGCTCGAGTATCCTGACTTGGCCAACATGGGTCAAGAAGAAGAAGTGGATTCTCCTCCTTCCAAGGCAAAGTCTGGTGATCGGGAGATGGTGGATGGTTGTGAGTCGATTCTTGGCTCAAAAATAACTTAGTTTTGTTTTTCTTTTGGGTTTTGGTCTATCCAGGGGGAATGTCCCTGGAATGAATTTTTAGAGTTTTAAGGAATTTTTTGGTCCATCCAGGGGGAATGTCCCTGGGATGGATGGTTATTAGGTGGGACCAGTATTTTGGGTGAATAAATATTTGGTCTCTGTTTTGTTTCTTTTGTGTTTTGATAAGGTGCGATGTTGGACATGTCTTGGATCTGCGATTGTTCGATCGATCAGGCGATTTTTTGACTGATCGAGCGATTATTCGAATCGATCAGGCGATTATTCGACTGATCGAGCGATTTAATGTGTTATGGGTGGGGTTGTTGCACATGCGGAGGGCTTATGACCCACCTATGTCATACAATTCAGAATAGATTTTCCGGTTTTGTATGTTGAGCTCGATATTTAAAGGCTGTTTTGCAACCGAATTTTGGGTATCAGTTGGATATTTGGTGGGGGTGGCCCCCAATCTTTGAGATTTGTTTTAATTAAAATGCAATATGTAAAACAAGTGTTGAAGATTTAAGCTAAATGAATATGAGAATATAAATAAGTGTTTGGACATATAAATTGAAGAAATCATATATGGCATTTATTCATGTAATTGCAAGTATCATACATGTAGGTTCAAGGCAAGAAGTATTTGAAGTAAAAAGTTATACCTGGATTGTGTGATATATTCTATATGTGAAATAGTTTTAAATGTGTAATATTCCAGGCTCTCGGGATCATTTCGCCGTCCAGGGTTTGTAGTCTATAAGCTCCCTGGCCGACTATTGAATCAATCAGATAGGGGCCTTCCCAGGTTGCGGCCAATTTGCCAGCATTCTTTTCTTTTGTGTTTTGGAATACTTTTAAGAACGAGATCTCCTACTCTGAATACCCTGGCTTTGGATCTTGTTGTAGCTTTTCGCAACTCTTTGTTGGTATCTTTGCTAACCCGATGCTTCTTTGCATCTCTTAGCTCTTCTGTTAAGTCCAGGCTATCCTCTATTAGAGGTATGTTGTTTGTTGTTGTGTTTAGGCTACATCCGGCGATGGAATGTCCACCTCGGTAGGAATTCTCGCTTCACATCCATAGACCAAGGAATAGGGGTTTGGCCGGTGGATGTTTTAGGCGTGGTTCTCGGCCCAGAGGGACCGGGGGAGTTCTTGACCCCATCTGCCTTTTTTTTTTCTTTCCAGCTTTTTCTTTATGCAACTGATCACCACTTTGTTCTTGGATTACTGCTGACCGTTGGCTTTTGGATATCCTGGTGTGGATGTTACCAGGTTGATGTTCCATTGAGCACGAAAAGGCTGCTTTGTTCTTTTTCCCACAAATTGTGTGCCATTGTCGCATACTATTTCGGAGGGGATGCCATATCTACATATGATGTTATGTTTGATGAATGCTATGACATCCTTCTCCTTGACTTGCTGTATGATTCAAACTTCTATCCACTTGGAAAAGTAATCGATCATTGCTAACATGAAGACTTTAAATAAGGGTGCTTGAGGTAGTTTCCCTACTATATCCATGCCCCACTTCATAAATGGCCAGGGTGCGGATATGGAATGTAGTTCCTCGGATGGTGATGGATATATGGTCCGTGAATCGACGGGCTTTGCATTTAGAGCTAAAATCCAGGCAATCGGCTCTTAAGGTGGGCCAATAATATCCTGTTACGAGTATTTTGCTTGCCAGGCTTCTTCCACCTTTGTGATTTCCACAGTATCCTTCATGGATTTCGATAATATTTGCTTAGCTTCCCGTGGTTCCAGGCATCGAGGTAAGGTCCGACTGCGATTTCTTAAAAAGCACGTTGTCAATAATAGTATACGAAGCGACTTTTATTTTCGGTGCTCTGGCATCTTGCTTATTTAAGGGTAGGATTCCCTGTTGTAGCCAGTCATAGTAAGGTTTCGTCCAAGAATTAGCAATGTAGATTGGGAAACTTTCATTTTGTTTGTTTATTGCCGGTTCTAATAAATGCACAATGGGTATTTTGTCAAAATCAAGGGGACTAAAGTTGGACCCTAGGCCGGCTAAGGCATCGGCCTGGGTATTTAAGTCCCTGGAAATTTGGTCAATATTAAAGTTTTTAAACTTTGATTTTAGCATTTGAACAACATCTAGATAAAGCATCATTTTGGGGTCTTTTGCAGTATATATGCCATTTACCTGGTTGGAGACGAGAAGGGAATCAGTGCGTACCTTTAAATTTTGCACACCAAGATCAATACATACCTTTAACCCGGCTATCGGGGCTTCATATCTGCCTCATTGTTGGTGGCCTCAAATGCACGACTTATAGCTGTACTATCTTATCCCCCTGTGGTGATTTTAGTACTACACCTAGGCCTGTGCCCCTTGTGTTGGCTGCTCCATCGACAAATAGGGTCCATTCTAGGTCCGTTTGGTCGTTTGTCGGTTTATTTACTTCTTTTATTAGGTCGGGTTCTAGGGTCGGACTAAAATCGCCACAAAATCTGCTAGTGCTTGTGACTTAATTCTTTGTCCTTGGTTCAAATGTTATATTGTATGTGCTTAGCTGGACTGACCATTTGCACATTCGTCCGGACAATTCTGGTCTCCTAAGTACAGACTTAATAGGAAGATTTGTTCTGACTATTATAGGGTGACTTTCAAAATATGGTCTTAATTTTGTGCAACTCATTATTAAAGCTAAAACATATTTTTCTAGTAGGCCATACCTGATCTCTGCATCCGATGAGACTTTTACTTACATAATAGACAGGGTGCTGTTGTCCGTCTGTTTCTTTGACCAGGACTGCACTGATAGCAGTTTCTGTGACTGACAGGTATACTGTCAGGGGTTCATCTTTGACCGGTTTAGCCAGCAAGGGGGGAGAGGATAGATATATTTTCAGGTCTTCAAAGGCGGCTGATGATCGGGGTCCATTGAAAGTCCTTGTTCTTCCTTAGCAGGTTATAGAATGATTTGCATCTTTCTGATGATCTTGAGATGAATCTGTTCAGGGCCGCTATTCTTCCAGTCAGCTTTTGTATGTCTTTGACTGTTTTTGGTGGTTCTAGCTCCAGGATAGCTTTGATCTGTTCAGGGCTGGCTTCTATTCCTCTTTTTGTCACCATGTAGCCCAGGAATTTGCCTGCTGAGACTCCGAAGTGGCATTTTTGTGGGTTGAGCTTCATATTGAATTTTTCCAGTATTTGAAAGGCTATTTCCAGGTCTTTGACGTGGTCTTCTGCCTTTTTTGATTTGACTACCATGTCATCTATATAGACTTCCATGGTGTCTCCTATCTGATCTTTGAACATCATGTTGACTAGTCTTTGGTAGGTTGCACCTGCATTTTTTAATCCAAAGGGCATAGCAGTATAACAATATATACCTCTTTCAGTGATGAAAGCTGTGCTTTCCTGGTCTGCTGGGTGCATTTTTATCTGGTTGAATCCGCTGGAGGCATCCATGAATGTCAACATTTCGTGGCTGCGATGGCATCTACCATTGCATCGATGTGTGGTAAGGGAAATGGATCTTTTGGGCAGGCTTTGTTTAAGTCGGTGTAATCTACACAGACTCTCCATTTGCCATTTTTCTTTTGGACGACTACCACGTTTGCAAGCCATCGGGGTACATCACTTCCCTGATCATTCCCATATCCAGTAGCTTGTCAACTTCTTGGTTGATAATTTCGTGCCTTTCTGCGACAAATTTTCTTCTCTTTTCTTTGTGTACTGAGGCTTAAAGGATTTGTCAATGTTCAACTTATGAGTAATAACATCAGCATCTATACCAGTCATATCAAAATGTGACCAAGCAAAACAAGACTTTTTAGTTTTAAGAAAGCTGACCAGATTTGGTCCGATTGAGTCGGTGCATCGACCCTACAAGTACTTTCTGTCGGGGAATTCGGGTCTAATATGACTTCTCTGTTTCCATCTGTGTTTGTGCTATGTATTCTTCCCTGACAGGTGACTTTAATTGCTATGCAAGGGACTTACCTGACTTTGAGGGTTTCAAAGCTTGAGTGTAACATTCCTGAGCCGTCCTTTGTTCTCCTCTGATGGTGGTTATCCCCATTCTGTTGGAATTTTCACGCATTGATGGTATGTTGATGGGATTGCTTTGACATTGTGGATCCATGGTCTGCCCAGGATTACATTATACGAGGACAGGCAATCCATTACTCCAAATCTTTCATATGAAGCCACGCCTTCCACATAGGTAGGCAAGCCGATTTCTCCCGGGTGTTCTTTGTTTCTCCACTGAATCCAACCAGGACGCTGGATTTTTTGATGATCTTTCCTTCGTCTATCTTCATAGCTTTAAGAACGTCAAGCATCACCAGGTTGATTGAGCTTCCTCCATCTATCGGATTCTTGATACTTTGGTGTGCCGATTTGCATTGTGATTACTAGGTTTGTCATGGTGTAGACCGATATTCCTTGCGGATCCGAGTCATCAAAGGTAATAGCAGGCAATGACTCGGGCCTGGAAGGAGGTTGGAGTCTTGATTCCCTGGATATTCTCTTGGCTGCAGAGCTGGTCGGACCACGATTTCGATCCTCCATTTATGAATTTGACTTCATAGATGGGAGGAGGAGGAGGAGGATCTCTGCTTCTTCCTGGGTCTCTCTTATTTTGTCCTTCATCTTTATTCTTTGATTTCTGGATTATATCTTTCAAGTAGCCTTTCTTTAGAAGATATGCCACTTGTTTCTGAGTGAATGCATTCTTCTGTGGTGTGTCCGATGTCTTGATGGAAGTCACACCATCTTGTTGGATCTTTCCTGGGGTTGTCGGATTTCTTTGGCCATCCGATTTGTATCTCCCGAGTTTTCCGAGCGTTTGATTAATCCTGCAGTATTAATAGAGAAGTTATATTCAGGAATAGTTGGGAGGCTAGAAAGGTTACCTTTATGCTCTTGTGTCATATTGACTTGGATCGTTCGGGCCTGGAATAGGGTGCTGATCTAGGATTGCCTCCTTTCTGGTATGAACTTTTCCTGTTGGTGTGTCCATAGCCTTGCTTTCCTCCGGATGAGTTCGTCCTGAAGTTGAGATCTTCTTCTAATCGACATGCTCTAAGGCGATGGATTGGACAAAGGCAAAGGTTGGACATGCTTTCCTGGTTAGATCTGCATAGATGTCACTGTCAGCGGACTCCTTGTCTGAATGCTTCTCTTCTTTGTTTCTTCATCGCATCCGGGAATGGCCACCTTTTCTTTGACAAATCGGCCAGGAATTCTTTGAGAGACTCTTCAGAAGTTGTTTTACCCCAGGCAGCAGTTCTTTGGGTCTCTTGGCCATATCTCTGCTACTTGCGAATTGTTGGTTGAAGGCATTGATCAATTCTGCAAAATTCTTGATACCTCCATTTGGTAGATTGATGAACCACCGTAATCTTTGCTCCGGTCGGGTTGTGCCAAAGCCTTTGCACATACATACTTGCCTGAGTTCACTTTGGGTATTGAGGCGACCAACATTTTTTGTTTAAATATGGCAACATGATTTTGTGAATCGAAGTTCCATCATAAGTTCTCATGGATGGAACAAGAAATTTCTTGGGGAGATCAATCTTTGCAATTTCATCTGCAAAGGGTGAATCCGCAAAGTCATGTCAATTTCTACTTGACCCACGAGTCCGGTACTCCGGGTATATTTTCTATTTTGTTGTGGAGTTTTTGGATTTCTGAAGCATAGCTATCATTATTGCGGCTTCGATTTTGTTTGTCTCATCATTGGGAATGGTTGGAGTGCTGGATAATGTATCCTTCTCCGGGGTTCCAAAATTAGAGAAGTCTATGTTTTTGATGATGGATGAGAATGGGGTTCTGGTTCGAATCGGTCTTGGAGCCCGAAGCCCGATTTTCCAATTTCTTCTTCAGGCTAGACTCGATTCCTTGACCTATTGATTTACCTTGACTGAGCTGCTTTCTCTTGGATTGTTTCCAATTCCTTGATTTTGGCCAGAGCAGCCGCTAATTGTTGTTCAGCGGTGAGTTCCACCATTTTTGTGTGTGAATATTAATTGAAGGATAATAAGGAGAATTTTATTGGTTTGAAGAACTAGATGCCCCACGGTGGGCGCCAATTGTTTTAGCAGGATTTTCCTGAAGGGATCCGGCTTAGTTATGTAGTGATCAGGGTATCTAGTTCTATAAGATTAGAATAGTGTAAATAAATGATAAAGAAAGAAATAAGTATAAAGTATAATGTTGTTATTATTTTGATAGACCTGACACAATATTGTATGAGTATCTGAATGCTCAAGAATAAATAGATAAAGTATAGATAAGATTGACTGATCATGAATCTCCTTTACAATTGTTAAATTCTCTTATTTATAGTTCTCTACCGTCCTCCCAACGTTACAATGAATAACGTTATAAATGTATAACGTTCTCCCCAAAGGTAGGAGTTGTTGCCGGAATAATAGGGCATGCTTCCTATTAGTTCGCTTGACCCGTTCTCAACTCAACCAATCCTTAGCTTTTTCTCTTCTTTCCGTCCAGGTTCATGGATTAAATAGTTTTAGGTTTGGACTTGGTCTTCCTTGAGAATAGGGCATGGTTATCTGGCTTATACAATCGCATTTCTTGTTTATCTGCTTAATCCAGTACATTTTTTTTAGTACTCCACCAAGCTATGATATACGACTATCGTGCTTCTTTTCCAGAATTAGTAGTCTTCTTGCCACAATATTCTTCAGCAGCTAAATAGTGGTCAGATTTGTCCGGTTCTCGTCTTGATCAATCAGCCTTGTTGAGTCAGGCCAGGTTATGGTCAGACCAGGCTAAACTGGGCCTAACAGTAGCGCTGATGGAAAAAAAGTTGAGATGGTGAAGTTGTGGTCAGAAGTTCATGCGACCATTGGTTTACTTTGTGGCATGAGTGTGACTGAAGTTGTGAACTTAAGCTCCTTAATTAGAGAGTTCAAGGAGAAACTTTTACCGTACAAGAAAGATTTAACTAAGCGGCGGGAATTGAGCAAATTCTTGGTTGCCCCGCCAGTGACGAGGTAACAATAATTCCACCAAAACAATCCAAAAACAAAGGCAGCGGTAAAAGAATGGTGTCAGCTAAGGCTAAAGCCATTGCCTTGGTTTGTAAGCCAAAGCGCATGTGTAATAACTGTAAAAAAATGGCACACCACGATAAACGCAACTGCCCTAACCCATTTTCTGAGCATCCACCGTCTTCACCAGCATCTGAAGGAGTAGAAGAAGAAGAAGAAGAAGAAGAAGAAGAAGAAGAAGAATAGAGAAACTTAACATGCTGTAGTAGTAGGCAGTAGAAAAATACCTCTGTCTCAACAAATTATTTACAATCTTTTTTTCTTTAAAAGGTAAAAAATCTGGTGAGACGGAAGGGGTATTCAGTAGCTAGCTTTTGTCTATTTTGAATGGGGTTTGCACTTAAATGATGTAATTTGGTAACTTCATGATCGAGGCCATTTCGTGTTCACAATTAAGTATATGTGGTCGTTGGTCAATGGTCGATACAAAACACAATTTATACTTCACAAACAACTCTACAATTAGTAAAGAGGCAAGTAAAGGTCGGATCCCAAGGGACGGGTATTGAAATGAGAATTCTATTGTAACTAGTAGTGTCTAGGGGTGTCACAAATTGGGTTGGTGTAGAAGGTCACTAAACTAAAATAACAATGAAAATAAACTAGCAAGATGAATAAAATAAGGGGTGTAAACAATTGATTAAAGGCACTAGGGTGTCATGGGTTCATAGGGGAATCATGGGATATGATCATACAAACATGTTCTCAAATTATAAGCAAGCAATTATTGTTGTGATGGATTGAGTTGGGTTATATCTTACAATCCTAGGAAAGTTTGGGTCCCGGAGCCGAATCGATTAGATTGTACAACACCTACAAGTCGACTTAATCTTTCCTACTCAACACATGCATGGTCTAACAAGACTCGAGTTGGGTTATGTCTTACAAGTCTTGTTGAAAGGATAGGAGATGATAGTAAATGCAAGGATTCATAGGCTTAGCATTTCATCAAATATAACATGTGCATGTATTAAGATCAAAACAAGCAAGCAAATAAGATATGAAAGCATATTAATTTAAGCATGAATCATTCCCCATGTTGGTTTCCCCTAATCACCCATTAAACCCTAGCTAAGAGACTACTCACTCATTATCATGTTGATCATGCTAACAAGGTTGTCAATCATACCAACAATATGAAACATGATGAATAAATGAAAGTAATTAGCAATAATTAAAAAGGGATTAAGAGATTATACCTACTAATGATTCCAAAATAATAATGCAAAGAATAATAGAAGAACTTGATGATTGATGGAAGGTTGTCAATCTCCCAATAAACCCAATAATCTTCTAATTACCCAAAATAGAGGAAGAACAAGAGAGAGATTAAAGAACTAAAACTTGGATTAAAACTTGATTAATACTTGATTACAATATTGAAGAGAGATTTGATTGATATTAACTACTCTAAATATTGATAAGAAGAACATGCTCCTCTAATTAGACTAATGGGGTATTTATAGTGAAAATTAGGGAGGATGCATTAGGGTTAACTAAGGGCTAAACTAGTAATTACACTTTTAAGTTGAGCAAGGAGGACCCGGTATTTTCCGAGAGAAGGGCTTCTCTTTTCGTAGCTTGAAGAATGAAATCCGTCTTTGTCGATGTCCGGGCGGATTAGAGTCGGGACGGCCGGATTTGGGTGGTGCAATCCGAGCGGATTCAGGAGAGGGACGCCGGATTGTTGAGGGGAATCCGAGCGGATTCCAAGGAGGGACGCTCGGATTGTTGAGGCCGGACGGACGGATTGTTATGCAAATCCGTTCGGATTGTTGGTCAGCGTCAATTCTTCTTCTTTTCTTCCCTTTTCTTCATAAATTCCTTGGGGATTTCCTTGGGGACGCAAGGATCCTTTCTCAACATTGTTTTTCTACTATGATATGTACAAAGGCCTTCTAGTCTTGTCTCTTCTTGATGCTTGGTCATTGAATACAATCAATTTAGCCTTGTTTTGCCATGGAAATGCAAGATTCTTACTCCTTTCCTACCAAGGGATCAAAATCTCAAAGAATATGCAAAACAAAGAACTAAAGACAAGAAATGACCCAAATAGGCACTAAAAAGCATGGGAACAAGGCTAATTCGGGGGCTAACTATGCGCTAATTATGGTCACATCAAATATCCCCAAACCGAACCTTTGCTCGTCCCGAGTAAAGAGGTGACAAAGACTAGGACCAAAACTAACCTATCCTAATAATAATAGCCGATATGAGACAATTAGCGGGTCTCACTCCGCCCCTTTAACTCACAACAAGACAACCATGAGGTAGGATGCCTTCTTGCAAGGCAAGGTGGGTCTTGCCAAAATGGCGACACATCCAAACATTAAAGCACATAAAATCACATAATGGATGCATCTACAAAAAGAATAGCCACTCCCTCATCAAGTGGCGGAAATTATCTACAAGGGAAGCAATTCAAGGGTACACAATCCTTCATAGATGCAATTTGTTCAAACTACTAAGCGTAGAAGGATACCAATAAATCACCTCCAAAATGTGTCAAGCTAGGGTACCTTTGTCCTCAATCGTTAAATGCTTTTGTCAAGAGTAGACTCCCTATGGTGTTAGAAACACTGGAGGATCGCGGAATTCCCCCTCTTGCCTAGACAAGAAGAAGGGTCGTCCCCTCTCTACCATGCACAAAAATGGATACGGTGGATAAAGGGATCGATAGATATTTGAGTTTCACTTTGGGAGTTTGCTTTTGTTTTTGTTTTTCCCCCCAATTTCTTGTGGCATTTGACATTTGAGAACACTTTCTTGCCATTTCTTTTTGATTTTTGGCATTTCAACACTTGACAATTTTTTTTTTGCATTTCTTTTTGAACATTTTCAAAGTCACCCCAATTAGTAACGAGGGTGCCTTGTAATTGAAGCTTTAGGAGTTCTATTTTTGCTCCTCTTTTCATTTGATGCATTTTTGCAAACTTTCTTTCACTTTTCATTTCATTGAACTCAAATTGATTTCTTTTTGTGCCCATTCCCTTTTGACAAAAATATGGTAGAACATGGATGATGATTGTATGGGTGCATGGCTTCAAGGGTCACCTTGGAATATACGGTAGCCAAGGAGTTATCAGACCACAAGGTACTCTTGACTAGGCCTTAATCCATGGGTCAAAGGATACTAGCATGACACATCCTAGGGTGTTTTACAAGCATTCTAACAAGCAAAGTCTTAAGAATAAAAAGCATCTACTAGGGCCTATATACACTTGTCAAGCTTCCCAAATAGACGGTTTCGCAAAATTTTTCTAACATGCAAACTACATGCCATGATGCAACTAACATATACACATCCTAATGCAAATTATTCTACCAACTAATATGCCATATAAACTAAATGCAATCCTAAGTTCACATTGTTTTTACCGCATCAATCAAAAAAAAGCCACATAGTCATCAACATAAAGAGGAAAAAGGAGATTGGAAAGATCATACCATGCGGTCTTCAATATCCTCATGTCTCGGATGTGGCGTAGTCAATCAAAGTGAACAAGGATAAAACAAACACAATATATACAAAGGAAATGAACTTGTTTTTGGATTTTTCAATTTTTTCAATTTTTATGATTTTTGAAATTTTTCAATTTTTATGGTTTTTGAATAAAAGTTAAGTGTTAGAATTCCCATCCCCACACTAATATGGGCATTGTCCTCAATGGCCAAAATGATGGAAATTATGCAAAGATGATGCATGATTTCTATACTAAATGCAATTCTATACTAAGCTATACTACATGATGCATGGTTTTTGTTATGACGGAGAGGATAATTTAGATTACCTCCCGTTGTGTATGCATTTACTTCCCCAAACCGAGTGAGACACTATTGCTAATGTCAAAGCATTGGGGTAGTTCATGCACACACTATGCTATGCATGAAACTAGATTGTCATTTTGGATTTTACAAATGGGAACAATAGAAGAAGAACACCTCAATGGAACCGAGGTGTGAGTCCTTTGATGTTGCTAGGACTAAACCAACAATGATCAAAATGAAATAAAATACAAAGAGATATATACAAACCATGGGAGTGTAGGAGTCTCCAAGGCTTGCTAGTCTTCCATCATGCTATCATCATCACCACTTCCCTCATGAGAAGTGGTCATATTGCCACTTTCCTTGTCACTTTCTTCTTCACTTTCTCCATCATCTTGTTCATCATCATCTTCACCATCTCTTTCTCCATCTCCACTTGCTTCTTCCTCAATATTATCATCAATTTCTTCACCATTTCCAACAACCTCATTATCTCCCACCACGTCCCTAGATGCACCCGGAAACAAGGCTTCTTTATCCGCCCAACTAGGCAAAGGACAAGATGGATCAAGGAGTCCTTGCCTAGCTAAATGTAGGAGGGGAGGATATTGAGCCAAATATGCATTCTTCCGATCTTCATAAGCTTGCTTGTGCATTGCTTGCATAAGAAGAGTGACATAGTCTTTCCCAATTTCAACTCCTTCCGGTTTGAACTCTTCATACACAAAGGGGTAAGGCGGTATAACAATGGAAGAGGAGGGGGTTTCATGATCACCCTTTTGTTGTTGAATGATGTACTCGGCTTCTTCGGATAGGGGAAGTAGATAGTTGGTCCGGTGGACACTTAGACGACAAATCTTCACGGGTAAAGTGAATGATCGAGCCTCACTAGTAAGCCATCCACACTTGGTGTCAAGGGGGTTTTGAGAAACCCACTTGAACTTGTTAATCATGGTAGGCATATCAATAAGATGGCCACCTTCCTTTGCCTTGTACTTGCTATCCTTATTGAAATTAGGATCAAAGTGCTTGGCTAGGACCGTGACTAGGACGCCATTAACAATAACGGTTGTACCCTTCTTCCCACTATCAACATTGAGCCATCTATCAACCAATAGCCTCAAAGAATTAAAAGGCTTGGTATGGATTCTTCCGACATTCAAAGCCGATTCAAGGAGAATAAAATCAAGTCTTGTGAAATGATTGGTGTCTTTCCTAGCAATTATGGTATTTCCCACAACTTTGTGCCATACTCTTATGCCCGGATGATGGACCAAAAGAGCATGACAAGCATGAAAATCATCAAATTTCTTCCCGGAGATTGCCTCCCAAAGAGGCTCGGGGTCATACTTTCCATAATGCTTAAGATATCTCGATTCATCGCTAAGACCCAAAATTTCACCTAATTCCTTAAAGGTAATGCGTCTACTAATGTTAGCTAGACGAAACTCAAGATTTTCCCTATCCTCGACTTTGGTGACTTTCAAAGAACTTAAAAATTCCAAGACAAGGGAGGGGTATGTCGATTCCTTTGTTTCAAACAATTTCTTCAAACCCATGGCATTGAAAAAGGCTTTTGTTTGTTCAAGAACACCCAATTTCTCTAAGGCATCTTTACATATGAATTTGGTGGATTGAATTGATTTCATAGCAAACTTGACAAATGTATTTCTATGGGTATCGGAAATAAAAGTCACCTCCGGATAATGCAAGAGTTGATCGATTACCGGAGTAGAAGGTGATGCTCCCATAGAAGTTTGTTGTTGTTGTTGCACTTCCAAGTTTGGTGTTGATACCACCATTGCCAAAGCTTTCTTTGTTTGGAGAGCTTTTTGCCTTTGAGAGAGAGCCTTTGCCTTTGGTGCCTTTGTTGCTCCCTTTGTCCTTGCCATTTGATGAACTAACCAAGAAAAGAGTCAAAAATCTTCAATTTGTAGGATGCCCAAATCGATTTGAAGGTGAAAGGCTTTGCCTTTATGAAATCAAAAATCGACTCAAAGGTTGAAGATTTTGTTCTTGGTTTTGATTTTTATTGAAGATGGAGTGATTGATTTGTTGTTTGAAGGATGGTTTGATTTGATTTTGGTGGATTTTGTTGAGGGTTTTTGTTTTTGTGATGGAGAGGATGAGGGTTTTGATGTTGTGGGTAGTGTTTATGAATGAATGAAGGAAGGAATGAAGGTGGGAGGGTATTTAAAGAAGTCAAAATTTTCGAAAACGCAGGGGCAATCCGTGCGGATTCTGCAGCTTCAAAATTTTCAGAAGCTCGCCTAAAGACGGGCGGATTCTGGGGAATCCGCTCGGATTCTTCTGTGTTGGGACGGGCGGATTTGCTGCAGGACGGACGGATTTCAGTCCAGAGAAATTTCTTTGTTTTCTTCAACAAAAGACGGGCGTCTTCTTTACAAGACGGACGGATTCTATGAGACGGGCGTCTTTCCAGAAATCCGCTCGGATTCTTTAACAGTCAAGAATTCTTCAATTTCAGCTCAGGTCAGGACGAACGTCTTCTCAACAGGACGCTCGGATTGTTGAAGACGGACGGATTCTCAGGAATCCACTCGGATTCTTCCCTGTTGTACACGGATTCAGCTCCACCCGTGCACAAACGTATTCCCCTTTACCATTCTTCCATTCTTCTTTCAAATCTTGTGTTCTTCATTGTGGGGGCACTACTAAGGCATGAATAGCCTAGGCAATTGCCATCCCCACACTAAGATAAAGCACTACACATCAATTGAAGTCGTTAGTCCCTCACTCACTTCTCTCTTACATGACAATTATTTTGATCAAAGTAAATAAAAATCCAAAAATGACAAAAATGCAATACAAGAATTGAAATGTAAGTTAGGGAGTTAGAAATATTTACAAGTGGTGGTTTAGGGAGGACTCCACCAAACTCTCATTCTTGATGAGATGTCAAGGGGGCATGTTCAAGGTGTTGTTGATGTTGCTCAACACCTTGAAAAAGTAATCAAAAGCTTGTTCATTATTATGGTAGAGGTCCTCAATAGACCGTGCCCCTTGTTGTTGATCATGATCGATGGCATGCCCAATGTAGGGATTAAAAATCCCTTCAAACTCGTCGTCCCAAAGACCACAAACTTCATTGAGTTGATCATTGAAAATCTCTTGCTTAGATGGAGACAACTCTCCCAATTTCTTCTCTTGGCCAATGAGGCCATCCTCTTCTTCCTTGGTTGATTTTGATGAGCCTTGCAAGCTCTCATTGTCATAATTCACTTGCTCTTTGAATGGAGCATCTTCATCTTTCTTCTTCCATTGGAGTTCCGATTTCTTCCTTTCATCCTTCCGGCTATAATGATCAATCATGAAACATGGCTCATGCAAACGAGGAGCTCTCATGGTTTTGTCAAGATTAAAAGTTATGCTTTCATCTTCCACTTCTAGAGTGAGCTCTCCATGTTTCACATCAATCACCGCACCCGCGGTGTGTAGGAAAGGTCTTCCTAAGATGATTGGAATGTTGGAATCTTCCTCCATATCAACAATGACAAAGTCCACCGAGATGAAAAACTTCCCAATTCGCACGGGGACATCTTCCCATATCCCTAATGGTGTCTTCGTCGATCTATCGGCCATTTGGAGTGTGATATTGGTGCATTTAAGCTCTCCCATCCCCAACCTTTTACTCACCGAGTACGGCATGACACTCACACTAGCCCCTAGATCACATAAGGCTTTGTTGATCGTCGTGTCGCCAATGCTACACGGTATTGAGAAGCTTCCCGGATCCTTTAACTTTGGAGGTGAACTCCCTTGAAGTATTGCACTACTCACCTTAGTGAAGGCGATAGTCTCAAGTTTCCGGATCGACTTCTTCTTTGTGAGGATATCTTTCATGTACTTTGCATAGGCCGGAACGTGATTGATTAATTCCGTGAAAGGAATTGATACTTCTATGTTCTTCACAATCTCCATGAACTTTCCAAGTTGATCATCAAATTTGGGCTTGGCTTGACGACTTGGAAAAGGAAGTCTAATCACAATGGGCTCCTTCTCTTTGGCCTTGTCTTCATTTTTCTTTGAACTTTCTTCTTTTGATGATTCCCCTTCTTTGGAGTTTTGCACAATTTCTTCCTTTTCACTAGCTTCCACAACTTCATCCTCAACTTGCTTCTTCGGTGCCTCATACCTTGTACCATTTCTCAAGTGAATGGCACTAACCGTTTCATGTCTAGGGGGATTACTTTGAGGTGGTAATTGCCCCTTTTGTCTTTGTGAGCTTGAAGATGCTAGTTGAGTCAATTGTGTTTCCAACATCTTGGTGTGAGCTAGAATGTTGTTGATGGTGGTGTCTTTTGCTTGGCTATCTTTTTGCATTTGAGTGAAAAATTCTTGTTGATTCTTTTGCATTTGGAGGACCGCTTTTTGGACATCAAAGCCTTGGTCATTTTGGTGATTGTATGGATTTTGATTTTGGTAGCCTTGGTTTTGATTGTAAAAGGGTCTTTGATTTTGGTTTCTCATGGGTGGTGGAGTGTATGTTGTTTGAGGGTTTTGAACATTATGGCTTTTGTATGAGAGATTTGGATGGAACTTGGTGTTTTCATTGTAAAAATTTGAATAAGGGGTACCACTTTTGTAAGCTTGGAAAGCATTAACTTGTTCGGTTGTTCCCCTACACTCACTTGGGTCATGACCCAAAGTTCCACAATTCTCACATATCCCACTTGGGATTGATGAGGATGCTGTCATGGCATTGACATGATGCTTTGATGATTTTGAGTTTTCCTCAAGTCTAGCCATAGCTTGTTCAAACTTCAAGTTGATTGTGTCAATGTGAGCACTAAGTTGAGCACCCAATTGAGTAACGGAGTCCACTTCATACTTTCCTCCTCTAGTAGACTTGCGAGGTCTACTATATTGTGAATTATGGACCGCCATTTCCTCAATCTTGTTCCATGTTTGATTGTCATCAACTTCGGTGAACATTCCATTTGATCCCATATTGAGAATGTTCCTAGAATCTTCATATAAACCATTCCAAAATTGTTGTACCAAAAACCATTCGCTAAGTCCATGGTGAGGACATGAGCGACAAATACCTTTGAACCGCTCCCAAGCTTCATACAAAGATTCTTCATCCCTTTGCTTAAAACCCGTAATTTGAGCTCTTAGCATGTTAGTCTTTTCCGGTGGGTAGAATTTTTTGTAGAAAGCTAGAGCTAACTTCTTCCAAGAATCTATTCCAAGGGTGGCCTTATCAAGGCCCTTCAACCATTGCTTTGCGGTGCCGAATAAGGAAAAAGGAAATAAGACCCATCTAATTTGGTCTTGAGTCACGCCCGTTTGAGAGATAGCATCACAATAGTCGCAAAAGGTTTCCATATGAGAATGAGGGTCTTCACTAGGCATCCCCCAAATTGGCTCCTCTCAACTAATTGGATGAAGGCGGACTTGGCAATAAAATTTCCGTTTAGATGTTGTGGTGTAGGAGTACCATTTGGTAGATTCTCCTCGGTGGGTATAGAGTGTGACGAGAATTTAGGCATTGTAGGTGGATTTTGTGTGGTATTGTTTAATGGGTTCTCTTCTCCTTCTATTGCGAAAGGATTGACAAACTCACTAGTGGGTTGAACAACTTCACCAACACCTCTCAAATTCCTCCTAACAAGTCTTCTATTATTCGTCAAGGTTCTTTCGATTTCACGGTCAAAAGGTAACAAATCACCTTGTAACCTTCTAGACATGCAAAATATCAAACAACTCAAAAACAATTAGAACAAACCTTGAGGAGTTTTACTTCCCCAAGGTGAAGAAAGACACAACTAATAGCAATAAAAAGAAATCTTAAATCAATTAAACACCGTCCCCAAGAACGGCGCCATTTTTGATCGAGGCCATTTCGTGTTCACAATTAAGTATATGTGGTCGTTGGTCAATGGTCGATACAAAACACAATTTATACTTCACAAACAACTCTACAATTAGTAAAGAGGCAAGTAAAGGTCTGATCCCAAGGGACGGGTATTGAAATGAGAATTCTATTGTAACTAGTAGTGTCTAGGGGTGTCACAAATTGGGTTGGTGTAGAAGGTCACTAAACTAAAATAACAATGAAAATAAACTAGCAAGATGAATAAAATAAGGGGTGTAAACAATTGATTAAAGGCACTAGGGTGTCATGGGTTCATAGGGGAATCATGGGATATGATCATACAAACATGTTCTCAAATTATAAGCAAGCAATTATTGTTGTGATGGATTGAGTTGGGTTATATCTTACAATCCTAGGAAAGTTTGGGTCCCGGAGCCGAATCGATTAGATTGTACAACACCTACAAGTCGACTTAATCTTTCCTACTCAACACATGCATGGTCTAACAAGACTCGAGTTGGGTTATGTCTTACAAGTCTTGTTGAAAGGATAGGAGATGATAGTAAATGCAAGGATTCATAGGCTTAGCATTTCATCAAATATAACATGTGCATGTATTAAGATCAAAACAAGCAAGCAAATAAGATATGAAAGCATATTAATTTAAGCATGAATCATTCCCCATGTTGGTTTCCCCTAATCACCCATTAAACCCTAGCTAAGAGACTACTCACTCATTATCATGTTGATCATGCTAGCAAGGTTGTCAATCATACCAACAATATGAAACATGATGAATAAATGAAAGTAATTAGCAATAATTAAAAAGGGATTAAGAGATTATACCTACTAATGATTCCAAAATAATAATGCAAAGAATAATAGAAGAACTTGATGATTGATGGAAGGTTTTCAATCTCCCAATAAACCCAATAATCTTCTAATTACCCAAAATAGAGGAAGAACAAGAGAGAGATTAAAGAACTAAAACTTGGATTAAAACTTGATTAATACTTGATTACAATATTGAAGAGAGATTTGATTGATATTAACTACTCTAAATATTGATAAGAAGAACATGCTCCTCTAATTAGACTAATGGGGTATTTATAGTGAAAATTAGGGAGGATGCATTAGGGTTAACTAAGGGCTAAACTAGTAATTACACTTTTTAAGTTGAGCAAGGAGGACCCGGTATTTTCTGAGAGAAGGGCTTCTCTTTTCGTAGCTTGAAGAATGAAATCCGTGCTGTGCAGTAATCCGGGCGGATTAGAGTCGGGACGGCCGGATTTGGGTGGTGCAATCCGAGCGGATTCAGGAGAGGAACGCTCGGATTGTTGAGGGGGAATCCGAGCGGATTCCAAGGAGGGACGCTCAGATTGTTGAGGCTGGACGGACGGATTGTCTGCAATCCGTTCGGATTGTTGGTCAGCGTCAATTCTTCTTCTTTTCTTCCCTTTTCTTCATAAATTCCTTGGGGATTTCCTTGGGGACGCAAGGATCCTTTCTCAACATTGTTTTTCTACTATGATATGTACAAAGGCCTTCTAGTCTTGTCTCTTCTTGATGCTTGGTCATTGAATACAATCAATTTAGCCTTGTTTTGCCATGGAAATGCAAAATTCTTACTCCTTTCCTACCAAGGGATCAAAATCTCAAAGAATATGCAAAACAAAGAACTAAAGACAAGAAATGACCCAAATAGGCACTAAAAAGCATGGGAACAAGGCTAATTCGGGGGCTAAATATGCGCTAATTATGGTCACATCACTTCACCTTCCAGATTGTATAACTTCAGTAATATGAGTGTGAAATTTCAAGCTAATGTTGTATCACTCTTTTACACAATTTGGATGACTTTTGTTCATGTAAAAAAAATCCAATATTTAAAAGTTTGATAAAGAACGAATTATAACTTCAGTGGGTTTAAGTAAAACTCTTACCCATATATGGATAACTGTACTTCACAGAGTGTATAACTCTTATAGTTATTTGTATAACACTTCTAATTATGTGTATCTTTTGCCCTTGTTTCTATAATTGTTGATATATTTGACTAAAGTCATGTGTTGTATGACTCTTGTACACAATTTGTATAACTCTTGTTATTTTTTGTATAACTCATAACTGTCTAATAAATTTTGCTTTTTCATAACTGCAGTCATGTGTTGTATAACTCTTGTACACAATTTGTATAACTCTTGTTATTTTTTGTATAACTCATAACTGTCTAATAAATTTTGCCTTTTTCATAACTGCAGTCATGTGTTGTATAACTCCTGTACACAATTTGTATAACTTTACTTCACAGAGTGTATAACTCTAATTCTTATCTGTATAACTTGGATTTTAATTATGACAGACCAAGATGATATAATAACAATCTATTCCAAAAAAGTTGTCTAAGTTGTTAAGGAGTTTCTTGACAACATACTAGAGTTGCAAAAACAGAGACTACAAAATGAATGGAAATACATTCTATTTTTTCCCAGGTTTTTTATCTGCTTTCCGCGCCATTTTTCATCTGGCTTCTAGTTGCTTCAGGATCTGGTCTTTCTCGCCAATGAAATCGTTGACCTTGGTCAGAACTCCTTGCCCGATGATGTTCATGTCAGCTAGGATAAGCGTCGCTGCCAGCTGGATTACCAAAGATAGACGGTTCACCTTCCTCTCAAGATCAACGTGACCAAAACTATCACCCTCGTACATTAACATGTGCATCATGGTGAACAAGCCAGACTCGGTGTCGTTAATCGTTTGCTTATGCCAAGCAAACTGGATCTGACGAAACTGGAACTCCGGTAGGTCTTTCCCTCTGTCCTTGTCCTCGTCCCTAGACTCCAGATAGTCGCTCATGAGGCTCGCCTGGCAAAAACAAGAAACGTCAAAAAGTGAAATTGTAAAGCGGTGACAACACTTTTGAGTTGAACGTAATTACAATTTAATTCCACTTACAATTATGTGACACGCTTTGTATATCTCCGACTGGCCCGAACTTGAGTAGTACTTATTGTCAAGAAGATCAATCGTACGTGAATTAGAGTTTATACACGCACATGCATAATGGGCTTCAATATTAATGGGTACGAAGATTAAATCAGCCTTCAAGCTGAAATCTTTTCCACTGTCGATTCTGAAGACGTCCCACACATTGTACAACCTTTCGGTGTTCTGTGTTTGTTGGACAGGGTTTCATACAATGTTCAAGATTATTTCCTGCTCAAGTAGAAGTATATGTATGAGAATACCAAAGGAGTTATAGGGGTTGTACAATGGAGTTGCACAGTAACTCTTATAGCATATTGAAGTATGCCTAAGTTCATACTGGCTGTTAATAACTTCTCAAAACAAAATGTGTAACTCCATAGAGGGTATGTATAACTTTAGTCTTATTTTCTACTGTGAAAGTTTTAAATATCATACCCTCAAAGTATAAATCTAAAGAGGGTATGTGAAACTCTTATAGCATATTAAAGGATTGATTACAACCATACCATATGACGGATACCGAAGAAAGACGAACGAAAAAACGCGCACTCCCCTGCCTCCAAACGATTAAGCAACAAGGACCAACACTCAATAGCTGAATCATCCATTGGCGTCTCAGGGAGCATGGACAACATTTGCAACCTATTAATTATTGCGTGCCGGGAATAGTTCACAAGTAGTTCACTGTGGTTCAGACAGCAGGTGTTAGTCAGGCTATAACGTCTACTAAATGGGAAGGTAACTGCTATTAAAATGACTGCATAACTTCAGTGATGAAACATATAACTGCAGATTAGGAATGTGTAACTCTATTAACAATATGTATAACTTTAGTTGGTAAAGTTATACATTTCATAGTTGAAGTTATACAAAGCATAAAATAGTACTCAAGTGGTTCTGTTGATTTTAGACAGCTTACCCATTTGGAAATTTGTAGTCATCAAGGAAAACGTAATCAGCCACTTGTTTGCCATACACCGGGATATCCCTAATTAATGTCTTGTTTGACTTCAGCATCTTGTCGACCACTGTAAGGTCGGCGTCTAGTTCCCCGCAATATGTGGTGCAACCAAGGCCATCGCCCTTACGCCGGGAGCGGCTATTGACCGCTGAGAGGGCCCGACTAGATGGCGTCCGGCCCAGGGCTAATTGGGAAGGTGGAGTCCGATAGGTTGAACTGACTTTGGAGCAAGGGCGTTTAGCAGAACTGTTCTCTCCGGCAACTCCGACACCTCTCTTCCTTCCACTTGTGTTGCCGGCTAACCTCTGTGCCTCACGCAGCTCCCCCATTTCACGGTCTTTAACCTCCTTAAAAGCTGTTACCCTAGATAACACAGCTTCCCTATCCACGTTAATGTCACTGAGGACAAGGGTGGCAGCAACTTCCGCTCGCATGAGGTCATTGTTGTCCTTTGTCCCTATGGTACACTCGAATGGCTCTCCACGGTACAGCAACATATGAACCATGACGTAAAGACCACAGTCATTGTCAGTATACCCTGCTCCCTGCCAGTTGAATTTAATGTTTACAAAAGGAAACCCTTCAACTTTCTTCCCTTTGTCAAGCCCTTTGTAGACCATATACTTTCCCATCGCATCAGCCTGGCAGAAGTTAGGCAAGGCGTTTAAAAGGGGAAGACCAATTAACAAAACAATGGAGCTGAAAATTAATCTAGTCATTAGTTTTATAAGTCTTACAGTAATACGTGCAATCCCTCCATATGGTAATTTCAGAAGATCGTCCTCGTAAGAACGATTATCAAGGTACTCGATCTGCTCATAGAGGAAATTTATGCAAATGTAAGAGTAGTGATCTTGATCGCCAGTGCTTACCGGGACGAAAACCTACAAACATGCACCAAAAGTCTAAGAGTTATAAAATATAATTAGAAGCTTCGAGGTATACATATTGTGCATAATTGGAATTATACATTCTATGGTTAGAGTTATACATTATATGTCTAGAGTTGTACATTCTATTTCTAGAGTTATACATTATATGCCTAGAGTTGTACAGTATATGCTCAGGGTTTTGATGAGTGGCTAACTTCACTCCATAACTCTAGGCATATAATGTATAACTCTAACCATAGAATGTATAACTCATTGCACATAATGTACAACTGTAAGCATATATTGTACAACTCTAGGCATATGCTTACAGTTGCACATTATGTGCAGTGAGTTATACATTCTATGCCTAGAGTTAAGGAGTGAAGTTAGTCACTCATCAAAACTCTAAGCATATACTGTATAACTCTAGGCAAATAATGTATAACTCTAGCCATAGAATGTATAACTCTAGCCATTCTGAAAACTAAAGTTATATAATGTATAACTCTAGGCATAAAATGTATAACTCTAGCCATAAAATGTATAACTGTAAGCATATACAGTATAGTGTATAACTCCAGGTATAACTCTAGGTATAACTCCAGGCATCTAATGTATAACTCCAAAGTATATATTGTATAACTCTAAGCATATACTGTATAACTCTAGGCAAATAATGTATAACTCCAGTATGGAAATGTCTCTATATTGATATCTGAGCTCACCATATCAGAGTCCAGTTGGAATGGACTAGAACACGACTCTTGCCACATGTCCCACGAGGCACAAAAGCCTTCAGAATGATCAACAACCAAGTTTTTTTTGCTGCCTTGCCAAATTGCAATTGCTAGGGCCTATAAAAATGAGAGACGGGGGTTGACAGCTTATATCACAAGTTACGTACATTTTGTCACAAAATAACTTGCGGAGTTCGAGCACACTTACAGCGTGACCTAGGCCAAAGAAACAGCGCGAACTTCCAACAGCTGCGGTGTTCGCGTGCGTAAGCTGATTGAGTAGTACAGACCAGTAGTCGATGACATTGGCCATAATCTAAGACCCAGGCATCAACGTCTGGAGATCAATACGCGTTTTGCAATTTGGGGTGTTATATGTCACCAATTGTTCCCTATAAAGGATTAGCAAAATGAGACACACAACAAGTGTTGTTCATGACCTGTTTCATTGTCGTATTGAAATATAGGTAAAACTTATCTTTTACTTACTCTTTATTATGGTCGTGGAATTGATCAAAGACATAATCCATTACATCCTTCTTCACCCTGAACACCGTCCTGAAACGTTCCTTGTTAAATCGCAGCAACTGTGAGCATACGTGCTGGTCAGGTTCGGGTGCCCCGCAATCCTCAGAACAACCTAGGTTCTCAGGTACAATGTCCATACACGGAAAGGGGACAGTTGAATGTAGTAAGAAAGGATGGTGGATGATGTCACATCGCGGCACATAAAATGGGGGGGGGGGGGGGTGGTGCAACCGGCTCAACCCTAGCACCAGCGATTTCAACTACCACACCTTATTTAGCCGCACTAATCGTTTGCTCATCAACCCCGGCAAATGCCTCATTCACATCTGCCATGCTCATGAAAGTCAGAGGGATTTGATTTCCACTCCATTCCGTTGAAGGATCCCCCGGGGTGACCTCCGCACCATCGGCAACAACTACGTTTTCACCCCCGTTGTTAGAATGTTGTTCAACATTCTTAATTACATCCTTTAGTACAATGGCCTGAATAAAAAATAATAAAATTAAACACCATGCTTTTGTATCAAAAAAGTTACAGGTATAACTCTAAAAGTGATACAAAGAGGTCACAGAGTTACAGAAACAATGAATTACAGTTATACATAGAAGGGCAAGAGTTATACACATGTGTGAAGTATTACAAATATGCTATAAGAGTTATACATTTTTGAGTTAGAGTTATACACATATGGTTAAGAGTTGTACCAAACGGCAGTTGCAGTTGTACAGATTGAAAGATAAAGTTATACAAAGAGCCACTACAGTTACAAGGCCTCATCATAAGTTTTAACAAAGTTATACTTTATCTACTTAGAGTTATACATGACCAATTAAAAAAAAAACGAATGTATAACAAGTATTTAGCGCAAATTAACAAACTTACCTTGCCACCAGGACCACTCCCGTCCGCTGGAAGTCCACATAAATCTTCCTTGATTTCAGCAGTAGAAAATATACACTCCATCAATTCTTGTGTATCCATTGGCAATGATGGGACCGTAGATTTTTCCATCTCCTTATCTGACGGTTGATTGTTTGACAATCTTTCAACATTTTCTTTCAATCCCTCCCAATGAACTTGCTCATGCACCTCATCACCTACCCCGGGCCGAGTTTCAGCATCCTCTGACCGTCCGTAAGCTTGGTCAATTTCCTCCACGGTGTACTTCGCCTCCAACAACAGCTCTCTGACAGTTTGGACGGGGGTGCACAGAACTTGATCCTCTAATCCTGGGCTAGCATCTGACAACGGATTAGAAACTACTGTATCACCTCCCACTTCCTCCATAATCTTTGACCATGAAATCAAATCGATTTCGTTGGCGCGTCAGCTTTGTCCGACTCTCCACGCGGCTCAACACAAGGGTTACCACCCCTGCCACCCCCATCATTGGCGAGACTAGACAGAACTTCACTTATTTGACGCGTAGATGCATCGATTCCGTCATTTTTTTGGGGGACTCACTAACTACCTCTCCAAATGCAGGAGCATTACCAACAGAAACCTTCAGCCTTTCTGCAACTTGCTCCCTTGACGACGTACTTTTGAATCTTTTCACCCTCAAAGAATTCTTGAGAGGCCTGACTAGGATTTAGTCCCGTCGGATCACTAGTTACAGCTTTGATCCTTGCGGTTACATCTGTGTACCATGAATAGAACACAATAGCGTTCCTTTGCATCAGTAGTTAAAGCTCGTGAGTACGCTGCATTGAAGAAGTATAGTAAGTTAGTTATATTATAATAGATGGGTACGTTCAGCTGAAACAGAATCAATCTGCAAAATATTTAATAGTTTGAACTTACATCGACAGCCCTAGCTTTCAATTTCTGGTCATCCTCGACACTTGCTAGTAGTTCGATCTGAATGAACTTCTTCTCAGAAGCTGAGTAGGAGAGAGGGGGTGGGGGGCTGATAGCAACAGTAGTTTGGGTTGACGAGGGTCGCTGAGGCTGATACTGTCCAAACTTCTAATATAAGAGGGATCTTGAAGGCACCTCGGATACCTGGTCTTAGACAAAGTTAAAGTACCCAATCCCCCTTGAGCCACCTCAAATTTTACCCTATCTACAAGCGATGTTTCATCCCAATGCTTAATCAAAGGAAGATCGTGGAGGCACGGCCTACCCTTGTAATCATATCGCTGAAAGTAGCTTATCATGAGGAAGGGGATACAGCCACCCAACATCGTTAACCCCTTTTTACAGTCTGTCCCCGTTTTCACCATAATTTCCAAAATATAAGAGCACCAGTCAAAATGCGGAATGGCTTTAGGGTCTTCTACATCCCTTAAAAGCTTCAAATCTATCCCGTTGTTTGGGGTAGGTGCGAGGAATGAAGACATATAGAACAAAACAAATAGCCGGCAAAAATGATCGTCCGCCTCCACGTATTCCATAAGTTCCTTGTGAACTTTCCCTTTACTTATTGAACTATTTGCTTTCTCCACCCCGTAAGCTTGCCGCCATTTGTCCTTCAACTCCTTATTTTCGGGATCGTTGGACCCCTTTCCGCGAACCAGTAGGTACCAACGGGAGACGGCTGGGTCCAAAAGGTATCAAAAAATAGTCATGCACGTCATGCTTACTGATCATAAACTCCTTTATCCGAGAAGCCCTGAACACATATGACCCATCAGAGAAGGACTCCAAGAATATGCGAACGTGTGCAAGTGGGAAGTTGCTAATCTTAAACTCCAAAAGGCCACCAAACCCAATTTTCTTAACAGCGGACACCTGATCCTCATTAAGCTTTTCAATGAGAGAGACAAGCCTTTGAGGTAGACACGAAACCATGATTTCATGCACCCTCTTTACCCTTGGCTTGGCCTCAACCATCTGGGGAAAAAGAAGGACAACACACAAAATTAGACATACTGTAGTTGCAATTAGAGATATTTGCATCAAAGAAATAGACATACTGTGAATGAAAGTTATACAATAAATAGTCAGAGTTATACCAAAATATAAGTAAAGTTATACATTCTGATAGTAGAGTTAGTCAGAAAATATCAAGAGTTATATATTCTGACAGCAGAAGTTATTCAAAATGTAATCAGAGTTATACAACAAATGACTGCAGTTATAACAAAAGTCAAACTTTGAACCTTGGAATCAGGTCCCTTCTCAGTACTTGATACATCATCCATCTGTAGGTGACAAACAATAGGGATTCAGATTATGTATAACCAAAATTCTGTAAAATCAAAATTCTGTAAAATCCAAAATTCTTTTCACCCTTAAAAAAGAAGAGATAATCAGGAGAGTTATACAGAATAACAGTAGAGTTATACATATAATAACAAAAGTTAGACAATCTGAAATTAAAGTTATATAATGTGTAACTCTAGCCATAGAATGTATAACTCTATAAATAAAATGTATAACTCCAAGTATATACTGTATAACTCTAAGCATATACTGTATAAATCTAGGTATATATTGTATAACTCCAGGTATAAAATGTACAACTCTAGGCATATATTGTATAACTCCAGTTATACATTATGACAGTAGAAGTTATTCAACATGTAATTAGAGTTATACAACAAATGACTGTAGTTATAACAAAAGTCAAACTTTTAACCTTGGAATCAGCTCCCTTGTCAGTACTTGGTACATCATCCATCTGTAGGTGACAAACAATAGGGATTCAGATTATGCATATATTTAGTTGAAGTTATACATAATTCTATAAGAGTTATATAAAAAAGAATTTTGAATGGTTTGTCATCTCTTCTTTTCAACCAAAATTCTGTAAAATCCAAAATTCTTTTCACCATTCAAAAGAAGAGATAATCAGGAAAGTTAGCTATACGAATAACAATAGAGTTATACATATAATAACAAAAGTTAGACATTCTGAAAACTAAAGTTATATAATGTATAACTCTAGCCATAGAATGTATAACTCTAGCCATAAAATTTATAACTGTAAGCATATACAGTATAATGTATAACTCCAGGAATAACTCCAGGTATAACACTAGGTATAACTCCAGGCATCTAATGTATAACTCCAAAGTATATATTGTATAACTCTAGGCATATACTGTATAACTCTAGGTATATATTGTATAACTCCAGGTATAAAATGTATAACTCTAGGCATATATTGTATAACTCTAGGCATAGAAACTAAATAGAAGTAGAGTTATACATATAACAATTAGAGTTTTACATTATGAAAGAAGAGTTGGTCACAAAATCAGAAGAGCTATACATCTAATAACCAGAGTTATACATCTAGTAACCAGATTTATACATATTGAGTACTAAAGTTATTCAAAATGTAGAAAGAGTTATACAACGACTGACTGCATATAAATAAAAGTCAAAACTTTTAACCTGGATATCAAGTCCCTTGTCAATACTTTCTACAACATCCATCTGTAGATGACAAACAATTGGGATTAAAATTATGCATATATTTAATTGAAGCTATACATCATTCTATAAGAGTTATACCAACAAGACGAGATTTTTTACCTTTGATTCAGATTTCTTGGAAGTTTTCTTGGCATTTTTCTTGGCAAAAACCATTGTTAATTATCAAATGAACTCGTATTTGATCTGCACAACCATAATTAACAATTGAACAAATCAACATCAGCAAACCCATAATTGAAAATTGAAAAATCAAATGAACTCTTTTTATGATAGTTTAACAAAGGCAATAATTAACAAAAAACAAAGTACAAATCACTAAATAAGGAATGGAAAAAATACCTTATAAAAAAATGGAGACAGGCGAGTTTGCAGGCGAGTGTAGATACCTCATTTCTGCACCTCTCGCAAACCACCCTTTTATGATTGGGCCGCATGTTTGCTACGCGGAACGATTTGTGACATTTCGTAAGTTTATCGTCAAGTGATTGCTTAAATACTAATGTCTACCTCTTAGTTGTCATCTACGTGCCGATACGGTCGTTTTGACAGTAATTAGAGTACATTTGGAGTCCGGGCCTAAAATCGTCTTCATTTTCTGATAACCGGTAAATCCCGAGTCAGAATGTTCTGGAATGTTCCGGATATTTCTATTCCATATTTTATAAATATTTCACAATCTTTATCCTTTGGTAAACAATTTCTCGTAATATTCACATAAAATATTAAGGAAAACCAAATTATTCCGTCCTACCATAACTTAAACACGGAACTCTTTCTTCCGCAGGAGGAAACCACTTGGGAACAGACGCAGCAGGTGCTGCGCCTCTTCCAAGAGACGCAGATGGGCTCTGCGCGCTCTTCCCAGGTCTTTTTCTGCGTAATTTTTGTATCTTTTTCATATCTTTCCGAGATTCACTTCCAAAGGCTCTCCGAAACCCTAATTCCTTCACGTGATTAGTATAAATAGGAGCCTTCGCTCCTCATATTTATCACGCGAGTGTCCGCCCTTCTCTTCTCCCTTTGCATTCTAGACCTTTGTTCTTACTTTTTGGCATCTACGTGCTTGAACATTCGACCACGTAAGCTCGGATCCTTCTGAGTACCAGCCTCGTTTGCATGACCGACCAATTTGACTAACTCCACAATCCATCAACTTAATTAATCTAATCGTTTTCCTCTTACGAGGGCACTTTCTTTACATTTGCGTCGAGCATCACTAATCGATATCTTAGTTCTTCTCGTTTCGTCAAACATGTAAGTCTGAGGGTGTATAATCTCTCTTTTATATATTGTTATTTACTTTTTGTATCATTAATGTAAGGTTTACGTCGAAAATACCTCTTAAAACCGATTTCTAAAACCTCGTTCAAAACCTCTTTTTTGCGGATTTTCAGAAGACAGACCGTCAAGTAAGGACGCAGCAACTGCTGCGCCTCTTCGAGGAGCGCAGCTCCTGCTGCGCCTCTTCGTGAGGCTGCTGAGTTCCTGCTTCCTTTCTTCTTCCTTCGTCCTCTGTAATTCGTTCGTTTTATTTGTTTTCTTTAATTCTTTGACACACAATCACATGATAATCTCACATGTATATTATTATTCATCATTGACGTGTTTAATTCGTCATTAAATTCGACTTAAATCCCTTATAATCTCATATTTGCGGGTTTTCGTCATTTAATTCAATCCGGGTTGTAGAAATTCGATTTGTTCATATTGGGTTTCTGTAATTCGACCTTTGATATAGTTTTCATATGTCTTTTGTCGTATTCGTCATTAATTTGTCATTAATTCATCATGTTTAGTTTATTTCATTCACCCATGTCACTAATCAATCTTTCATTCATGTAAATAATCCGTCTTTAATCCGTCTCATCCATGTTTTATTGCTTTTATGACCATTAATCACATGTAAATAACCTATTAATCACTTCCATCCGAGTATATATTATAAATCAATCATTAAATTAACCCACGAACATTAACGATTTGCAGTTCCGGCTTCACAACTACGGCCGACCGACCCTTGGAACAGACGCAAAGATCTCATTGCGCCTCTTCTGAGGGCGCATCTGCTGCTTTGTTCCAGGATGATTTCTGTCTCTGAACTACGTTGTTGCTTGACCTAGTTTAATTAGCTTACGTATAATTAACTATGATCCGTATTATCGCTTTCTGATTTGTTCGTTATTTTAATTCTTTTATTCTTTTTCTCAAATCATCCGTTTTAAAGGTATTTTCGACATAAATCGCCTAATCCATTGTAATTATTGTAATTTTTATTATCGTAATTTTCCTATTGTATTTATCATATTTCTTGTATCATACGTATGTTTTCACATGTAATTGAGCATTAAATCCTACTTCGACCCAATTGTATGTTAAATTACGTGTCTCAACCGACTTAGTTAATCTTCACATGCTAGGATTAAAACTTGGATGTTGCATTGCATGCATATAATCGACGATATATCAAGTACGAATAACTTCCCTAATCATTAGTAGAGGCCGCTATCGAGACGGGCGGGATTAGGTGTTCGATCAAAAGAGCTTCCTAATACGTACCCTCACCCTTACTACAGATCTCTGTGAACATCCGTGTTCATTGGCATCCACGAGAGTCATTCTAGACATAGAATGCTAAGGGTAGCGATTGCTTAGTGTTCATGTCACTACTTTGTGTCTTGACATGACACGAGGTATTCGAACGGTTCCAATTTCCCATAAAAATTGGTGGCGACTCCAACAAAAATGCAAACGCTTGTTCTCTTCCTCCCAAGCGCCCCGTGCCCCCCCCCCCGTCCACGGTTTGGCGACTCACTGGGGATAATACACTTACGTGTAGCCAAGGGTGAAACTTGAACAAGGTTAGGGAATAATTTGTACAAGACAATTGTCGGTTTTCATAACTCGGTCTTCCTAGACAGTTTTATTCGGCCTTCCTAGGCCCAACCTAACCCATTCGACCAATCGTCCCGTCTAAACAGTCCTAATTCTTATTTGGGCCTAAGGATGGATAGCGATTGACGTCATCCATACCATGATGCTTACTCTTGTTTGTATCAAGGGCCTTCACTACTTGAGGAAATGGACTAGGAATCGGCCTTACTCTTGTTTGGTACGAGCCTCTCCACAGACTTCGGGTTTTATGGTTCGGTATGGCAACCCACCCTTTAAACCAAAACCCTTTTAAATGCACTCAGCATCCCGTTATAATGCTTGTATAAATGTTTGTACCTTATGTGATCACCATTTCTAAACGAAACCATGACGATTTTTGTAAAAATCAAAATCCTTTTTTTAAAATCAAAATTTCGAAAAAAGGCCATTTGATTAGCGCAAAACCCAGTCGAAACTCTGTCCATTTGTCGAGTCAAAATCCGGGTCACGAGCCCATTTCAAAACCTCACTTCGAGTCCACTCCTACAACTACACTATATTTGACTAGGATACACATTTTCAAAATTCTTGTCCTTTCTTCAAAGCTCACTCAACACAAGTGGCACACACCCACTTTACGAGTAAAAACATTTCTTCTTTTAGCAAGTGTGTTAGATTGGTCGATCGTGTTTTGATTCGTCATCAATCTCTTATCCAGTTTTTCAAGATGCCTGGATCCAGCGAAACAAACTTCCACCAACTTCAAGATGGTAATGATCGAATCCTAGCCGCGCTAGCCCAAATCGAAGTTACCCAAGACCAAGTCCATGATCGCCTTGAGATCATCGAGGGTCGGATCTATGCCGTAGAGGAGCAATTGATGTACCTTAAAGGGGATGAGATTTATAGGGAGAATAACCGCAAGTATGAGGCCGTCAATTCCAAATTGCCAACCAACTTCAATATGACGGATATCCCTAAATTCAAGGGGCACGAAAACCCTTTGAACCATATCCGTGCCTTCAAGGATTACATGTCTATCAAAGGCATCAAACCCGAGATGTTCTTAAGGATCTTTCCTTCATCTCTTGACACACATCCCGAAGCAATGGTTCTACTCCTTAGAACACAAGAAGGTCGCTACTTGGGAAGATGCCACAATCGAGTTTGCTAAGCAATATGCGGATAATGCCGAGATCCAAGTTAACATGCGCACTCTAGAGGTTCTTACCCAAAATGACAAAGAAGGATTTACCGACTTCCTAAGTAGGTGGAGGAAGACTAGTACCCAACTAGTTAAACGCCCGGATGAGGCTACCCTTGTGGAGAAGTTTGTGGATAATCTCAAACCCATTTATGCCAACCATTTGAGATACCAAAACATAAAGACTTTCAAGGACTTAACCGTACTAGGGACAAGGATTGAAGATGACATCCGTAAAGGGCTCTTGTCCAAAACGGTAGGTCGAGGATATCAAGGCTCGACAATTCGTTCATACGGCTCCACTAGCAAGACCGATGAAGTTAACCTTCTCGAGCCATCCTAGAAAAGTACCCCACCAAGGAAATTCACAAATCTTGGGGACACTTACTCCAACGCTCTAAAAAGGTTAATGAAGCAAGGCAAACTTCAACCCATTGGACCTACTCCAGAACCCGAAAGGAAATCCAAGTTCTGGGATGAGAGCTCGTACTGTGAATACCATAGGGGCAAAGGGCATGACACAGAGAAATGCTACAAATTGAAAAATGTGCTTCAAGACATGATTGAAGATGGCCGACTACCGATACCGCCGGGAGGTAAACCCAACAACACTCAGAATCCTCTTGGAGTTCTAGTGATTACAAGTGACGAATCTACCTTAGATTTTTCACACCTCATTTCTCCAATTGAAGATGAAATCCATGCAATCGAGAATGAAGGGTTCTACTCTACTATCTCCCCTACCATTTCCGAGTTCATGACATGGGCAAGGAGTGTGGATAGACAAGTTTGGGAATTAGAAAATGTGGTGACAACTTTACGTGATCCCAACGCAACACCCAAGTAACATGTGCCACTAATTTTCTCTCAAAACGCTACTATACAAGAAATAGTCGCCGTGGTTGATAGACTAGTCAACCAAATCATACGACTAGAAGATGAAATCATGAGAATGAGGGAACTAGCTACAATCAATGGAGTTTGGGCCGACGATGATGAGGACGAGTATCTCATCGAGAACTCCCTAGTCAAGGAAATAGTCCAAAATGGTGAAGACCAAGATGTGGACCACCTAACTCGTTCGGGACGTCCATATCAAAGCACTACTCAAAATGGTCCAACCAACGTTGTCACACCAAATGATAACGAAGAGGACTCCACTAACCATTTGCTCAAGCAATTACAGAAGACAAAGGCTGATCTTTCAGTCTGGCAATTGGTAGCGAGCTCATTCCCACATCGCCAAGCTTTACTGCAAGCTTTGGCCAAACTAAATGTAGCACATAACTCGACACCCGAAGATGTAGTCAACTTGGTCTTCCAAGAATCACCAAAGCTAAGTTATCCTATTACTTTCTCAGACGAAGATTTGCCACCTTTTGGCGCTAGTCACAATTTAGCTCTTTACATCACCGTCATTTGTCTAAAGAAGAATGTGCCAATGACCTTGGTAGATTATGGCTCTGCGGTCAACGTCATACCCCTCAAAACGGCATACAAATTAGGCATGAAAGAGTCGGATTGGACTCCTACCAATCAAGGTGTGCATGCATACGATGGTACACGACGAAAGGTGGTAGGGCTTGTTAACCTAACCATAGCCACAGGGCCAATTGAGCGAAAGATTAACTTCCAAATAGTGGACATCGAAGCTTCCTTCAACATACTTCTAGGAAGACCTTGGATTCACGCTTCCAAAGCGGTAACCTCCACCCTTCATCAAAAGATCAAGATCCCACTAAATGGCAAAGTGGTGACGATCACTTCGTCACCCATCAAGGCAATAATCGAAAAGAAGTCGAACAATCAAGTCATTGCAGATCCCGTATACGAACTTGGGGGCTTCCAAAGCATAAGTGTCATAGAAAGCGAATTGGCACCCTTATACTATGATCCCTACTCCAACTTAGTGGTCAACCACATGCTCAAAACCCAGGGATACTTCCATGGAATGCCTTTGAACCCTACTCGAAGAAACACCTTCGCACCATACAAGGAAGACAACTCAAAGAGGATACCCCTTGGACTAGGGTACAAACCCACTAAAGAAGAGGTTCTCGAGATGCTCCCTCAAGTCCAAAATTGTAAGCATTTAGGAGTCCAAATGTGACCCTATCTCCCTACCCTAAATGGGTACTTTATTGAAGAAGGAAGTCTAGAACTCTTTCACGGCTTTCCCGAGCCTTGGCATTATCTCGAGAGGAAGCTAGCCGGAATCGAGATCTCTCACGATTGCTACTTCATCCCTCCAGAAACGGTTCTTACCATCAAAACCCGTCAAGCACCTTGCTTAGACGAACAAGATGTTAGTCTATTGTTCGGAGAAGATCGATTTGTTAGGGCCGCGCAGGATGAGATCATTACCATGATACTTCAAGACGATCGCTTCAACCCCACCGCGTTAATCATAGAAACCAACGCAAGTCAGCAGGAAGGATGGGGAAAATCAATCAAGTGGACCAACAATCAAGGAAGACTCTTCAAGCTCACCACTGGAGAAGGAGAGATGTTCAAAGGAGAACCAGAAGACAATGAATTCGAGTCAGACTAGGAATCAGAGTCGGAGTCTAGAGAAGTCATTAGGGAGTCTCCTCCTGTCGTCATCCCCATTTCCTCTGTTTCTCCTAGCTTAGCCTCGAGTAGTCACAGTAGTTCGGAAATGTCCCAACCATCTGTCCTTTGCCGCCACCGACCATGGATCGATGGCTTCTTTGTTTCAACTTTACTCAAACCTTAATATGAATAAATCAGGTTCTGCTTACTCTTTGTGTTATCTTGAGTGCAATTCTGTTTACGATGATACTGAGGATGACCAAGACCCAGACTCAATCGAAATACCTCCCTACATAGCCAAAGAAATACTACAGGAAGGGGAAGGGGACCAATAATAGAGGACACTTGAACCCATCAACGTAGGAACCGAACTAGAACCCCAAGAACTTAGGATAGGGACTACCTTGAGCTCTACCGAAAGGGCCGATTTCATAGACCTCCTAAACGAGTTCAAAGACGTTTTCGCTTGGTCCTACAAAGACATGCCAGGGATCGACAGGGACATCGCCGAGCATAGAATCCCGATTAAGCCAGGTTTCAAGCCAGTAAAACAGAAGCTTCGACGAATGAGAACGGAATGGGCTCTCAAAATTAAGGAAGAAGTTGATAAGCAATTCAAAGCCGGGTTCATCAAAGTTTCCGAGTATTCTGACTGGGTAGCCAACATAGTATCTGTACCCAAAAAGGATGGGAGAATCCGTGTTTGTGTTGACTTTAGGGACTTAAACAAAGCAAGTCCCAAAGATGACTTCCCTCTACCACACATCGACATATTGGTGGACAATACTGCACACCACGCATTACTATCCTTCATGGATGGGTACGCGGGTTATAACCAAATCAAGATGGCCATAGAAGACATGCATAAGACAACCTTTGTCACTCAATGGGGAACCTATTGCTATACGGCCATGCCGTTTGGATTGATCAACGCCGGAGCTACATATCAACGCACCGCAACTACACTCTTACATGACATGATGCACAAAGAAGTTGAGGTATACGTAGACAACATGATTGTCAAATCCAAGGATAGAAAAGGGCATATTGCGAACCTTCACAAATTTTTCGCAAGGCTACGAAAATACAACACGAGGCTCAATCCTCAGAAATGCACATTCGGAGTAACATCTGGCAAACTCCTGGGATACGTTGTTAGCCAACGAGGTATAAAAATAGACCCTTCCAAGATCAAGGCTCTGATCGAAATGCCACAACCTCAAACAAAAAAAGAAGTGAGAGGATTCCTGGGAAAAGTGCAATATATAAGTCGATTCATATCGAAACTCACCATGATTTACGAGCCTGTCGTCAAAAAGCTCAAGAAAACAGACCATACCATGGGGGATGATGATTGTCAAAAGGCATTCGACCGAATCAAGGAAATATTGGCTAAACCACCAGTGCTCATGCCACCTCAACGAGATCAACCTCTTGGTTTATATCTCACAGTAACTGAAACAGCCATGGGTGCCATGCTAGCTCAGACCGTAGGAAGTGAAGAAAGGGCTATCTACTACCTTAGTAAGAAGTTCTTGGAGTACGAGTGCAAATACTCACAACTCGAAAAGACATGCCTCGCTCTTGTGTGGGCGAAGAAGAAGCTACGCCATTACATGCTTAGCTACTCCGTCAAAATATACTCCAAAATGGATCCAGTCAAATACCTCTTCGAGAAACCCGTCCTCAACGGACGCCTAGCAAGATGGACTTTGATGCTCTCAGAATTTGACCTCAAATACGTGCCTCTAAAATTTATAAAAGGGCGCGCCGTTGCCGAATTCTTCGCAGAAAATTCCATCAATGATGCACAAACAATAGACACTTGGTCATTTCTGGACAAGGATATACTCCAAACTGATGTAGACTCCTGGGATCTTTACTTTGATGGGGCATCAAACTTAAGAGGATTTGGAATAAGAGTGTTGCTCATTTCTCCTGAAGGCGAGCACACACCAATCGCTGTCAAACTAGACTTCGAGGTGACAAACAATGCTGCCGAATACGAAGCTTGTCTCATCGGATTACAAGCGACAGTGAGCTTAGGCATTAAAAACCTCCGAGTACATGGGGATTCATCACTGATCATCAACTAAGTTGCAGGATCTTGGAAATTTTGAAGCGAAAGCCTAGCACCTTATCAAGCCAGAATAGACCAAGTTGCCCAATTCTTTGATCACGTGACATATCTACACCTACCTCGGGAAGAAAATCAATTTGTAGATGCTCTTGCAAAACTTGCATCTTTGATTAATATGCCAGATGACATGATGGAAATGCCTTTGTGCATCGAACGACGGTCAGAGCCGGCTTATGTACACCAAATCACCAATGAAGAGGAAATCGCACAGGAACCCTGGTTCCAAGAAATCTTGAATTTCAAGCTCAATGGTACCTATCCACCCGATATGGACAAGAGGGGACAACGTGCTATACGCCTATTAGCTTCTCAATACGTTCTCATGCAAGGAGAGTTATACAAAAGAACACCTTTTGGTGTAATCCTACGTTGCCTTGATCATTCACAGGCACGAAAGGTGATGGAAGAAGTCCACGATGGAGAATGCGGTCCTCACATGAGTGTAGGGATGTCAATTTCACCCGCATCCATCAAAACCCGATCCACCCGATCCTAAAAGATGGATGAAAACCCGATTTAAATGGATGGTGGATGGATGACGGATGAAACGGATGTGGATGACGGATGGGTTGGATGAAGAAATTCCACCCGCCATCCACCCGCCATCCATCCATCACCCGATTTTATTATTTATTATTTAATTTTTATTACATATAACACATTATTAAGATATAAAATATTTAAATTTTCATTTTTTTCTACTCTCAATATAAATATTTTGTAAGCCTACCCACTAGAAAGTTAAACTAAATTAATTATCTAACTTTATTTTTGTAGAGAAAAAAAAATCATTATTTTTTTAAACTTGAAATTATAAATGCACAACACCCGTTTATCACCCGATCCACCCGTTTCATCCATGGATGATGGATGGATGGATGACGGATGATATGTTTCACGGATGACGGACGGGTTGGATGAGATTTTAAAAAGACGGATGGATGACGGATGAGGCTTCACCCGACCCGAACCCGATCCATTGACATCCCTACATGAGTGGGCCCATGATGGCTGATGCGTGTCATTTATATGATGTTTTACATCCCTTTTTACACGCATTTCAGAGCCCATTTGTTTAGTTTATGCTACATTTCTCCCTATTTCCGTCTACTTCCGTATTTTGTGCTTTGTTGCAGAAATGTGAATAATTCGACGGGAAATCAAGCCAAATCTGTTCCCGAGTAAGCTGCATCGCAAATGACGTAAAGGAGTTGCTTAAGGAACGAGCTTGGTGCGCAATCCAAGGCCCGAAAGACAAGTCCACGAGTTAAAAGAAGTCAAGTAGCAGCTTAGCCAGTCGACCGACCAACCTAGTCAGTCGATCGACTAAGGCTCGGTTTCCAGAAGCTATTGTTGCTGGGGAGCAGTCGATCGACCAGCATGCGTAGTCGATCGACCAGATTTCGATTCCAGACGGGAATTAAAAGATTGAGAAACTCAAGGCCCGTGAAGTTGAGGTTTTAGAAATAAGTTGTTACGTTGATTTCCTATATAACGTAACATAACTTTCAGTTCTTAGGGGAAGTTTTGCATCAAGTTTTAATTCAGTTTTTTTACTAGTTCCTTAGACAGTTTAGTTTATCAAATAATTAGGGTTTGGAATATTGGTTTGCATCAGATTTTCGTTCGTTCTTCTAATCATTCCGTTACAATCCCTCTGCAATTTCGGTATTCTTTCTGTTCTATTTCAGTTTTTTCGTTATCGCATTCATAGATATAGAATTGCTAGTTAGTATCCAAAGCCAATTATCGTTTATCGCTAATTGTTATTTGATTACTCCAAGCATGAATTCAATAGTTTTTATCGTTATGATTATTGTTGTTTTTGTCCTTAGTATGAGTAGCTAATTCAATCGTGCTAGGATGTAGGCGAACTATAGTGTAGGCGGCGTAGTATTAATTCGGACTGAATCGCATGTCAGTCGATCGACTGCTATGCGTGGTCGATCGACTGACCACGTGAGGTTTTCCTTTCGTTTTAATTGTTTTAATTCTTAATTCGACGAATCGAGTGCACACGACCAGTTGAATGTTTAGGATATGACTGACCCACTAGATCGAGAGATAGGGACAGTTGTTAGATCACCAATTAAAATGACTAAACTATGCTGAGATCGAAAGATAGGTAAAGTTTAGATGATTAGTCACTTTTCAGGACGAGAGTCGTATTAGTGATATTAGGGACTTATAGCGAGATCGAGAGATGCTATTTGTTAAGAGTGGACCGAGAGGACCTCTTTATTTCCCGCCTCATGTGTTTTGATTTAGACCTGTTTAGTATGCTGCCGCCGAAACTATAACGAACCGACCATCCTAGTACCTCTTTTATTCTTGATATTTCATTAATTTACTTTTCTTTTATTGTTATTAGCTATAGACCAAATCAATCAAACCCCCTCACAACTGTTACCTTAGACCAGATTTAGACAACTGAAATTCCCTTCCTCCCTGTGGTTCGACTCGTGCTACCACTAGCTTCTGTTAGTTTAGCTCGGAATTATAAATATTATTTTTGATATCACAACGACGGGTATCAAATTTTGGCGCCGCTGCCGGGGAGGTAGCGCTAGTTTTAGTTGTTTTTATTTTGGTCTGTTTTTAGCCTCAAGGGAAGACTGAGTACCTTGAGGCAGTTCTTATTTTCTTCTTTAGTGTTGTTTCGATAGGTCCTACAGGTCCTATTAGCAGTACTTCAGGAGGATTCACCATGTTCCGTTCTTGGGAGCAGCAGGTGGATTTTTGTGAGAGATGTGGTGCTGAGGGGCATGATTCTGCTATATGCCGAGCAACTATGGACCAAGTTTATGCTTACAGGCAATATAAACAAGGTCAATATACACCGCCACATCCGTACTATCAACAAGGCTTTCAAGAGCCTTCATATTCTTTTGCACCACCTCCAATCCCTCTTCCCTCTAACGAGATAGCGGATCTCAAAGCTATGATAGAAGAGATTTCGGCCAAAACTGCAGCATGGTTCAAATCAACTCACTCCCGAATGGCCGATCTCTCTTCTCTTCAACACTTGGAGACCGTGCATGCTATGCGCACCCATAATGGGTCGACCCCTGAAAAGCCTGCTATGGAAAGGGTAAGCCCGGAAATTAATAAAGATGAATTGGGAAGAGAAGAGGCTGAATTTCCGGAGCAGAAGAATAGCGTTAGGAGTAGAATTGCTGCATTTGAAAGTCAATCGACCTCGCCTACTGCTGATATTGTTGATAAAAATGAGACTGAGCAAAAAGAGACTTTGAATGCCATAAAACTGAGGAGCGGGTCCACCCTTGAAGGTCCTGCCATGGTCGAGGATGCTGTTGAAAAGAATGAGGCAGGTCCGAGTCAAAACAAAGCTGTAACGAAGAACTCAAAGAAAAAGACGTCACAGAATTTGATCGATCGATCAAGTACCTAGTCGATCGATCAATCACGGGTTACTGAGGAGCTTAATCAGGCACCCGATCGATCGATCGAGGACAGTGGTCGATCGACCAAGATCACTGTTGATAGCGAGGAATTTCGTCCTTTAATGCCAACTAATTTGAGAGACCATTTGTTTCGAGGTACCACGGTCCCGAAAATTTTGGGGGCAGACCCGAGTGCTGATGGGTCAGTCCCGGCCCCGAAGTTCGATCCTATGACGGTTAATGGTTCTCATTTGAGACGGTCTGAGGAAGGGTCAAGCTTCAACAAAGAAGGGGTGACGGACTTTCAGCCTAAGTCCAAGGATGCCGGCACGCGTGATTTAGAGGAGAGGGCTAAGGTTCTTCTTTCAGCCCCTTACCCGGAGAGGTTAGTGCCGACCAAGGAACAGGTATCATTTAATAAGTTCGAAAATGTTATCCGTAGCTTAAATGTACAAGTTCCTTTTCTTGAATTAGTTAAACAAGTGCCTGCTTACACGAAATTCATGAAACAATTGTTGTCCAAAAAGCGGTCACTTGAAACAGTGCACACTGTCGCACTTACTGAGGAGTCTTGCTCCTATCTGTCTCACACTGCGCCCCTTAAGTTAAAGGACCCAGGCAGTTTCTCTGTTCCTTGCAACATAGGTACCTTCTCAATTGAGAGGGCATTGTGTGACCTAGGAGCCAGTATAAGTGTCATGCCCTTGAGTCTAGCTAGGAAATTGAAATTGACTAGGTTTGCAGTTACTAGCATGACAAAGATGATGGTCGATCGTTCATGCGGTCCAAATTTATAGGAGTCTTAGAGGACATTCCTGTCCAAATAGGGAAGTTTTTCTTCCCTGTCGACTTCGTTGTACTTGATATACCCGAGGATGCTCATATTCCTATTATTTTGGGTAGACCATTTCGCACACCGGTGCGATTATAGATGTAGGTTCAGGGACGTTGACCTTTAAAGTAGGGAAACAGTCCATCGTTTTTACTCAGCCTGCTAAGAAGAAAGACCCCATGTGGCCGGTCACTTGTAGTACGGTTTCTGAAAAGAAATCGTACTTTGTGCTTCCTGAATTACCTGTCTCTATTTCTACTCCTGTTGTAACACCTCCGCCCCAAATTGGGAGCAAATTGGAGGAAGATCTGTTTATTTCTGATATTGCAGGAGCTGGTTTGGGGAAGGGTGAGCTGCAAGTTGCTCCAGCTGCAAAGAAGCCAATCATTTCAAGGGGTGGTCTTGGTTGCCTAAGCTATGGGACTGATGAGGAAGTCGATGAAGAGCCGGCCAAAGTGAGATGGTCTGATTTGGACTCCAACGATTCCCAAGAGGTCATTGATTGGGGAGATATGGAAGCTGTTGATCCATTGAGCCATACGGATATTGAAGTTAAGAAGAGTGCAGCTGAGAAGATGAGCACTGCTGAGGCTACCTCATGTAGCCAGAAGCCGACGAAGTGGGCCATACCGTGGTCCTTCTTGATCAACTATTAGTTGATCAAGTTCGTTATAAACTTCATTTTATTTGCTTTCGAACTATTTTTTATTGCTTTTGTGTGCGCGGAAACCCCGCTTTTATTTTATTTGCCTAGGATTTTTAAGTACTATAGACTTCGTTCTGGGTTTTGCGCAATTTTTGGCGCGTCCTATTGTGCATTTGCAGGTAATTAGAGCTTATAAGCTCAAATCGTTGAGCAATTACGAAGAAATAAGACACTGCAGCAGTGTTTTCAGTCGATCGACTGACATCATTGGTCGATCGACTGAGTTGCGGGTTACAGGAGCTACTGTTCACGACCATCTGGTCGATCGACTGCCTCTGTAGGTCGATCGACTGCTGCTGCTGCTATGTCCTTTCACGACCTCTCCCCTGCTGTGTTTGGTCGATATGCGGACCTAAGGGAGTTTTCTACTCCGCTTTATTTCCGTCAAATTGTCTATTTCTTCTATTGCCTCATTTTTGCACAATATTTACGTTTCAAAATTGCTTTCTTCCGTCTTATGCGTGGTTTTGACTGTCTTTCAGGTTCTTATTGGTAGCACTGCTGGCTACTGAAACCTCCTAGCTCACGCTGGTTTGGGGAGGTTTCCTTTTGCTGCGCTTAAAGTCTTGTGAGTTCCCGATTTCCACCTCATGTCATATTTATTTATTTCATTTTCTCGCAAATTCCCGTTTCTCTTTCCTTTCATTACATGATTTTGCACAATGGGGACATTGTGCGATTTGGTTTGGGGAAGGGTTTTGCGTCACATTTGCATATGTCTTATTCACGTTTATATTTTTGTATGCATTGTTTACTTCATTTCCTATATATATACAAAAATCCAAAAAAAAAAAAAAAAAATTGAAAAAATTCAAAAAAATTCCATAAAATGCACGTCTATTTTAGCATATAGGTCGAGTCGGAACGGTAGTATTTCCAGGATGATACTGCAATTGCATCTGTCTTGCCTGAGCCTTGCTTGACTTACATGTTATTAGTAGAATTACATATGCATATCTACGAGTTTTCGTTAAATTAATTTGCTGGACTTAGGACTTGACTTTGAAAATTGGCAAACTACATCATATTTCTGAGTTTTAGAGCCTATAACTGGTGACATTCATGACCAGTTTATCTAGGATGTGAGTAGTACTCCTTATGAGACATGTTACATTAATTTGCATAAATATGAACTTGATCTGCTTAATACCTGTATGCATTTGGTTTGTGGTTTGTTGACACATGTGGAAGAGGTATCCTTTATTCATTTTACCCATAAGCTCCACACTGCCAAAAATAGCCTTTTTGTCCCGTCACTACATCCTACACATAGCCTGCCTTTGTCAAGCTAGTAACCTAGTTTTGGGATTGTTACTCGTTTTTGGTAGCATATGCTCTTATGAGATTTTGTTGGGAGAATGAAAAGGAGGAAAAGAATAGAATTGAAAAAAAAAAGGAAGAAAAATGACTCGAAAAAGAAGAAAAAAAAAGAGACGAGTGCTGTAGAATCCGGTCGATCGACTGACCATATTGGTCGATCGACTGCATCCCGAGAGAAAGAAAAGTTCGGAAAAAATCACATGTTGCAATTGTTATGATTTGGTGATTTCCACTCCCATATTATCATTTGTATGCTTCGGGAAGTCAAATTTTGTGGAGATTGTGAGTTTTGTGCCTTGAATTGGCACCGTATTGTATCATTTACATCGAGCTTGAAGTTGGGATTCGTTTATAGTTTGGATTGAAGTTACTAGCTTGGCTTATTACTCCTCATATCCAAATTCTTTTTTTTTTAGCCCCTTCTTACCCATTACCTCACATATCCATATTTACCTCGGCATGTGTCATGGTCATTTGTTTGGTTGGAATGCATATGTACGGTTATAGAGATCATTTTCATATTTTATTGCTGGCATGTCTTCATAGGTCGTAGTTAGGTGAGAGTCTTTACAAAATGAATTCTTTCTATCCTCTTATATATTCACCTTGTTCTTATTTGAGTGATTTGAGCGACCCGCGAGAGTCCAGTTTGATAAGTCTCTACAGTCAACGGTTCAGCAGTTTTTGACGACTTTATAATTCGTTTGCATGATTCACATTACTAGTTGATTGTTGGTTGTGTATTAAATTGGTTTAGGCCTTACAGTTTGCATTTCGCTCTGAGTTTGAACTCGTTCCATTAGGTCTTTAGATCGAGTCTAGTTCTTGCTTGGGGACAAGCAAGGTTTGGTTTGGGGAGATTTGATGCGTGTCATTTATATGATGTTTTACATCCCTTTTTACACGCATTTCAGAGCCCATTTGTTTAGTTTATGCTACATTTCTCCCTATTTCCGTCTACTTCCGTATTTTGTGCTTTGTTGCAGAAATGTGAATAATTCGACGGGAAATCAAGCCAAATCTGTTCCCGAGTAAGCTGCATCGCAAATGACGTAAAGGAGTTGCTTAAGGAACGAGCTTGGTGCGCAATCCAAGGCCCGAAAGACAAGTCCACGAGTTAAAAGAAGTCAAGTAGCAGCTTAGCCAGTCGACCGACCAACCTAGTCAGTCGATCGACTAAGGCTCGGTTTCCAGAAGCTACTGTTGCTGGGGAGCAGTCGATCGACCAGCATGCGTAGTCGATCGACCAGATTTCGATTCCAGACGGGAATTAAAAGATTGAGAAACTCAAGGCCCGTGAAGTTGAGGTTTTAGAAATAAGTTGTTACGTTGATTTCCTATATAACGTAACATAACTTTCAGTTCTTAGGGGAAGTTTTGCATCAAGTTTTAATTCAGTTTTTTTACTAGTTCCTTAGACAGTTTAGTTTATCAAATAATTAGGGTTTGGAATATTGGTTTGCATCAGATTTTCGTTCGTTCTTCTAATCATTCCGTTACAATCCCTCTGCAATTTCGGTATTCTTTCTGTTCTATTTCAGTTTTTTCGTTATCGCATTCATAGATATAGAATTGCTAGTTAGTATCCAAAGCCAATTATCGTTTATCGCTAATTGTTATTTGATTACTCCAAGCATGAATTCAATAGTTTTTATCGTTATGATTATTGTTGTTTTTGTCCTTAGTATGAGTAGCTAATTCAATCGTGCTAGGATGTAGGCGAACTATAGTGTAGGCGGCGTAGTATTAATTCGGACTGAATCGCATGTCAGTCGATCGACTGCTATGCGTGGTCGATCGACTGACCACGTGAGGTTTTCCTTTCGTTTTAATTGTTTTAATTCTTAATTCGACGAATCGAGTGCACACGACCAGTTGAATGTTTAGGATATGACTGACCCACTAGATCGAGAGATAGGGACAGTTGTTAGATCACCAATTAAAATGACTAAACTATGCTGAGATCGAAAGATAGGTAAAGTTTAGATGATTAGTCACTTTTCAGGACGAGAGTCGTATTAGTGATATTAGGGACTTATAGCGAGATCGAGAGATGCTATTTGTTAAGAGTGGACCGAGAGGACCTCTTTATTTCCCGCCTCATGTGTTTTGATTTAGACCTGTTTAGTATCTTTGCCAAACTATAACGAACCGACCATCCTAGTACCTCTTTTATTCTTGATATTTCATTAATTTACTTTTCTTTTATTGTTATTAGCTATAGACCAAATCAATCAAACCCCCTCACAACTGTTACCTTAGACCAGATTTAGACAACTGAAATTCCCTTCCTCCCTGTGGTTCGACTCGTGCTACCACTAGCTTCTGTTAGTTTAGCTCGGAATTATAAATATTATTTTTGATACTAAACGACGGTATCAATGGCAAAGAAAATCACACGTCCGGGGTATTATTGGACCACAATGGAATCCGATTGCATCAAATACGTAAGACATTGCCACAATTGCCAAATCTTAGGGAATGTACAACACGTCCCTCCTTCATTGCTCTATACGATGACATCTCCTTGGCCATTTTCTGCTTGGGGAATCGACATAATCGGGAAGATAACCCCAGCCGGAACAGGAGGTCACTATTTCATCCTAGTGGCAATCGACTATTTCACCAAATGGGTAGAAGCGGCCTCCTACACTAGTCTTACGGCTAAAAATGTGGCAAAATTCATACAAAACAACATCATCTGTCGATACGGTTGCCCACATGAGATCATTAGTGATAATGGATCACATTTCCAAGCTGAGACTGAGCAATTGCTAGCTAAATATAAGATTAGGCATCACCATTCTTCGCCCTATAGACCACAAACTAACGGCGCGGTAGAGGCAGCAAACAAGAACGTTGTCACAATTCTCAAGAAAATGATTGACAACTATCGAGATTGGCCGAGCAAGATACCCTTTTCTTTATGGGGATATCGTACATCTGTTAGGACGCCCACTGGGGCTACCCCTTTCTATTTGACTTACGGCATGGAAGCTGTACAACCAGTCGAGCTAGAGATACCATCCTTGCGTATTCTACTCGAAAGTCAAATCCCAGAAGCCGATTGGAAGAGGGATAGATACGAAGAACTCATCCTCCTGGATGAACGTAGGCTACGCGCCTTGCATAATGTCCAAACATATCAAGCACGTATCAAACGAGCTTTCAACAAAAGGGTTAAGCCAAGAAACATCAAGGAAGGAGACTTAGTACTCAAATCGGTTAGAGCTCTTCTACCTGTTGACCCACGGGGAAAATTCAAACCTAATTGGGCCGGACCATTTCTAGTCAAATCCATACTTCCAGGGGTGCGGTTAGAATCACAGACCTAGACGGGAATGAGTTTTCCAACCCAACAAACCTCGACCAATTAAAACGGTACTATGCCTAGAATAGGAACAAAAACGCGCCTCGCGTAACCTCACGTGTCGCTCTTGTGGCATTGAATAAACGGCCCATGGCCACGCTGAAATAAGCTAATGTCACTTTGCTCTTGCACTTTGGCAATTTTGTCGTCCTCATATCATCAAATAAACTAAATTTGCACCTTCAGAGTAAGCAAAAGCTCATGCTTATTTTCTAAGTTCACTACAAGCTCTTGCTTAGAACAATTATTCTTTTACATTTACTCGAACTACGCGCAAAGATTTGATTTCATTTTTTTAAGTGAATACGTAGGCAATCCTTCACAGGATACAACCCACTATTTTTAAAATGTAAATAGAAGGACATTTGCATTTCATTTGGAATTAGACAAGAATAATAAATAGAAAATCACAACGGTTTCATAACCATTTAACCTTTTTTATTTCATTCATTTTCTAATAGTAATAGTACACTACATAATAAAAATAGAATAGGCTAGGATTCTAAAAACCCCACCTTTTTATTACAACAACAATAATAATAAATAATATATAAAGACTCGGGCTATTCTTCCATCTTCCCATTGCCCTTGTCGTTCTTGTCATATTTCTTGTCACGACCTCGAGCCGGACGCTCCTGCGCCACTTCGGACCTAATCACCAAAGGTCTTTCTCGAGGCCTAGACTTCCCATTCTTGCCAATCACCATCTCTACGACAGGAGAAGTCTTCGGTTTCTTCGAAGGATGAACAACTCGAAACCCGGCTTTTTCCTCTCCCTCAGTCAAATGCTTTTCGTTCTCTTTCTCCACCTCGCGCACCTTGTAGTCAACGGGTTCGCGCTTCCTCAATCTCTCGCGCTCTTCCGGAGTGATAGCTTTCCTCTATCGCAGATAAGAATCTGACACCCATAAGGCATTAGCAGAAGAGTTCAAGAACCATACATTTCTTTGAGCCCATTTAATGGCCCACTCCCTTCGGCTCTCTGTAATCAGCACCACAGTAGTCTGCGGAACGGTATCAAGCTTCGGGATCATCTGCTTCATTCCAATTTGTCTCATCAGCCTTTCCGGGAAGATGCACACCATAAATTCCAGGCCAGGAATGCGCACGGACCGAGTAGGATCCAAAGAAGACATTCCAGTGACATATTTGAGATGCCACCACAGCACAATCCACCTAATCAACGGGCCGTCGTCACTTTTCAATTTGTTCTCCCAATAATTGCAGACCCGGGTGAAATCCACCATGTAAAGCCTGGTCCTCATGGCAATTGAACGAGCGTGATAAGAAGGAACATGAACTGGGGGCTCCATCAATCGAAGCCGTTCCATAAGCCAAACCTACCAAAAGCGGGTATTAAAAAAAAAAAAAAGAAAAAAAAAAGAAAAAGAAAAGTTCTTTTACCTGCAGAATGACGAGACTTCCCAAATACGGTAGGTCACGATTGGCTCTCCTATTATCCAAGCCCAACAGGATCTCCCCTAAGCATAAACAAGCTGGGCTCCTGCGCAGCTCCATTTGCTCAACAAGGCCCAGAAGACGGGGATCACCTCTCAAGTCTTCATCAACATGCCCTTGGAAGACATACACATGCAACAAGCAAAACCCAAATGCCCTTTGCCTGGCAACATGAGAAACGGTGGGGTCAACCCTGCTAATAATTCGGTCAATGAAGTCCAACATTCGCACTCCCTTTGAGGTCACTAGACGGTCCACCTTGAGTCTAGTCAACCCAAGCAAGTCTCTAAATTTGCTCTTGTACCCTTGCGAAGTAGAAGGAATGGCAGGCAAGTGTTCAGGGTCCCACTCACCAATCGCAGCAATTTCTTCAGGAAATGGGCAAATATCGCCTCCAGGGAACGCAAAAACATGGTAATTTGGGTCCCAATAATCAAGACAAGCATCCAAGAACGGTTTGACAAGCTTGATAAGCTTCAAACTCAGCAGAGGTCCAAGATTATAGGCGCCCATATCATATTTCTCCATGTTGGAAAATTCGTTGGTCCATTCTTTTACGCGAACCTATAAAGTATTCATGATGAAGGATTATTTTGAGAGTTTTATGTAATAAGACGAAGAAGAGACGAAAGAATTGTATGAATAAAAGCTCCATCGACGTCTCTATTTATACTCATTTCTGTTTCCAAAAATCCGTCGAAGAAACAACTTTGGAACAGCGCAGACTGCCGCGCGCTCAAAGGGACGCACTCATGCTGCGCCTCTTCCTCAGCTTAACTTCTGTGATTTTCCGCGTTGGATCTTTCCTAATTCCATGACGAATAATTTCTTATTCCTACGGGTTATTATTTTGGTAAATACGTGGAGGTTACCATATTTCGGGTTTCCTAACTTCCGCGGGCACGCATTTCGAGACGACATCGACATTTTCGTCATTTCACCACACTCGTACAAATTCATTTTAGGAAATAACTCTCATTTGGATATAATTCATTTTAAGATATAATTTTCATTATAATTCATTTCAAAATTTAAATTTATTTCATTTATTCCATTTCTTTTTTTACTCATCTCATTTCTAACTTATAGATTTCTTTTTTTTTCTTTTTTTAGGGGGTAACCCTCCCTACCGTCCGGTCATTTCCGGCAAAATTTTTGCATTTTTGCATTCTTTTGAGTCACTCGTTTTGCGCTAATCAAGGCCATATGTATGTTTTGCGTGATTTCTATGTAAATTTCGGCGGCATGACGGCGTAAACCATCATCTGTCAAACCTAATCAAAGCTAACCTGCAGATACAAGCAGCACATCCCAGCAACAAAGGCACTCAGGCCATCTCATATACAACCAAAAAGGGGAAATGTACAACAAACTGGGGGCTCGAGCCCCAAACAAAGTCCAAAATGTTCAAAATGAAGGTCCAAAATGTACAACTGTGCAAAATACAGCCAACATACAAACAAAAACTAAAACAAAACTACTGCTGGTCGCCCTCCATCTCTGCAACCCTTGCCGCAAGAGCAGCAATCTCGGCGTCTCGAACCTCGAGCTCCCTCAACAAGCGAGTTGTCTCCTCCCGAGACTGAGCCAACTCTCGCTCCAGCTCGCGGTCCCCCTGTAAACAACAAAATTGGCTCATGTCAATCGTTTCAAGCAATTACAAGAAAAGTTGGAAAATCAAAAGTCAAAAATGAAACAGGCACAAGGTTCATACCTGACGACCTCGACCGCCGACAAGTGCCTCGACAACAGTAGCTCGCAGCCGGTTGGCCACCCTCCATAACGCCATGAACCGAGACGGTGCAACCTGCATTTTCAAAAAGAAGTCCTCAATAATTGAATAAACTCAATCAAAAGTGTTCTTACACAAAAACTATGCAAATTAGAGGTTTACCCTCCGAATCAGATGCTGCCAGTCGTCCAGGCCAGCATCTATCACAGCCACGTCAAAGTCGCGTAGCTCGGAGATCGTCGTCCTCCCGGTCGCGTCAGTGTACTCGAGGGCCTCGGGGTACTCTGGGGGCTCGATGCCCACCGCCTCAACCTCCTGCAAAACTAAATGTTTCTCATTAATCGGTGATCTTTCATCGTAGTTTCAAAATCAAGTAAAGAGGAAGAATAAAGATGCTCACCACTACCGGCCAGTACGCCAACCTCCCGTAGAGGAACGCCGAGTAGTCCTCGCCAGAAAGAAGGAGGGCGTCACCACTAGCGCCAGCCAAGTCCACCTCCCTCTCAGCCACAGAAGGCTCCCTGAACATCGTCTTGGGAGGATCGACGAGAACCGTCAAAACGTCCCGACAGCACTGACGAGCCAAGCGCTCGCCCAAGTACCACACAGGACCCATCGACGTCCTCAACAACAGCCGGCTCGAGCTCCTAGGTCGAAGGACCTCAGCCACAAAAGGAGGCGCTCCAGCGTACTCCGCCCAAGGCCTGGGCACCCACTGGGACAAGATAAACAAAGGAATTATTCTTATGATCAATTCAAAGGCAATATAGAAGCAAATGAATATAAGTGAAATGCTTACGCTGTCTAGCTGAAGAGCGTTCACGTCCCGCCGGTAGACACCGTGAGAAGAACGCTTGCTCTTCGTCCTGCACATCACCCAATCCCTCACCACGGGATAGGCCTTCTCTAGCGGCTCCGTCCTCTTGGGCGCGAGGCCCGGAAAGTAGGAGTACACCCACGCCTGTAAAGCAAGATAGTCAATAACGATCTTTCGTGTTTGGATAAAGAAAGGAATTGATTTTGGTCTAAATAAAGGTTCATACCTCCAAAGAGAGTCCGTCCGACAGCGCCGGGAGAAGTCCCCTTCTCCATCAACTCCGGACGAACCATGGCCCTCATGAAGCGGATGAGGACCGCAAAACCAAGATCGACCCGGGCCCCAACGCCCTAGGGAGCTTAGGTCAGAAAGGAAGGGAAGAAGCTTCGTCGACAACCTCTCTCCTTTGTCTCCGAGGTAGATCGAAGACAGAAACCACCAGAGCCACAAACGGACCCTCTGCTCAGTAGTACAGGGAGGAGGAGCCGTCTCCCTCCCGTCAATCGTCACCAGCGCCGGGATCTTTCCCGCAAAGTAGTCTCGAACGTAGGAGCTGGGCACCAAACCCAACACTGTGACAGCCCTCGGCGACAAGTTCCTGCCGATCAATCTCCTAGCCTCGGCCGAGTCCACCCTCATGGCAGTCTCCGGCCACTCCACGGCCTCAGACCCGCACGGCAGACCAGAAATCATGCCGTAGTCCTCCAGAGTGACTCCCACCTCACCAAAAGGCATGTGAAACGTGGAAGTCGTATCCCAGAATCGGTCCAAGAAAGCGCGGACCAGGCTAAGGTTAGCCCGCAGCTTCCTCTTCGCGATATCCCTCCAGGCCTGCACCAAGGCACCGAACGCTCCACGCTCGATCATGGCGCGCTCCTCCGCCGACAGCCGCTCGTAGCACTCCATCGCTGTCGTGTAGCCCGAGAATGACCTGATGTTCCCGGCCTCCTATTATGATTTGAAACAAAAGCTATCTTTAGTTTTTGAAAAAAATTGGAAGAGATATGAACAAATGAATGAAATAAGATGGGTGATGAGTAGTGAATTCCTATTTACCAAGCTCTTCACCGTCCTGTAGGACAGGTGACCCTCTGTGGCCCACAGCAAGTGCCTGCTCTCCCAGGTCTCAGCCCACGCGGGTGCTCCCTTCAGCTGACGACCTCCTCGTCCAACGTTGGTCCGTCTCGGGGCCTCCTCCTCCTCAACAGCCTCCTCCTCATGGACCTCGTCCCCAGCAGCCATCACCGCGGCGGTGAAGGCCTGCTCTAAAGCCTCCTCGATCACAGCAGTGTCTATCTCCATGGGAGCGCTCCCAGAAGTAGAAGCCTCATCACCTGCAACATTAAAGCAAATTTAGGCCACGTCACGTGACGACGAGCCTTGGTTAAGGAATTTTCGATCCTTTGGAAGCCCTGAAACCGCTCTTTTCTCGTCATCTTTGGCCATATTCTCAAAAACCCGATCACTCATGTGTTAATTTGGGTCAAGTCAAGCCTAACTTGAAGCCTAGTCTCGGGTTCAAGTCGAAATTTCGGCAGCATTTCGTTATAACGGCGATTATGCCCTAGAAAAGTGTCCTGAAAAAGCCGTCACAAACCAAACTTCCGAGATGGTAGGAATTTTACCCATCATCCAAGGATCCCAAATATCAAGTTTCATCGCAAATGGACAATCCTAAGGCTATTTTCGAAGCAATTTACGGTTTAGCTGTGAAACCGTCTCAAATTCACTCAAATGCTCAAAACTCAACGAAAATTCGAAACAAATACATGATTATGTTCCTTATACTACCTATTATCCGTTTCTAATGTCAATTTGACGAGACAAATGCATTTGGGGGAAAAGCCCCAAATTTTCGATCAAATTGGGTCATAAACCCTATTTTTTCGATCCAAAATTAAGCAAATACAGAAGATTAATGCAAGAATGAGACACATACCTCGATTGGTCATGATTAATGCAAGCTTTTGAATCAAACCTTGGCGGAAATGGTGAAGATTTGAGAGAGAAATGTGTGATTTATGTTTCGAACAAATGAACACAACCCCTTCTGATTATTGCGTTTTTACGCAGAAAATACACTTTGGGGAATAGACGCAGCAGGCGCTGCGCCTCTTCCAAGAGACGCAGCTCTTGCTGCGCCTCTTCCTGATGTTCCCTCCATACGAGTTTCAAAAATTTGTTATGAGTTCGTTATTTGTGGGCCCATCCTTGGTGCGCCTCTTCCCTGATGCTATTTTATCCTTTTGGTCCGTTTGACGATTTTCTTTCGTTCCGGCCCGCATTTCTAAGCGAACAGCAGACTATTACACGTTATTTATTGCTTCTAAGACTTTGCTTGTCGCAACGAGCAAGTATTTCTCGACAGGTGTTTCGACACGCCTTCTCTTCATCATCTTGCCCCCAAGCGAGAGTAAGCGGATAGATTTTCCCTCTCAAGGCACAGAGATAAAATTCTCGATTACGTTCCCCACACGAGAGTTCACGACCGACATGGAAATCAACATTGTTTTCTCTCAGCAGTTCCCGCCTGTGTCCTGCTACTCGCAATTATTTCTCGAAGACTACCCAAGCAGTTTTCTCTCAGCAGTTCCCGCCTGTGTCCTGCTACTCACCTTATTTAGCTCCCACGCTTGACCTTAGCTCCTTAGCTCCTATGTACCTCCGGAAGCGTCTCTCAAGAAGTTTCAAGTATGGTCTCTTCTTATGGCTGGCGAGCCTCCTTACGTAGTCTAATGGACTTTAAACGACCCTCCCCGATAGTCGACAGACTCTAAAATGTTCCCGACGATAGGTCCTTGGCTCAGACCTCTTGAGCCGCCTCGCGTCGCCATAGTCGTTAGGTTGTAATCTTCGATTGACCTGATGGCTATACTTTGACTTTCGCCTTGTCCAAGCCTCAGTCAAAGTGGGGGCTCTGTAGATACCTCATTTCTGCACCTCTCGCAAACCACCCGGTGATGATTGGGCCGCATGTTTTCTACGCGGAACGATTTGTGACATTTCGTAAATTTATCGTCAAGTGATTGCTCAAATACTAATGTCTACCTCTTAGTTGTCATCTACGTGCCGATACGGTCGTTTTGACAGTAATTAGAGTACATTTGGAGTCCGGGCCTAAAACCGTCTTCATTTTCTGATAACCGTTAAATCCCGAGTCAGAATGTTTTGGAATGTTCCGGATATTTCTATTCCATATTTTATAAATATTTCACAATCTTTATCCTTTGGTAAACAATTTCCCGTAATATTCACATAAAATATTAAGGAAAACCAAATTATTCCGTCCTACCATAACTTAAACACGGAACTCTTTCTTCCGCAGGAGGAAACCACTTGGGAACAGACGCAAACGGTTTCCGCGCCTCTTCCAAGAGACGCAGATGCCGCGCCTCTTCCCAGTCCTTTTCTGCGTAATTTTCGTATCTTTTTCATATCTTTTCGAGATTCACTTCCAAAGGCTCTCCGAAACCCTAATTCCTTCACGTGATTAGTATAAATAGGAGCCTTCGCTCCTTATATTTCTCACGCGAGTGTCCGCCCTTCTCTTCTCCCTTTGCATTCTAGACCTTTGTTCTTACTTTTTGGCGTCTACGTGCTTGAACATTCGACCACGTAAGCTCGGATCCTTCTGAGTACTAGCCTCGTTTGCATGACCGACCAATTTGACCAACTCCACAATCCATCAACTTAATTAATCTAATCGTTTTCCTCTTACGAGGGCACTTTCTTTACATTCGCGTCGAGCATCACTAATCGATATCTTAGTTCTTCTCGTTTCGTCAAACATATAAGTCTGAGGGTGTATAATCTCTCTTTTATATATTGTTATTTACTTTTTGTATCATTAATGTAAGGTTTACGTCGAAAATACCTCTTAAAACCGATTTCTAAAACCTCGTTCAAAACCTCTTTTTTGCGGATTTTCAGAAGACAGACCGTCAAGAATGGACGCAGCAACTGCTGCGCCTCTTCGAAGGAGCGCAGCTCCTGCTGCGCCTCTTCGTGAGGCTGCCGCAGTTCCTGCTTCCTTTCTTCTTCCTTCGTCCTCTGTAATTCGTTCGTTTTATTTGTTTTCTTTAATTCTTTGACACACAATCACATGATAATCTCACATGTATATTATTATTCATCATTGACGTGTTTAATTCGTCATTAAATTCGACTTAATTCCCTTATAATCTCATATTTGCGGGTTTTCGTCATTAAATTCAATCCGGGTTGTAGAAATTCGATGTGTTCATATTGGGTTTCTGTAATTCGACCTTTGATATAGTTTTCATATGTCTTTTGTCGTATTCGTCATTAATTTGTCATTAATTCATCATGTTTAGTTTATTTCATTCACCCATGTCACTAATCAATCTTTCATTCATGTAAATAATCCGTCTTTAATCCGTCTCATCCATGTTTTATTGCTTTTATGACCATTAATCACATGTAAATAACCTATTAATCACTTCCATCTGAGTATATATTATAAATCAATCATTAAATTAACCCACGAACATTAACGATTTGCAGTTCCGGCTTCACAGCCAGAACTCACCCTTGGAACAGACGCAGCATCTGTTGCGCCTCTTCTAGAGGGCGCAGTTATGCTGCGCCTGTTCCAGGATGATTTCTGTCTCTGAACTCCGTTGTATTCGAACGGTTCCAGGTATGAACTTTGTGTCTTGACATGACACGAGGTATTTGAACGGTTCCAATTTGTCATAAAAATTGGTGGCGACTCCAACAAAAATGTAAACGCTTGTTCTCTTCCCCCCAAGCGCCCCCGTGGGCCCCCCGCTGTCCACAGCGAGTTGGAATTAATTGGTAGTGATGAAAATGGCGTCTGTTGAGTTGGAATTAATTGGTAGTGATGAAAATGGCGTCTGTTGAGTTGAAATTAATTGGTAGTGATGAAAATGGAGTTATCAGCAATGTGAAGAAATAAAAAGGAAGACGAAATGACAGGAAATAGAGAGAAAAAAAACCGCAAGTTGTTTTGAATTATGTGGAAAATGAGGAGGGAATGATGACAGACTGATGGACATAACAGTATAGCATGCATGGGTTAGTGGGTAAGAGGAGAGAGGTAAATCTAAAATATAAGTTGAGTGGGGTTTTACTGCGCCTTTTCTGTGCAATCTTAGCCATTGGTTTGCTTGATCCAACAGCCAACATTAAGACTTATGGACTTAATAAGATATAATAGTCTTAGTTGATCTCTTCTCTCTCTCTCTCTCTCTCTCTATATATATATATATATATATATATATATATATATATATATATATATATATATATATATATATATATAGAGAAGGGTTCTTATAAGGCCTTCATACCATATAAGGCCCTAAGTCCTTATAAGAGCCCTTGGATGGAAGGGATGGAGGGATGAGATTACATCTCATTGAAGGGTCACAATTCTCCCTCTTTAATCTCCTTCCCTAATTGTGTATAACTCCACCTAATTTTGTACAACTCTTCCACCATTCTAATCTCCCAACTCACTTCCTCATTATTCATTCATTCACACTTCTCTCATACACTCATTCTCTCTCATCTTTCTCTCATTCTCTCAAAAAAAAACCAAATCAACAAAAAATACCAACAAAAAAAAAACCAAACAAAAAAAAAACAATACCCTTCTTTACCATTCCGCCTCCCTCACTCCACTCACTCCACTACCCTACCCCGACAACCCCTACCCACTGCCTATCACATTCCCCGACAACCTCACCCAACAACACCCTTCTTCACCATTCCGCCTGCACCGACACCACAACCCGACAACCCTCCTCCATCCTCCGTCCTTCCTGCTGCCGCCAACCGACACTCACGACCTCACCACCACTCACATTCCTCCGTCCTTCCTGCTGCCGCCAACCGCCAGACAGCAACCCATCACCCTTCCCCACCGACAACAACGACCACAACACCACCCCACCAACACCGACGCCCCTACCACCACCATCGTTCTCCTCTTAAATTTCAGATCTAATTTTTTTTTTAAAAATTATTGCATTGAAGGGTCTTTGTTTTGTTTTGTTTTGTTTTGTCTTTGTTTTATTTGTTTTGTATTTTTGGCGGTTGTTGTGTTTTGTCGTTGTTCTTCATTTTTTTCAGATTTACTTTTTTGTTCTGTCGTTGTTATTTGTTATTTGTTTTTTTTATTTGTTTTTTTATTTTGTTATTTGGTTGTTGTTATTTGGTTTATTTTTTTATTATTTGGTTTATTTTTTTTGTTATTTGGTTATTTGGTTTTGTTATTGTTTTTTGGTTTTTGTTATTTGGTTTATTTTTTTGTTATTTGGTTTTTTCCTTAGATATTTGTATTTTTTTGATAGATTAACGGGTTTTTGTTATCATGGATTACAATTATTTTCGATTCTTTTTTCGTTTCTTTTTGTTGGTTTTTATAAAATTTACACTATTTACGACTTAAATTATACCCTGAAAATATTAAAGTTATACTATTTACGACTAAAGTTATACACTTAAAACATTAAAGTTATACATTTTATGACTAAAGTTATTACTTTTTACATTAAAGTTACACTATTAACATCTAAAGTTATACATTGTATAAATTGAAGTTATACAACCATTCAAGTTTGTTTTGTTGGTTTTTTTGTTTGGTTTGGTTTTGGTTTTTTTTTGTTATTTGATTTTTTTTTATTGTTATTTGTTTTTTTTTTAATTATTGGTTAATTTTTTATTATTGTTATTGAAGTTTTTTTATTGTTCTTTTTTGACTTATTGGTTTTTTTAATATCATCTTCTTATGTATTGTTTCAAATTTGAATTTATAGTTCTAAAGTTATACAATTTTGAACTAAAGTTATACAAATTTGGACTAAATTTATACAAACAATGACTGAAGTTATACTCTTATGGAATAAAGTTATACAATTTTGGACTAAAATTACACAAATTTGGACTGAAGTTATACAAATAAGGACTAAAGTTATACAAATAAGGATTAAAGTTATACAAAAATTTGGACTAAAGTTATACAAAAATGAACCAAAGTTATACAAAAATGAACCAAAGTTATACAAAAATGGACTAAAGTTATACAAATATGGACTAAAGTTATACAAAAATAGACCAAAGTTATACAAAAAAAAACTAAAGTTATACAAAAATAGACTAAAGTTATACAAAAAATGGACTAAAGTTATACAAAAATGAACCAAAGTTATACAAAAATGAACCAAAGCTATACAAAAATGAGCCAAAGTTATACAAAAATGAACCAAAGTTATACAAAAATGGACGAAAGTTATCCACAAAAATGAACCAAAGTTATACAAAAATGAACCAAAGTTATACAAAAATGGACCAAAGTTATACAAAAATAAACCAAAGTTATACAAAAAATGGACCAAAGTTATACAAAAGATGGACTAAAGTTATACAAAAAATTGGACCAAAGTTATACAAAAATGAACCAAAGTTATACAAAAATGGACTAAAGTTAGTCCATATTTGTATAACTTTAATCCATATTTGTATGACTTTAGTCCATTTTTGTATAACTTTGGTTCATTTTTGTATAACTTTGGTTCATTTTTGTATAACTTTGGTTCATTTTTGTATAACTTTAGTCCAATTTTTTGTATAACTTTAATCCAATTTTTTTATAACTTTAGACTTTTTTTGTATAACTTTGGTCTATTTTTGTATAACTTTGGTTCATGTTTGTATAACTTTAGTCCATTTTTGTATAACTTTGGTTCATTTTTGTATAACTTTGGTTCATTTTTGTATAACTTTAGTCCTTATTTGTATAACTTTAGCCCATATTTGTATAACTTTAATCCATATTTGTATAACTTTAGTCCATATATGTATAACTTTGGTCCATTTTTGTATAACTTTGGTTCATTTTTGTATAACTTTAGTCCAATTTTTTGTATAACTTTAGTCCAATTTTTGTATAACTTTAGTCTTTTTTTGTATAACTTTGGTCTATTTTTGTATAACTTTGGTTCATTTTTGTATAACTTTAGTCCATTTTTGTCTTAGATGAAAAAAAAGTACCTCACAAAAAAAAAACGAGATTTAAAACACGAAATCTTAAAAAAAACGTATAACAAGAAGAGATTTAAGAAAATGAATAAAACATGAGAACTAACAAAATAAAAGACAACTAAAATAAAATAAAAGACAAAAAAAATAATGAATGGAAAAAACAACTCAAAACATACAAGTTAACACAAAACGAAAAAAAAAAAAAAAACCGAGTTGAAAAAAAAAAAAAAAAAAAAAAAAAACGAGTCAGCGGCGGTGGGGGTGGTGGGTGGTTAGTTGGTGTCGGGTGGGGTGGTGGTGGGTGGTGGTGAATGAAGATGAGAGGAGTGGGTGATTTATTTGGGTTTTTTTATTTATTTGGATTTTTTGGGTTTTTTTATTTATTTGGATTTTTTGGGTTTTTTTTATTTATTTGGATTTTTTGGGTTTTTTTTATTGAGGTTTTGAGAGAAGAGAAGAATGAAATGTGTGAGATGAGAGAGAAATGGGTGGGTAGAAAACAAATATATAGTAAATTAGTGATTAATTAGAGTGGATTAGTGAAGGAGAAGAGAGATGGTGAGATTAGCTTATAAACACACTTTTTTGGGGTTGATCTCATCCCTCCATCTCCCTCCATCCAATGGCTCATAATAGAACTTATGGACTCAAATATATAAGTGGCCTTAGTTGATCCTTCATCTATATATATATATATATATATATATATATATATATATATATATATATATATATATATATATATATATATATGGCGGGTTCGTCGAACCGAGTTAATGTACGAACTAGCTTCAACCCAGTTTTTTTTTTTTTTTTTTTGAGATACACTTTATTCCATACTAGATACACCTCTTATTCAGATAAATTTTACAACATATGTAGATACACGTTTTCTACACTACAATTCTAGATGTAATTTTACACTTTTTTAACACTATTTTTTTTGGAAGTTTTAAGACTAACTCCTAGATACATTTTATACTATTTCCGGATACATTTTATATTATTAGCGGATACACTTTGTGTAAAGTGTTACAATTTTTAACACTAACTCTCGGATACGTTTTATATTTTTTGTGGATACATTTTATAATTTTTGCGGATACACATGACATTAATGCCAGATACACATTATAATACTTCTGGATACACACGTTCATACTTCCGGATACACATCGTATTAATACCAGATACACATGGTTATACTGCCGGATACACATGTATCCCGTATTAATACGTTGTGTATTTGGGGTGGTATTTTGTGTATCCACTGCCACCACCATCACCGTTGCCCCCACCACCGCCACTACTACTGATAACGACACCGCTGCCACCCCTACCACTGCTGCCGCCAGCCTACCACCACCACCATCAGTGTCACCACCACCACCACGGTGTCGGCCACCACTACTCAGATACACAAACACAACAATCTAGATACACAAACACCAATTCTAGATACAGCCCACCACGGTATGTAGTTTGTATACCTACTATATCCGTTTATCAATCCCACACACTGAACATCATGGTCATCACCGAACCACCACCACCACCGCAGACCAAGTACAGACCACGACAAAATTATGACGCCGGTAAGGACGGTTTCAGACTCCAAAATTTCAGATCTGAATACTAGATTTACAAATTGGAAGTAAAATATCAAAAAAAGACCGAACCAGCGACATCAACTCGTCGGAAATTATCCACAATTCCGATCTGAATACTAGATTTACAAATTGGAAGTAAAATATCAAAAAAAATACCGAACCAACCACATTAACTCGTCGGAAATTATCCACAATTGTCAGATATGACACCAAAATCGTTGAAAAACTCTTTGAGATCGATCCAGATGGCACCGTCTTGGCTCTAGCTGATATGATGAGGAAAAAGGTGACTATGCCAGCTCACTTGATGTACGATGGCAACAACGACAACCTTTTCGATAATTACTCGTCTGTAGCCCAACGCATTGGCGAGGGCTCCGAGAATCAGGAAACTCGAGGAGAGTGCTCAGGCGCGGGCAAAACAATCTTCCTTACTTCATTCAGCTGGATCTTCAATAAAGAGCTGATTGTCTGATGTGATTCTCGACATGCTTCGGTTTTCTTTATGTTTTATGATGTTAATGGTAAGAATATGAAGGCCTTGTAGGTTTAAGTGGTTGTCGAGGCTGAGGTGTCATATCTAGATCGACGGTGGTCGCCGGAGACTCGCCGGATGTTATCTGACGGTGGCAGCAGGTAAGAAGAATTAAGATGGGAGTTGATGGGAATTGGGAAGTTTGGATTGTTGGGTTGTGAGATTTGAGTGTGGTAGGTAGGAATAATATTGAGTCGTTTGATTTTCTTAATCTGAGAGTTTATATTCAGTTCGTACGGTTCGCACAATAATTTGGTTCGTACAGGATCCTGATTATATATATATATATATATATGGTCGAGATCCGGTGAGAACCACTAGTATAATGAGAACTGTGAGAACCATTCACAACCCTTGGATCTCTAATAATACTGGTCAACCCCCAAATTGTCGCGCATCCTCCAACCCCTCCAAACATAATTCAATCCCAATTTTCCCTTCTCTCTCTCTTCGACCATCATCCCCTACTGCGACGCACACCTCTACCAGCACCGAATGTCCGAGCTTCGTCGCTTACTACTGCGATGACCGCTATCCTCACCTCCACCTCCGTCGTCCCCTGCCGTGGTGACCACCGCGATAAACCGAATCCATATCAATCTTATTTGTTGTCACAATTTCGATTCCGATTTGCTGCTTTGAGTTGATTTCTACGCAGTTATTGCTTCGAATCTGAGTGTGCTAGTGTTCTAATTGATTAAAAAAGGGATAAATTGGCATCCTATCTCCAATTTCTGGTGTCTTCTAATCCCTAATTGCTTTAATTGCATCAATTTGTTGAATTTGTGAAATCAGGGTTTGAGAAATTCGTTCTTTGGGTTCAATTAGTTCAAGTTATGGTCGACTTCCATAGGATGTTACTCTCATTTCGTGGGAGCGAATTGAGTCGATTATTGGGCGAAAATTTCAGGCCTTATCCGAGTATATTTTGATGCTGATTTAGGTGTTAAATCTGCTAGCTTGCTTTCGTTTTTGCTGCAAATGGAGATGCGTATATTGGAGATGAGCGAATTCTGAGGTCGGTTTGGCTCGACTCCTATTATGTCGAGTTATTGTGTGGGTATGAGTTTCTAGCAAACTTAATGCATTAATTTGAGACTCAAACTAAAATAATCAATTTCCACTTCCAATAGCATGGGAAGTGATGTAGCAACTTGAATATTCTTCATGTTTCTCACAAAACCGAGGCTCAGGCCTATTGTGGTGGAAGTCAGAATGTACCTAACAAAGTTTAAGTTCATCAGGATGAAACACATGAGAACCATAATTGAGACAAGAAAGAATGTTGTTGAAAGATTACATTATTCTCAGCACTTTTTCTGCTAAGTTTCTGTTAATTTGAGCTTGCTTTTTAATACCGGTCGCTGCATAACTGAGTTTGTCAGATCAAGAAGCTAAGAAATTAGCAGCCATCAATGTTACCACTTTGTTTCAAGATTACACTGATCTTCCCATTGCTCCTGTTACATTATACATTCTGCCGGATGCTTGATCAGCAGTGTTGGTTATTATTTTCAGGATCGTCTTTGTACTGAAATCCCGCACTCCTTGCTAAAGCAATTCCCGATGTAATGCTGTTTCACCACGTAAAATGAGCTATTAAACTTCTGCACTTCTTACATTTGATAGTAGCAGTCACTCATGGTAATTTTCTTGTCATATTTTACATATTCGAATGAAGTTAAGATCCACTGAACTTTGCTTTATTTCGAGTTACGCTGGAAAAAAAAATGTGTTTCTTCTAACAGAAGGTTAAAATTGCTTACATTGATAGGACTGCAAAAAATATTGCAATAGTCCGAAGGGGGTTACTAGGCTGCAAAAAAGCAGCACATTATGAAGTTACTACGCTGCAAAACAGGATGCACATTTTACTTATTTCGAAAGCCAATTAGCTCAAACAGGCGAGCATTGTGCAATGCACAAGATGTGGGTTTAATTCCCACATTGGCTAGGGAATACCGGTGTTTCTTATATATTCTTTTACATTGTGATTGCCAAGGATTGGTAGTTTCTATGCATAAGCCTAAAATGCCTTGAAAAGGCCGATAAATACATTAAAACTCCTTCACAGTCATTTCCCTTATTTCATGCACATAGAACCTTATTTTATGCACGAAGAACTTTATTTCATGCACATATAATGAAAATTAATGTCCTTAACCAACAGTAATTAGTAACATAATATAACCAACTGGTGCAACTGAAGAACTTTTTAATGCACATAGAACCTTATTTCATGCATATAGAACCTTATATCATTGCACATAGAACCTTATTTCATGTCCATTTAACACTTATTTCATGCACATAGAACCTTATTTCATGCACATATAATCTTATTTCATTCCCATATAAAATTAAAGTCTTTAACCAACAGTAATTAGTATCACAATAAGAACTTTTTCATGCACATAGAACCTTATTTCATGCACATAGAACCCTTATTTTATGCACATAGAACCTTACTTCATGCACATATAGCACTTATTTCATGCATGTACACGAGACGGCTATCCTAAAATCATGGGATTTGTTATTTATTAGGCTATATGGGATTCGAACCCATACCTTTGTGCAAAATATGCATATCGCTCTACCATTGAGATAATAACCTTTACATTACGCTATAAATAAGTTAAGTAGTCAAGTAAACATATCACTATATCAGTCTAGATTACAAAAAATGGATGAAAGCAAAAAAAATTCGGCTGAAACATACAGAACAGTGCGCAAAAGTCGATATCAGGTTTACCTGAAGAATAGCATGATGCTAGATATAACAAAAATTCAAAGTTAATTTAGGAACTGCATAATTACTTGGCTCGAAAACGGTCTATCGGTATGAACGGGAGCCTCGGAGGATGATCATGAGCATGCATTGCATTTGAATTTAATATTAGCTTATATTCATTTATTGTTTTTGTTTAGCTATTCCTACTCAACTGTTGGGTAGACGTGTATTCGGTAAACACCTGTGATGAACCAAATATTGGGGAGCAGTTTGATTGGCAGGTTACCGATTTGGGACGAGTGGGTTGACGAGTCAAAGATATAGGCCTTCCCGAGTCGAAGTAGATGTAATAAAGATTTAGCTATTTGTATATTCTGCTGCGAGTTTTGTAAATTTACTATTTTACTTAAGTTGTAATAAGACCGTTTTAGTAATTTTAAATTAATAAAGTACTTTAGATTGCTATACTTTGTACTACTACCTCAGGAAACTGAGATGGTAGCACACCTATTTAATTGGAAATGTCTAGTAAAAGCTCCTAGTTAAATGGGGGTGTTACAATTATATGGAAGAGAGTTGGACAAGTGGTTGTTGTTGTCATAGAACAGTGATATTTTTTTGATGGGACATAGTTGTGGGATTTTGTGGGAATACTTTCGATCTTGTTTTAGATGAGGCATTGTTGACATAGTTGTGGCAAGTAATTGGGGAGCATATGTATACTAAGCTAGAAGTTGCAGATGGTTCATAATCTTTATCGGGGCAGTAATTATGAAGTGTTTGGAATTAGTATCATGTTAAGTTATGGACGAGTTTGGCGGCATAAAAAGGGAAATTTAAGGACCTAGTGATTGTGCAACAATTTATGGATCGCGGGTGATGTTATGGGGATAGGTGCGTGAATAAGAAAGAATTTGGTTGTGCGGTAATATGGAAGAGTTGAACTAGTGGTTATGCTGAGAATTTTGTGGTATATGTTAGATAGTGTGCTGAGTGATTAGAGGTATGAAGTTGTTAGAGAAAAAGAGCCTTGGATATGGGAATGGTTGTCGGTGTTGAGGTTATAGTCGGTGATCGGTGACATGAGATGGTGATAATGGGAAGAAGTAGCTAAGGATATAGTACTAGTTGGGTTACGAGGACGTAACTTTTATCTTAAGAGTTGTAGGATGCGACAAAGAAAGTTTGAGTCTTGGTGTATAATAAGGATGGACTTGCGGTTGATATTATTAAAGGTAAAGGTTATACTTGTAGTAGTATGTATTTTATATGTATGGTTATGGACTAAGGTTGTAGGTAAGTATGGTTGCGATAGTGTTGACAATCTTGGTGGTGAGTTTATGAGTGTGAGTAAACTTCGAGGACAAAGTTCATTTTAAGGGTGGTAGAATGTAACATCTCTCTTGTTGTATTATGTTGGTATTTGATTTTCTAGTGAGCGGTATGGAAGTAAGACAAATTTGGAGGCACTGGTATTATTGGTATTCGATAGTATTATAGAGTCATGTGGGCTATTTTACGGTTGATGCTATGTTGCGAGCTTCGTTGTTGAGGAAGGCGTTGTTGGGTGAGTTAGTGTCAAGGTTGGAGGATGAGAGTTGAGTGGTGTTAGTTGGTGGAGTGGTATGTGTGCATGCTTTGCCGGTATGGGTGTGAACTTCGAGGACGAAGTTTGTTTTTAAGGAGGGAAGACTGTAATACCATAGGTTTCTGAGTATAGGGAATTCGGTCGAGTGGCGATACTCGACCGAGTGGGTCATCGAGTTATTGGAGTTTGGCTTCTGGAGTGTTAGCACTCGACCGAGCTTGTTGGTACTCAGTCGAGTATGTCCGGTACTCGACCGAGTGTCCGGTTTAGTTACGTTATTTTCCGCGGTTTTGATTAAATAATTGGGGAAGTATATAAAGGCGTGTTAACGGTTTTTAATCATTTCTTAATCTCTTTTCTCAAATATAAACTATGTACACTGCCTCCTTAATCATTCTAATCATCTCCAAGGCGAAGATTGTTAGATCTTGAGTTTTATCATCTTATTCCGTGTCAATCGCAGTAGTGTCATATCCTTTTTTATTTATTGTTATTCTTATAGTTAAGTAAACCCTAATGTGGGAATATTGGGGGAATTAATAATTAGGCATACTAGATCGGTTAATTGAAGGGTAGTTAGTAATTGTATGTGATTATTATTTGTAGGTGACAGTTTCATGGAGGATTGCTATTGCGGTTACTTGTGTGTTCTTAGATTGCGAAAAGGTAGAGTTTACCTACGCAGTCGGTTGTATAATTGATAAAAGATGTGATTATGTTTGATTGATTGGTATTGTTTATCATTGTGATTGAGATTATTCTTGTTGATTTGTTACTTTTGTGGGACCATGTTCGGGAGATGGTTCCAACCCCATGTTCGCCCCTTGAGGCTCCCGTCACAAGAGTGTGCACATTAATGAGCTAGGTTTTCTCGCTGCAATGAGTGGGGCTTAGGTGGTACGGTTGTGGTCCCCATTGGCGGTGAGGGTTACCTGTTGCGATTTGTAACCTGGCAGTGCTACACACCTCGGTGTGTAGTCGGTTACTGGTTACTGTTGGAGTTTGGAGGATGGTTACTACAATTTGGATTGGATTGTGTATCTATGATTTCTTATTTTGGTTATGCAGTTGACTGAACCGATATTATTTTCAAAACTGTGGTGATCCATTCGGGGATGGTGAGCAGTTGGTTTAGCTGGTATTGGATATGGATGTAGCTCGCAGGATATGGACGAGGCAGAGTCATCACATGTTCTTTAGCTAGCTTTCGATGTTGTCCTAAACATTAGCTTTTCTTTTGGTTTCTTCTCGGAATTATAAACAGTTTTGGTTTGGTTTTTAGTTTGATTTTGGTTTAAGAGTTGTACTTTTAGTAAACGTTCTATTATGGTACATTTAATATACTTTACCTCGGGCAACCGAGATGGTAGAACCTCGATATGCTAAGGTGGTGCTTTGTAAGACACCTTTGTGTATGAGGGTGTTACAACAATGCCACCTTTCAACAGCCCAATCTCATTCCCCAACCTCTCTTCTGCCTCCGCTTCCAGTATGCCTCCCCCTCCCTCCAACACCTCCCCCTACCCACGCACTCCATGACAACCCGTGTTATGAATGACATTTTTAAACCCAAAGCCCTTATCGTTACTACCCTAAAAACCGTGAGCCCATTTACCAGAAGCCCCCACCTAACCCACCATGACCCGAACTGGAATGCGGCAATGTAGGTCGAGTTTAAGGCTTTACAGGATAATCATACTTGGGACTTGGTACCCTACCTCGAGAATGCTTCTATTATTCGTTGTATGTGGCTATTCCGTCACATGTACCGCTCTGATGGTACTCTTGAGAGGTATAAGGCCCGAGTCGTGGTTAATGGCAAAACCCAACAAGTCGGTATTGATTGTGATGAGACTTTTACCCCTGTGGTGAAGCCTACTACTATACAAACAAGTCTTAGTCTGGCTGTATCTCGTTCTTGGCCTATTCACCAGTTGGATGTCAACAATGCTTTCCTTCACGATGATCTAGTTGAGACGGTCTTTATGCATCAACCACCAGGGTTTGTTGACTCGGCGGCTCCTAGTCATGTTTGTCGTTTGCGTAAGTCACTTTATGGGTTGAAGGAGGCCCGCGTGCCTGGTATCAACGTTTTGCTAACTTTGTTTTGTCATAGAGTTTTACTAGCAGTGTTTGTGATACCTCATTGTTTATATATCATTATGGAAATGACATTGCATACATGCTTCTCTATGTGGGGTACATTGTCCTGACAGCATCCAACCTGTCTCTTGTGGGCTGCATCATCACTGCTTTATCTCGGGAATTTTCTATGTCTGATTTGGGTGTTTTTTTTATTTTTTGGGCATTACTGTCACTCGTAATACAGGTGGTTTGTTTTTATCTCAACAATAATATGCTAAAGATATTCGTGGTCGTGCAAATATGTCAAGCTGCAATCCTACCTCCACACCCGTCGACACTGGCACCAAATTAAGTGCAACTGTCGGTCCTCTTATTGCTGATCCTACCCTTCACAGAAGTTTTGCCGGTGTACAATATTTAACTATCACTCGTCCCGACATCTCTTAAGCTGTACAACAGGTCTGTCTCTTTATGCACTCACCTCGTGAACCTCATCTCTATTATCTTAACGGATTTTGCGCTATATAAAGGGAACTTTGGATCACGGTCTTACTATTACGGTGTCTCATGCTACCTCTTTCACGGTCTATTCCGACGCTGATTGGGCCGAATGCCCTGACTCACTCCGCTCCACCTCTGGCTACTATGTATTTCTAAGTGATAACTTGGTGTCTTGGTCTTCCCGACGCCTGCCTACTATCTCTCGTTCTAGTGCGGAGGCCGAGTATCGAGCTGTTGCTAATGTCATTGCTGAAACAAGTTGCCTCCGTAATCTTTTGCTTAAACTTCATGTTCCTATTCCTTTAGCCACTCTTGTATATCGCGATAACATATATGCCTTGTATTTGTCCACTAATCCGGTTCAGCATCAACGTACAAAACACATTGAACTGGATATACACTTTATCCGCAAAAAGGTTTAGGTTGGCACCGTTCGCGTTTTACATGTCCGCAAAAAGATATTAACCGCGCCATCTATTGTCGCTTTTTTCGTTCTAGCCTGAGTGTCCGCCCTCCTCCTTCTCCGACTTAGAAAGTGTATTAGTAAATATGTATAGGATATTTAGTTACCTAGCTTACTGTATATGTTATATGGAAATCCCCTAATTTCCAATATTTATCTGCCAAGTGTATCTTGTGAATTTGCTATATATTCGTAAATAATACCCTCTAATCCCTAAGGGATTATAATCTAATAACATGTTTACCCAACAACTTAAATTGTAAAAGGATTCATCACAAACAATTTGTGTTTACTTTTATAAGTTTCATATGTTCATGTAAGACTCATTTTCATGATAATAATTCTAACTAGGAGTAACTACATACTCTCTCCTATTCATTCATTTCCTCCCTCTTTCCGTTTTCATAGTAGTCGGATTTTCTTCCCTCTTTCCTTTTTTGGAAGGTTTTGTGTGATCTAAAATCAATTGTATGTGGAGTAGAGTGTTTTGTGTGGTCCAAAATCATTTTCTTATTTCTTGTGCAAAATGAAAGGGGAAGAAATGAGTGAATAGGAGGGAGTATAAAATAGGTTGTAATGAAAATAGGAATGAAATAGGCCTAGCTACTATCAAGAATATTAGTCAAGTCCCCGACCAAGTAATGTCATGAAAGATGGTAAGGAGATTGCTACACAAGTTAGGGTGGATATTCTTCAATATGCTACAAACTATACTCTAATCTGCCACATTTGGACGATCATATTTGGAGCTAGGTAGACACAATAAGAGCTCAATATGTAAGCACCATTAAAGGCCACCATTTTTTGACGGCTAATAACCCACCCTTTCTTTTCATTGTCAGAAATAGATTCACTTCTTAGTCTAAAGTTTAAGCTTAGCTTCTAATAATATGCCCTAACACAGTTGTGAACAAGACCAGGCTTGACCCGTGAAACAATCTATGACCAGGCGTGCCCCGCAAAAGTCCAAACAATTTAAAGGATTGCTATCTACCTTCTCTCTTCAACCTTTTCTCTCATCTTTCTCTTACCCTCTCACAATCGGTTAAACAAATATATATCGTGTGAGATCGGATGACAAATTGATGAATCAAAATATACAGTATTTTAACAGATTGTGAGAGAAGAAAGTAGAAAAAAGAAAGGTAGATTCGATAATTTATGGCCACTACATAGCACGTCATTAGTTTGACATTGTGTCAATGACGCCTAATAAGTTACAAATGGGTAAAAATAACACAATCAATTTCTATTGATAGTCAATAATCCTAATTCCTAATTTATTTTTTTAAAAACTACATTAAACTGAATATATTGGTTAAAATTAAAAGTATTTTATTTAATTAAAATAGTTTTAGCCCTAAAATAACTGTGATTTATACCTTTAATTTTGGTTATAAAATATTCCTCGGTAATATATAAGAATAATTTGATAAAGTCAGAAGAGAAACTGGTTTTATCAAGTTTTCCGTGCAAATATAAAATTGAATCATATTTCTCATTGAATATATAAAAAATTGTTGAAACAAATTATAATAGGAAAAATAGTTTTGGTGAAATATTTAACTGAAATTCTGTGTTGATTCCATATAACTTGTGATTGGTTGCTAATTAGCAACTAATAAGTGATTAGTCGCAAAGGTTGGTCGCTAAACGGCATTTTTCTTGTAGTGGTATTGTAAGACTAAATTTAGAGAATTAATTTAGGTATACTTCATCTATTCGGTCATTTGTTTATTTAGTCCATGTTTTTAGTGTTTCACTCATTTGTTTACCTTTTTAGTGTGGGATGTTTTTACGAGTTATTTGATCATGCATATTATCTTAATCCACTTATCATGCAACAATTATATCTACAAATAGTCCTCACTCATTTTTTGATTTTTGTGTCCAAATAAACGTAACTAAATTTCGAAACGAGGATGTTGTAGCTTTAGTAGTAGTAAACACTTGGGTGAAAGAGTTGTATCAAAATAGTCTTCACAATTGCCCTAATATTCTCCTCTCAACATGACATAAGAAGCCACTGGTAACTAATGGCAAGAGAATAATCACAGAAAGGATTTGTTAGTGTACACAACCAACAAACTTGGACGGACCAAGAATAAATGAGGACGATAACAAATTCGAAAATAAAGCGTCTTGCTTGTGATGGATAGTGTCCGTCTTCAATGAGATTTTACAATTCGAAAAACATAAAAGAGACAAATTAAATGAAAAAACGTTTGCTTATACGCGGCGAAAAGATACAGCTCCCATCTTGCATCCGTACACATGTCACTGGTCCAACAATATTCCATTTGTCATATACGGAGTAACATCTAAATTTACATGACCACGTAATACAATCAGAGCAAGCCTCCCTTGTAAATGGTCAAATGGTCAATTATGCCTATGTAACTACACAAATTCTTGTTTGTGACGGCACATATCCGTCACTCTTGAGTGACGGATACCATTTTACCTCACAAAGTACCCACTTTTTCTCTCTCTGCAACACTATTCATGTGGTCCCCTTTCTCCACTAACCCATTTTGTTACCATTTTAACTCACAAAATATCCGCCACAAATGGTAACCCGTCACAAGGAAGACCAATTGATGTAACTAAATAAGACAAAATAGAATACAATTCAGTATTTTTTAGGCATTTTGCTTTTGTATTATCTACCCACATAGGTAATATTGACTTATTGCAAACTTGCGACGGATATACCCGTCACAAACGAGAATTTGTGAATACAATAACAGGTGAACCACATTTGATTTGAAATTTCAATTTCGTAGTGTTCAAAAATAATACTCCCTCCATTTCACTTTTGTTGTCCTACTTTTCTTTTTAGGAAGGATTTAACAAATAAGATAAATTACTACTCTAACTCTTTAATTAAGAACAAGAATGATATTACAATTTTGATAGGGTGAATGGTAGTTAAGACATCTTAGGGAAATTAGTGGTAGTTTACTAATTTATCATACTAAATTAAATATGGGGACAATAAAAGTGGGATAAATTTTGGAGAAAAGGGGACAATAAAAATGGAATGCATGGAGTAGATAGTTTCTTGTAAAATTAAAAGCTTTATATATTACTTATGAAAATGAGGTAAATACTAGATATTTTTTGATAAAATAACTCGTTTTCTTTCATAAAAATGTTAGGTATTGTAAAGTCGATCAAAGAATTGAAATGGCATAATAAAATCCAATTTATCTTAATATTATCCTATAGTCAATTCCTATAAAACTTGAGGAAATCGTTTGGTTATAAATGTAGGCATTAAATTTCTAAGGATCGGAGTTGTCAATTACCTAAAAGGGTAGATAATTAAATTACTCTATTAGATAAACGTAGAAAATTCCTAAGCATAGTAAATGCGGCCTACATTTTGCCAAAAATTGAACAGCCACACAACTCCATATTTTATAATTCATGAGATTTTTCAATTTATATGTTTTAAGTTAACTTAACTTGTAAAGTTATGATGCCCGATACTCATGACCTGACTTTAAAACTTGACAACACAAAATTTAACCTAACAGTTTACTTAGGAAATGTTTTACAATGGGGCATGGCCTACCAAATTAATAAGATCTAATTTATCTTTCCCTTTTTGTCGTGTGACTCATGGAGTGCCAAGAAATCTTCTCAACCAAAATTTTAAGATGATGATAATAGTTCTAAGATTTGGTTTTATACTCTAACACGCCCATTTATACAAATATTCGCTGGGCTTGAAATGTGAATGCAATTACAGGCCTCTCTATACCATGTCATCAAGAAATCATCTCAACTAAAATTTTTAAGGTGATAATTAAAGTCCCAACATCAGTTTTACACTCCCATGGAGCATTTATTATGAGGTTAATGTTGGTAATATCAAATTGACGATAACACATGTCATGCCACACCTAAGGGTAGAACCGAAGAGGTAGAGAATAGCCACAGTTCGCAAATACTCCTAAAAAAAGTGTTAATCATGGCAGGTTCGGGTCAGACTAGTTTGGATCGCATCAGTTCGAGCGAGTATTATCGGGTTAATTCGGCGAGACTGGGTCATTTGAGTTTCAAGTTTGTTGGTCGAGTCAATTTTGAGGCAAGTAAGTCGGGTTATTTTAGGTCAGGTCATTTTCGGGTCAATGGTTAAGAGAGAAAAAAGTATGTTTTGGAGTATTACCTATTTATAGATTTATTTTGATGATTAATTCTTTCCTTTGACGTAAAAAATAATATTAAGTGTGATTCCAAATGAGTCATTTCCAATCTTTTAGGTCAATTAAAGTTATGTGTTGTTTTTTCATTTTCGAATTGAGTCATTTTTGTCCGGGCCAGTTATGAGTAGGGATGGCAATGGATCCAGGATCCGCTCCAGATCTGCAGGATCCGACCCGCATGGATCGGATATGGATCCTAATTTTTAGGACCCGTTGGATATGGATCGGATATGGATCCATTACTTATAAAGTGGATATGGATCTGGATCTCACCACTCAGATCCATATCCGATCCGCAGACCCGTTTTCAATAATAAAAAAATTATCAAATTACTCATTTACTTACTTCACAAGTCATAAGTTTATAGTATAAAAAAAATAAAAGTTGGTAGTGCATGACGTAACTTAGTGATTGTTACTAGATATGCCACTTAATTTGGCCACTGACATTGAATATTGTAGACGCTATGCCACTTCGCAGTTTTAAAAGATGAAGTTGAAATGCTATTGTGTGCAGGGGCGAAGCCAGGATTAAAAGTGTGGGGTAGCAAAATTATTAAGCGTATAATTTTTTTTAGAAAAAATAAAATCGTGAAAAAAAAATGTGTTGCAACATATAAAAATTCAAAATTGTACACGCACAATCAACAATCAAATGAACACTAGATAGTCGATACTAACTTAAAATTCTCGTTTTATAATTCACAACTTATCGTAATTTTATTTGCGACTACAATTTTGATTATATAGCTTTGTAATATTAAAAAAAAATGCGAAACCATTGCTATTGTAATAAGTTAAAATTTTCACATTTTAATTCGACAACTTGTCTTCATTTTATTTTCCGTACACTTTTAATACTTTGCGGTTTAGAAAATTTTAACCATTATAACAAATATGGAAAAATTGAAAACAAAGTCTTTACGCCCTAGTACACAATATAATGGATGTAACTATTTTGGAAAAAAACTTGCAATAATTAACAAATTTATTAATGGTCGCGAACTAATTATTGAATTGTTGGAAAAAAAATTACTGGCATTTTGGTTCGATACTTTGCAATTTAGGAAATTTTAACCATTATAACAATTACGGAAAAATTGAAACAAAGTCTCTACTCCCTAGTACACAATTTTTTAAAAGAAAAAATTACTGACATATTTGACGCTGCAAGGTCTCGAACTTAAGACCACAGGATGAAGTACCACTTGCTTTAACCGCTGCACCACTCCCATGTTGATGTTTAATCCATGCGTTTAAGTGTTATCATCCCTTAATGCATCAGATTTGGGGTAGCAAATAATGATCGTCAAAACTGATTTTTTTTCTTTGGGATAGCGGCTGCTATCCCTTGCCACCTACTGCCTTCGCCCCTGATTGTGTGCGTATAATATGCCACTGACCTAGTTTGTTATTGGCACACTTAATATCGCATGGGTAGTTCGTGTTACTTAACTTATAACACTATTGTGTTTGCTGTTTATTTTGTTATGGGATATTCTACATGGTACCCCTTAATTTTTCGACTTTCTACATGGTACCCCTATACTTTTTAAAACATACATGGTACCCCTAATTATTATCATTATCACTAAGTGTACCCCTAAACTTTATTGTTCGTCAATTAAACTCAGTTTTAGGCGTTAAGTGATGACTTGGATGCGTAACCAAGCATTTCATTTATTATCCCATGGCATAAGGACTCTATTATGCTCAATATCCATCTCGATCCTATTATTTATTGATATATATGGGCTAAAAAAAATTTGACGGAAAATTTATTGATTCTCTACCAAATTATCACGTCTAAAGATGGATATTGAGCCTAATAGAGTCCTTATGTCATGAGAATGATAAATGACAAGCTTGGTTACGCGTCTAAGTAATCACTTAACGCCTAAAACTAAGTTTAATTGACCGAAAATAAAGTTTAGGGGTACACTTAGTGATAATGACAACAATTAGGGGTACCATGTATGTTTTAAAAAGTGTAGGGGTACCATGTAGAAAGTCGAAAAATTGAAGGGTACCATGTAGAATATCCCTTTTGTTATTATCTTAGATCCGCATAGGATCCAGATCCGACCCGGACCCGTCGGATATGGATCTGGATCTGAGAAAATTGGACCCGTCGGATATGGCTCGGATCTGGATCCAATGTGGAAAATGCGGATCTGGATCTGGATCTAGCTGGATCCGGTCCAAATCCGGCCCGTTGCCATCCCTAGTTATGAGTCAACAATGCTCGAGTCATGTTTGGGTCAAGTCAGGTTCATTCAGGTTTCGGGTCACATTCGAGTATTGTAATTTAGATCAATTTTGCATCTCGGATCAACCTTTTCTAATCGGGTTAATTTTCCAAGTCTAAACAAATGTAATTAGTCATACTATTATTTCAAAGGCTTTTGTTATCTGATGTAATTACTTTTTCGTTTTAGGTTTTGGTATTGCTAAAATAAGTGCATTTGATCAAATGTGAGTCAAATGTCATATGTTATACTTCGTATTTCATTTTAGCGTGTCTTACCTCTCATTTATTTGTTTATCTTTCTATATTAAATAGGTTTGTATAGATAATTTCTTTATACATATCTATTTATATCCACTTGTTATATTCACTAGCAACCACCACAATCTCACAAATGATTCTCTCCACTTTCTTTAATATTTATGTTAAAATTAAAGGTAAATAAATGATCGAATTCTATACAGAATTGAAATTGAAATTTGTTAAAAGTAAACGCACGACCAACCAATCTAAATTGGAAACAGTCCTGGGTCATTACTGTTGAGTCAGTCAGTTTACACTTGTTTTCAGCGATGACCCCAACATAAGAACTTTTGAAAATGCAAGCCATGTGTTAAAACTAGCTTTTAAGAAATACGTGAAACAATCAATTAGCTCTTAAAGTAGTGAAGTGAACTTTGGGATCTCCAACGGATATTCCTTGGCATCTTCCATAGGAAAAGGTTGAGGAATTTAGTCGACTCATGACCACCCTTGTAAGAGGAAAGGAGTAGATTTCCTATGTGTGATTCTTCACTTACTTGTTTGATTTCATTTTACTCCAAGTGCAATGGCTAGAGATTAATGTGGCCTAATCATCATTGCTCTTATGTGTCCCTACTAACTTTCATATGTAGGTGCAGGACTACCACAAGCAATTATAAAGCTAAGTTGAATCAATTGGTCTCCCTTGTGACGGGTTACCATTTGTGACGGATATTTTGTGAAATAAAATGGTAACAAAATGGGTTAATGGAGAAAGGGGACCACATGAATAGTGATGCAGAGAGAGAAAAAGTGGGTACTTTATGAGGTAAAATGGTATCCGTCTCTTATTTGTGACGGATAGGTGCCGTCACAAACAAGAATTTGTGAAGTTGAATTTAGGTAATTTTGTGTTGACATTATATTTACACACTTTACCCTATAGCGCATGTATATTGAAGAGGATAATTTGATCCTCTTATTTTCTCTCTTTTATTCTATATTTTTGATACATTATACCCTCTGTTATTTACCCTATTTTCCACTATTTTTTTCCTTTTCCTCTATTTACCCACATCAAAGAAGATGTTATCTTCCTCTCATCTTTCACCTTTAAAGTAGACATCACTATAATTTTTATCTCTTATTTGACACAAAGGCCAAGACAAGAACATCCTCCATAAATGGAGGAAGTCTTCCTATTTCTCTTCAAAGGAGATGCTAAGAGTATGTACTCACATTGAAGAGGACATCCTCGCATTGTTCGTGACATTAAAGTCTAACTTGATCGACACATGTACACGTTCGCCTTTTGGTGAAATAAGGGGAATTCCTATTCTGTATCCCATATAATTCGACGCTCCATCAAAATATAGGTCCCATTCATCGGTTTTATATGGACGACGTCTTCAACGGGGAATGAACAAGTGCCAACTACCTCGACTTCCTCAATTGGGTTATCGGCAAGGAAATCAGCAACTGCTTTTCCCTTAATCACCTTTAAGAGTACATATTTGAGGTCGAACTCGGATAGCATGAGAGTCTACCTTGACATTCTTCCGTTTAGCACCGATTTTTCAAACAAGTACTTGATAGGATCCATCTTTGAATAGACACACACACTGTAACTGAGCATGTAGTATCTTAACTTCTTTGTTGCCTAAACCATGGCCAGACACGTCTTCTCAAAAGGTGTATACTTTACATCATAATTTAAGAACTTTTTACCTGATGTAGTGAATAGTTCTTTCTTCCTTATCAACAGTTTGGGCCAACATAACCCCCACTGCAGTATCCGTAACAGTTACATACAGCGATAGCGGTAAACCTGTCACAAGTGGGCTTAGAACCGGTGGAGAGGACAACACCTCCTTTATTTTATCAAATGCAGCTTGACACTGGTCCTCACATCTTACGTGTTCTATGACCCTTAATTTCTTAAATGTCGGTTCACATATCATTGTCAGTTTCGCGATAAAACGACTTATGAATTGAACTCGGCCTAAGAAACCTCGAATTTCTTTCTCGGTTTCGGGATGGGACATTTCCATAATGACTTTAATATTTAATTGGTCAACTTCGATACCACGGTGGTTGATTATGTGACCCAAAGCTTGCCAGAGGTGACCCCGAAAGCACATTTTCGTGGATTCAATCTCATGTTGTATTTCCGCATCCTCTCAAAGAATTTTCGTAGTGCCCCAAAATGACCACTACGTTCCTTTGACTTCACGATCATGTCGTCGACATAAACTTCCACTTCCTTATGCATCATATCATGTAGCAACATTATTATCGTTCTCTAGTATGTTACCCTAGCATTTATCAATCCAAAGGGCGTCACAGTGTAACAATAGGTTTCCCATTGTGTAGTAAACGCGATCTTGTGGATATCTTCCTCGACCATCTTAATCTGATTATAACCGGCATACACGTCCATAAAAGATATTAGGGCATGATTCGCGGTATTTTCAACCAAGATATCGATGTGAGGTAAAGGAAAATCGTCCTTCGGACTTGCTCTATTCAAATCACGAAAGTCCATGCACACACGGACCTTCCCATCTTTATTCGGTATTGGTACTACATTGGCTACCCAATCTGAGTATTCCAAAACTTTGATAAACCGATCTTTGAATTGTTTATCAATTTCTTCTTCGACTTTTAAGGACCATTCTGTTCGTATTCTGCGTAGCTTCTATTTTACTGGTTTGAAACCCGACTTGATCGGAATCTTATGTTCTGCGATTTCCCTATCAATTCCTGGCATGTCCTTATAAGACCATGCAAATACATCTTTGAACTCATTTAACAAATCAATAAATCCTTATTTCTCTGCGGGATCTAAGGTAGTTCCTATCTTAAGCTCCTGCGGTTCTAGGGTGGTTCCCTCACTGATAGTTTCGATGTCTTCAATTATTGAGGCCCTTTGGTCATATTTCTCTAACCCTCTAACCAATTATGGAAGTGGTTCTATCTCCTCTTCCTCCTCTTCTTCGACCTGTCCGTTTTTGCCTCATTCTCAAAGTCATTGCTGAAACAATTATTTTCAAAAATTGAATTGCAATGTAAATAAGACAAGTCGTAAGCAAACTGGTCATCTTATTTAATTTGAAACTGCGCAAAGTGCGTTAACATCTGGGCAAATTGATCAGGGGTAAGTGGTGAAACGACAGAGGTACCCGAGACAGCCCCCGGGATACCAGAACTAGGAAGGGGTACATCAAAAGGAAATACTAGGGAGGGGGTAACTTCGACACTTGACTCCTTAGACTGAAACTTAGGACTCTTATCAGACTCGGACTTAGACTCGGACTCAAACTCAGACTGAGACTCGGAATCGCCATCCAGCTTGAACATTTCTCCTTCAGGGGCAAAATAATTTCTTATCTGCGACGTAGAAAATGCCTAGGTTCATTTTTGCCTTTAATTCCAAATCTGACATTCTTTTTACTGACCGGAATCACCATTGATGCCAGGCCTTTGTTTCTTTACTTACAGTAGTTGCGTCCCAACCACATTTAGGTAGTATATACCCCACCATTAGGTCTTCTGAAGAAGTGACTTGGTGAACAGGCGACTACTCGTTTGTGCCATGGAGAGTTATGGGCTCGGAGGGATTTTTGATGAAATCCAAATAGCGCGAGGCCAGCCTATTTATGTTTTCCTCCCTGTCTTGTTGGAGCTTTATATAACAAGGTTGGAGGCTCCTTTCTCTCATCAGCTTATCCATCTTATTGTTTTCCTGTTTAAGAGCCCACTCCCAAGCAAAGTTGTATGTCTCAGTCTTTTGGAGCCCCTTTGATGCGTGTCATTTATATGATGTTTTACATCTCTTTTTACACGCATTTCAGAGCTCATTTGTATAATATTTGTTGCTTTTCTCCCTATTTCCGTCTACTTCTGTATTTTGTGCCTTATTGCAGAAATGTGGAGAATTCGACGGGAAATCAAGCCAAATCCGCCCCCGAGTAATCTGCATCGCAAATGACGTAAAGGAATCACTTAAGGAACAAGCTTGGTGCGCGATCCAAGGCCCAAAAGACGAGTCCACGTATTTCAAGAAGTCAAGTAGCAGCTCATCCAGTCGATCGACTGGACCCATCAGTCGATCGACCAACTATCGGGATCCAGAAGCTACTGTTGCTGAGGAGCAGTCGATCGACCAGCCTGAGTAGTCGATCGACCAGATTTCTTTACCAGACGAGAATTAGAAAGTCGTGAATCTCAAGGCCCGTGAAGTTTAGGTTTTAGAAATAAGTTGTTGCGTCTATTGCTATATAACGTAACACCAACATCTAGTTTTATGATCAAGTTTTTGCATCTAAGTTTCGATCACAATACAGTGCTTTTAGTTCTAGCTTATTTCAAGTTAGGGTTTTGGGTTATCGATTCTAACATTGGATTTCTGCCTTTGCTCTTAATCTTCCCTTTTAATCTTGGTAATCATTCTGCCCTAATTTTAGTATTTATTGTTTTACTTCCCTTGTTAGTATAGAATTGATAGTTAATGCCCCAAAACCAATTATCATATTTTTGTTGTTGTTATTTACATTAAGCATGAATACAGTAATCGTTGTTAGTTTATTTGTTGTTTTTACATTCACCATGAGTAGCTAAATAGTTAGTGCTAGGATGTAGGCGATTTATGGCTAGGCGGCACTAGATTGAACACGGACTGAACCCGCGTGTCAGTCGATCGACTGACATTGTTGGTCGATCGACTGACCTTGTAAGGTTATCCTTCGTTTTAATTGTTTTTAATCTTGTATTTAACGAATCGAATGCATGCGACCAGTTAGATACCTATTTTGTGACTGACCCATTAGGCCGAAAGGTAGGGTAGGTTGCTTGACCGTCAATTAATTCGACTAAACTGTGCTAAGATCGAAAGATAGGTATAGTTTAGACCATTAGTCACTTCTCAGGACGAAAGTTAGTATTAGTGACATTAGGGACCTTTAGCGAGATCGAGAGATGCTATTTGTTAGGAGTGGACCGAGAGGACCTCTTATTTCCCGCCTTACATGTGTTTATTTCAGACCGACTTAGTTTGTTGCCGCCGAAGCTATAATGACCCGATCATCCTAGTACCCTTCTTTTATCTGTTTAAATTCGTATTTTAGTTTATTTTTCCTTTTATTGCCATTAGCTATAGAACAATTCAAATCAACCCCCATAATAGTTACCTTAGACTTTCATTAGACAACTAAAGTTTACAACCCGCCTCCTCATGGGATCGACCACATTACCCACTAGCCTAGGTTAGTCTTAATAGGAATTATAAATTTTATCTTTGGTACTCACAGCGACGGGTATCAAATTTTGGCGCCGTTGCCGGGGAGGTAATAGTCCTAATTTTAGTTGTTTAATTTTCAGTCTTTCTTAGTTTAAGGAACATCCGTTCCTTAAACAGTTCTTATATTTTGTTGTAGTTTCCTCTTATGCGCAGGTCACAGGGTGGAGAATTAGTACCATTGAACCCTGAGATTGAGAGATCCTTGCGCGAGTTGAGGCGAACACGACGAGTATTACCGACAGAGGAAGAGCCGAGTACTCATCAAGCTATCACGAGAACGAACTGTTCGAAGAAGACCCACAATCTTCACCCGTTTCCACTTCTTCAGCCGAGACAGTTACTTCTCCATAAATTCCAGTCATGGCCGAGGAAGCAAGTATAGCTAGTTTTTTTCCGAGCCGACACCGACAATTTATACAAAGGGTTCGAGTTACGGAGATGCCAGAAATTCGAACCAAAGCCTCGCTTACATCACTATGGTCGAGAGAAATCGGTTTGGGGGAGCTGCAAATGAAGATGCAAACAGACATATGGAGACCTTTATTGACTCATCGCTGCTCCATTCCCCCACCAGCTGGCGTGACCCAGGATCAAATCAAAGAGACCATGTTCATCTTCTCCCTTCGTGATGCTGCAAGGGAGTGGTATAGAGATCTGGACCGAGCCGCTCAGGAAATCACTGATTGGAATACATTGGCATTGGCGTTCTACAAGAAGTACTTTTCTGCTTCAAGGACGATCGCTATTAGAGCCCAAATCACGGGTTTTAAACAAGGGCCAGATGAGAATTTCCATGAGGCATGGGTCCGATTCAAGAAGTTAGTGCGAACCATACCGCACCATGGATTTGAAAAGTGGAGCTTGTGCAATCATTTTTACAATGGGTTGTACGACGATCAGAGGGCCATTTTGGATGCTGCAGCCAATGGAAGATTTGCTGAAAATTTGGGGGCAACCAAGGGGTGGAAGATCATTGACGATCTAGCTACCCACAAGGCCGAGTACGGGAATTCGAGAGGGAACCGAGGAGAGTCTGAATCTTCCTCTGTTACTGCACTTGAGGCTCTCACCGCAAGATTTGACAAGTATGAGCTAGGAGGAGCCTCTAAGGGTGGGATATACCAAGTCAACGCTGTTTTAGACGGTCCCTTCCTTTGCGAAAGGTGTGGAGTAGAGGGCCATGTCTCGAAGAACTGCCCTAGTCCCTTTGAATCTTGTGTCGCCTTTCAACACTACAGGGCGAACAACACCTACTACGAGCCACCGCATCCGAATTTGAGTTGGAGAAGCCGAAATGTTTTGAATCCAACTCAACCTCCGCCACAAAGCAAAGACCCATATGTACCTCCGCATCAAAAGCAACAAAGAATACCAAAAGCCTCCTTATGTGCCGCAGCAAGAAGAACAAACACAAAATTCTGAGTTTTCCGAGTTGAAGAATCTGTTGCTAAAGGAGTCCCAAGCAAGAGAGGCCGGGATGAAGTTGCTAGAGAGCCAAATAGCTCAGTTGGCTAGTAAATGTAACACTCGAGCTCCCGGACACTTACCCACTCAACCCGAGCAAAAGGAGACCCTACATGCCATCACCTTGAGGAGCGGGTCCACCCTTGATGGTCCTGCCATGGTCGAGAAAGTCATTGAGAAGAATGAGGCGGATCCGAGTCCAACCAAAGTCAGAACGAATAAATCAAAAAATAGCCGTCTGCCAGGTATTTGATCGATCGATCGACATACCTAGTCGATCGATCCCGAAACACGGTTACAGAGCTTCGAATCAGAATCCAATCGATCGACGATGAGAGTAGTCGATCGACCCATATCATCGCGATATTGAAGAGTTTCGTCCTTTAATGCCAAACAATTTACGAGACCACTTGTTTCGGTACCACCGTCCCGAAAGTTTTGAAGCGACCCAGTGCTGATGGGTCGATCCCGCTCAAGTTCGATCCAATGACGGTTAATGGGTCTCATTTGAGACGGTCCGAGGAGGGGTCCAGCTTCAACAAAGAAAAGGTGACGGACTTCCAGCCAAAGTCTAAGGATGCCGGCGCGCGCGAATTAGAGGAGAGGGCTAAGGTGCTCCTTACAGCCCCATATCCAGAGAGACTCGTGCCGACCAAGGAACAGGTATCTTTCAATAAGTTTGAGAAAGTTATCCGTAGTCTGAATGTGCAAGTCCCCTTCCTTGAGCTAGTTAACCAAGTACCCGCTTACACTAAATTTATGAAACAACCGTTGTCCAAAAAGCGGTCACTTGAAACAAAGTGCACACTTGTCGCACTCACCAAGGAGTCTTGTTCTTATCTGTCTCACACTGCGCCCCTTAAGTTAGAGGACCCGGGCAGCTTTTCTGTCCCTTGCAAAGTAGGTACCTTCTCAATTGAGAAAGCATTGTGTGACCTAGGGGCCAGTATAAGTGTCATGCCCTTGAGTTTAGCTAGGAGACTCAAGTTGACCCGGTTTGCTATTACCGAAATGACAAATTGGATGGTGACCGATCTGCGGTCGAGCCCATAGGAATCCTAGAGGACATACCCGTCCAAATAGGGAAGTTTTTCTTCCCTGTTGACTTTGTTGTCCTAGATATGCCTGAGGATGAACATATACCGATCATTTTAGGTAGGCCGTTTCTGCACACTGCTGGTGCAGTCATTGACGTCGGTTTAGGAACCTTGACCTTCAAGGTTGGGAAACACTCTATTGTTTTTGCCCAGCCGGCTAAGAAAAAGGATGCCATGTGGCCTGTCACTTGTAATACGGTTTCTGAAAAGAAATCGTACTTTGTGCTTCCTGAATCGCCTATCCCTATTACTACTGCTGTGTTAACCCCTCCGCCCCGGATTGGGAGCAAGAAGGAGGAGAGACCTGTTGTTTTAGATATTGCAGGAGCTGGTTTGGGGAAGGAAGAGCCGTTGGATGCTCCAGCTGCGACAGAGCAGATCGTTTCAAGAGGCGGTCTTGGATGCCTAAGTTATGGGACCGACGAGGAAGTGGAAGATGAGCCGGTTAAGGTGAAATGGGCAGATTTGGAGAGTGACGATTCCGAGGGAATCCTTGATTGGGGAGATGACGAAGCTGAACAGCTGAATTCTCCGACTGTCGAAGCTAAGAAGGGTGCAACTGATAAGATGAGCACCACTGAGGCTACCTCTAGTAGCCAGAAGCCGACGAAGTGGGCCATACCGTGGTCCTTTTTGATCAACTATTAGTTGATCAAGTTCGTTATAAACTTCACTTTATTGCTTTCGAACTATTTTTTATTGCTTTTGTGTGCGCGAAAACTTCGCTTTTATTTTCGTTTGCTTAGACTTTTTAAGTACTTTAGACTTCGTTCTGGGTTTTGCGCAATTTTGGGCGCGTACTATTGTGCATTTGCAGGTAATTAGAGCTTGTTAGCTCAAATCACTGAGCAATTACGAAGAAATAAGACGCTGCAGCAGTATTTTCAGTCGATCGACTGGCACAATTGGTCGATCGACTGAATTGCAGGTTTACAGGAGCTACTGTTCACAGGTCGATCGACCACTGCTGCTGCTACGTTCATTCACGACCTCTCCCCTGCTGTGTTTGGTCGATATGCGGTCCTAAGGGAGTCTTCTACTCCACTTTATTTCCGTCAAATTGTCTATTTCTTCTATTGCCTCATTTTTGCACAATTTTACGCTTCAAAATTGTTTTCTTCAGTCTCATGCGTGGTTTTTAATTGTCTCTTCAGGTCCTTATTGGTAGCACTGCTGGCTACTGAAACCTCCTAGCTAACGCTGGTTTGGGGAGGTTTCCTTTGCTGCGCCTAAAGTCTTGTGAGTTCCCAAGTCTTTACCTTATGTCTTTATGCTTTTATTTCCCTTTTCTCGCAAATTCCCATTTCTCTTAGCTTTCATTACATGATTTTGCACAATGGGGACATTGTGCGATTTGGTTTGGGGAAGGGTTTTGCGTCGCACTTCATTCATTTGTTTGCATTCACGTTTAAATTTCCGTCTGCATTGTTTTATTTAATTTCCCACATATATACAAAATTTCAAAAAAATTGAAAAATTTCAAAAATTCCAAAAAATGCACGTTTATTTTAGCATATAGGTCGAGTCGGAACGGTAATATTTCTATGATGATTTAGCATTTGCATCTGTTTTGCCTGAGCCGTGCTTGATTGACATGTTATTAGTAGAATCGTAGATGCATATCTACGAGTTTTCGTTAAATTAATTGCTGAACTTGAGACTTGACTTAATAATTGGCAACCTACATCATATTTCTGAGATTTAGAGCCCATAACTGGTGACATTCATGACCAGTTCATCTAGGAATGTGAGTAGTACTCCTTATGAGGCATGTTTCCTTAATTTGCATAATTATGAATTTGATCTACTTAATACCTGTATGCGTTCGGTTTGTGGTTAGTTGACACATGTGGTAGAGGTTTCCTTTTATTCATTTTACCCATAAGCTTCACACTGCCAAAAATAACCTTTTTTGTCCCATTTAATACATCCTACACATAGCCTGCCTTTGTCAAGCTAGTAGCCTAGTTTTTGGGATTGTTACTCGTTTTTGGTAGCATTTGCTCATGTTTGAGATGATGGTTGGAAAATGAAAGAAGGAAAGAAAGAAACAAAAGAAAAAGAAAAAAAAAATGAGAATGATTCGAAAAAAGAAAAAAAAAAGAAAGAAAAGTTTCTGTACTGTTCAAAGCAGTCGATCGACTGCTCCTTTAGGTCGATCGACTGGAGTTCGAGAAAAAGAAGAAAAGTCAATTCGCATAATTTAATCCTTATTCTTTTGGCGATTTTTGCTCCCATGTTCCATTTATATCCTATGGGGAGTTTTATTGATCACTTCTATTTTGGAGATTGTGAGTTTTGTGCTTGTTATGGCACTGTTTCGTTTGATTATGAGCAAGAAGTTGGACGTTGCCATTTGGTTCCGTTTTGGTACTAGCTTGATCACCTGTACCTCCACTTTACCATAAAATGTTTTGCCCCTTCTTACCCATACCTCACACTTCCATAATTATACCGGCCTCGGCATGTGTCAATGGTCATCTGTTTGGTTGGAATGCATATGTATGGTCATAGAGGTCTTCTTCATAATTTATTGCTGGCATGTTTTCATAGGTCGCAGTTAGGTGAGAGTCATTACAAATTTATTCTTCCTATCTTACATATATATCACCTGCGCTTATTGAGTGATTTGAGTGACCCGCGAGAGTCCAATTTGATAAGTCTCTATGGTTGACGGTTCAGCAGCCTTTTAACGACCTTATAATTCGTTTGCATGATTCACTTTACTAATTGATTGTTGGTTGTGCATTAAATTGGTTTAGGCTTTACAGTTGTCAATTCGCTCTGAGATTGAACTCGTTCCATTAGGTCATTAGATCGAGTCTAGTTCTTGCTTGGGGACAAGCAAGGTTTGGTTTGGGGAGATTTGATGCGTGTCATTTATATGATGTTTTACATCTCTTTTTACACGCATTTCAGAGCTCATTTGTATAATATTTGTTGCTTTTCTCCCTATTTCCGTCTACTTCTGTATTTTGTGCCTTATTGCAGAAATGTGGAGAATTCGACAGGAAATCAAGCCAAATCCGCCCCCGAGTAATCTGCATCGCAAATGACGTAAAGGAATCACTTAAGGAACAAGCTTGGTGCGCGATCCAAGGCCCAAAAGACGAGTCCACGTATTTCAAGAAGTCAAGTAGCAGCTCATCCAGTCGATCGACTGGACCCATCAGTCGATCGACCAACTATCGGGATCCAGAAGCTACTGTTGCTGAGGAGCAGTCGATCGACCAGCCTGAGTAGTCGATCGACCAGATTTCTTTACCAGACGAGAATTAGAAAGTCGTGAATCTCAAGGCCCGTGAAGTTTAGGTTTTAGAAATAAGTTGTTGCGTCTATTGCTATATAACGTAACACCAACATCTAGTTTTATGATCAAGTTTTTGCATCTAAGTTTCGATCACAATACAGTGCTTTTAGTTCTAGCTTATTTCAAGTTAGGGTTTTGGGTTATCGATTCTAACATTGGATTTCTGCCTTTGCTCTTAATCTTCCCTTTTAATCTTGGTAATCATTCTGCCCTAATTTTAGTATTTATTGTTTTACTTCCTCTGTCAGTATAGAATTGATAGTTAATGCCCCAAAACCAATTATCATATTTTCGTTGTTGTTATTTACATTAAGCATGAATACAGTAATCGTTGTTAGTTTATTTGTTGTTTTTACATTCACCATGAGTAGCTAAATAGTTAGTGCTAGGATGTAGGCGATTTATGGCTAGGCGGCACTAGATTGAACACGGACTGAACCCGCGTGTCAGTCGATCGACTGACATTGTTGGTCGATCGACTGACCTTGTAAGGTTATCCTTCGTTTTAATTGTTTTTAATATTGTATTTAACGAATCGAATGCATGCGACCAGTTAGATACCTATTTTGTGACTGACCCATTAGGCCGAAAGGTAGGGTAGGTTGCTTGACCGTCAATTAATTCGACTAAACTGTGCTAAGATCGAAAGATAGGTATAGTTTAGACCATTAGTCACTTCTCAGGACGAAAGTTAGTATTAGTGACATTAGGGACCTTTAGCGAGATCGAGAGATGCTATTTGTTAGGAGTGGACCGAGAGGACCTCTTATTTCCCGCCTTACCTGTGTTTATTTCAGACCGACTTAGTTTGTTGCCGCCGAAGCTATAATGACCCGATCATCCTAGTACCCTTCTTTTATCTGTTTAAATTCGTATTTTAGTTTATTTTTCCTTTTATTGCCATTAGCTATAGAACAATTCAAATCAACCCCCATAATAGTTACCTTAGACTTTCATTAGACAACTAAAGTTTACAACTGCCTCCTTGCGGATCGACCCTGTTACCACTAGCCTAGGTTAGTCTTAATAGGAATTATAAATTTTATCTTTGGTACTCACAGTGACGGGTATCACCCTTAATGAGGGAAGCCACTGAAGTCGACCCTTCACTAAGTGCCTCTACTAAAGTGGGTTCTTTTGAGGGCGCCTTATCTGGGACGTCCTTGACAACAGACACATGGCTAATGGCTTGCTTTCTCAACTCGACAAGGGCGTCCAGATTGAGTCAAATGATTGGACTCGAGGACATCCTTTCTTAATTTCAAGATTTCATCTTGAATTTGTGGAACAATCGCACTTTTGGTAAGATAGATATCATCTTCATCATCGTCCCAAATACCAATGATTTCATTCTCGCTTCGGAGAATGTATGGTGTGCAGTCGATACCAAGATCGCCAACTTGAACTTCGTTCTTTAGGCTTAGAAGGTACTTTGAGCAACTTATGAATTCCTTCCCCACAAAGAAACCTTTGAGCCGGCATATGGGACGAATCAAATGGGTCATATCGTTATTGTCTTCGACAAATACTGCGTTTGCGTGATCATCGAATGGTTTGGGCACGTTGTTGGGCTTAATCGTTGGGATCGGGAGCGTTCCGTACTCGATCATAACTTGTATTTCGTGCCTGAGACAGAAACATTTTTACATATCATGTCCCTTGCGTCGATGATAGGCACAATATGCATCAGGCTTATACAATGTTTTTCGTTGTTCCAACGGTGGTTCAGGAGTTGGGCTAATGAGGTTCAATTTCCCCTGGGCCATGAGTCTTTCTAGGGCATATTTATAGGTACACCCTATATCAGTGAACACTCTTGGGTTAGAGCACTGCGGACGTTTAGAAGTTCGTCCCAAAAGACTGATAACTTGAATATGGTTGGCATTAGCAGGTGCCTTTGCCTTAGAGGAAGAAGCTCCAGGATATCTCTTCAGTATGGCAACTTCAACGGCGCGGAGGCCATCTTCTTTTTTCCTCCCAACGCAGGTCAAATCTTTTAATGTACTAAAGTTTTAGCACTTTAATTCATTACGGTAGGCAGGTTGGAGGTTTTTCGCAAACTTGTCCACCATATCGATTTCGTCGGGCTTTTGGCTAAATGTGGACAGCGGGGGGCCCACGGGGGCGCTTGGGAGAGAAGAGAAACAAGCGTTTGCATTTTTGTTGGAGTCGCCACCAATTTTTATGGGAAATTGGAACCGTTCGAATACCTCGTGTCATGTCAAGACACAAAGTAAAGACATGAACACTAAGCAATCATTACCCTTAGCATTCTATGTCTAGAATGACTCTCGTGGATGCCACTGAACACGGGTGTTCACAAAGATCTGGAGTAAGGGGTGAGGGTACGTATTAGGAAGCTCTTTTGATCGAACACCTAATCCCGCCCGCCTCGATAGCGACCTCTACTAATGATTAGGGAAGTTATTCATACTCGATATATCGTCGATTATATGCATGCGATGCAACATCCAAGTTTTAATCCTAGCATGTGAAAATTAACTAAGTCGGTTGACAGGTAATTAGCAAACAATTGGGTCGAAGTAGGATTTAAGGTTGATTTACATGTGAAGGCATACAAATGATACAAGAAATAATGATAAATACAATAAAGAAAATTACGATAATTACAATGGATTAGGCGATTTATGTCGAAAATACCTTTAAAACGGATAATTTGAGAAAACGAATAAAAGAGAGAAATAACGAACAAATCAGAAGGTGATAATACGATTAGTAGTTAATTATACGTGAGCTAATTAAACTAAGTCAAGGCAACCACGGAGTTCAGGGACAGAATTCAACCCGGAACAGGCGTAGCAGAGCTGCGTCACTTGGAATAGGCGCAGCAGTTGCTGCGTCTATTCCTGACCTAAATTCTGGCTGTGAAGCCGGAATTGCGTGTTGTTAATACTCGTTGGTAAATTTAATGATTGATTAAAATTATTTACTCGGATGAAAGTGATTAATAAGTTTGTTCCGGGTGTAATTTCGGAGCAAGTATCGTTACCACCCGTGGCTTGTAGAATAATGTCTTGAGTTGAACCCTTCTTGCTTCTATCGTCCCTTTCGGCCTCTCCTGCAACAATGAACGAACTGAGGGCTTGGCTTTGTGCCAAGCGTACTCACTCCGACGCTCAAGTTAGTAAACTTAAAGGATTAAGCTGTGTTACTTGGCTAGATATGTATTGTAGAGAGATAAGGGAGATATTACCAGATGAATAGTGTATTTAGGTTCAGTTGTGGGATCCTTTCCTCAAAGAAGGTTGAGGAGTATTTATAGGCTTTCACCTTTTGTCACGTAGTGGCCAAGTGGCCAAGTGGCTATCAGGTGGAAAGACTGTTCTACCCTCGGCCGATGGACCTATGGCAGGCCGGCCGAGGGTCTTGGATGTGAGTACGCGGATATGTGTCCCGGCTGGCAGGTTGTCAGGCCGAGACCCAGGTGACAGGCCGATGGGATGCATCGGCTAGGCTGTCTAAGTCATTGACTTTGCTGTGGATATCTTTGACCTTGCTCAGTGTGTTGACTTGGTCAGCGGTGCAGAATATGCCCCATCAATTTGCCCCCAGCGTAGTCTATGCCGTGGTATGGGCTCCGATATACTTTTGAGCGTATATTCTGCGCAAGTATTTTTCACAAATTTTCTGTATCGGCTTCTTCTTGTGCATCGGCGTGGCTTTTGTTAGGCCGTATCATACACCATATCCCCCCTCCACATGGATGCGTAAAGGGTATCCGATGTGGAAAAGAACATGACGCTGGCCGAGACCAGGGCTGAGAGTGCCGGTTGATTTTGATTGCCCCCGGTCGGTGCTTCCTAGCTTGGTTGATCGGGTGGCCGACGGAGACTAGATACCTGGGAATTTGTTGAGGGAGATGAATAGTCGAAGAGATGTGAATGGGCTTGTTGAAGACGCTTGGTCACTGTTGCATTGATTGACATTCAACTGTTGCAACGATTGACATCCCGCGGTTGCATGCTTGACACGTGTATGTTCGCTGATTGATTGACGCTTCATGGGCTGTGCCCTGATTGGTCCTTCTTCATGGGCTTTTCTCTATAAATAGGGCAGTTATTCCTTGATTTTGGCCTCCATTTTATTTTCGAAAATTTTTCAAAATCCTCATCTCTCCAAACTTTCAAGGGTTGTCTTCGTCTTCTTAATCTTCGGAGTATTTGATCCGGCGAGTGTTTTTCTTTAAGGTAAACAAGCAAACTTTTTATTTTTCTTGCAAGTAATTTGTTGTGAATCATGTCTTCTGCTGATGCTGGACCTAGTAAACCTGCGTCGGGGGGCCCTAGGTCTCCTTCTCCTGAAGTTGATCCTCAAATTCTGGAGGAATGGGAGGATGATGATTCTTATGGTGATGATTTCGGTGAGGAGGAGGAAAGGTCTCGTCCTAGTGAGGGGAGACAGTACGTCATGGATCACGGCGATGCCTGTAAGGTTCGCCTTGATCGTGCCTGGTCTCATAAGCTTGCCAGTTGTTCCGGCGAGAAATTTTTCGAGGGCCATTTTTTCTTTGGTAGGGGATACGAAATTGTTATCCCCGGGAGGGTCGATCCGTCTGTTGTCCTCCACCGGGCCACATCGGCGTATACATGCGGCATTTGGAGTACGGGCTCCGGTTTCCGCTGAATGGGTACGTTATGGCCATAATTAGAGCCATGAACGTTGCCGTTGCCCAACTGCACCCGCTGGCTATGAGAACCATAATCGGTTTTGTCTGGCTTTGTCTCTTTAAGGGAGAGGCTCCGACGGTGAATTTATTCCGCCGACTTCATCATCTTAAACCATCGATCTCTGGCCGCGTCGGATGGTACAGTGTGCAAACGGAGCAGGGTTATGTCTCTGTTGACAAACTTTCTTCTTGCAAGGACTGGCAAGGTCGGTGGGTGTACGTTAAAGTGCCGGATGACTATCCGCCGCCCCGCTCCTTCCAAAGATCAAGTTAATTTGCGGTGTGAGACTAGGGCGGAGCATGACGGATGGGTTACCGGAAGCATCTGAAAATGGATGCCAGCAGGGTCCATCTCAAGGAGGATGAGAGGCTGGCAATGAGGCTCTTTGAGGTGGACAAGAGTGGGATGTCGAAGAGATGGATTCCCCCGACGCAGATCATTCTTCAGGATGAGCCGCTTTGCTATGTCGGCCTCATACCGGCCCTAGCACGGGGTGAGTGGGGTCGGTGTGAGGCCCATCGCCGCTCTAAATGTTCCTTTATCCTCGAACTTCGATTTATTTCCTTTACTTGACTCCTGCTTTGTTTCTTATGCAGACTACTTTGGACCGGACCTATCTGAGGATCTTCTTCGCAGAATGGGGCTGCACAAAGACAAAACCGTTGCTAACTTGCATCCCAAGGCTCTAGCCCATGACCGCAGGACGTCGCCGAATGATCTTATGGAACATCGGCTGAAGGTCTTGAGCAAAGAGGAGGCGCAAGCGAGGGTTGTTAGCGGCGTAGTGCGTCGGACGCGGAAAACTCCCATCCCCTCCCCTAAGAAGGTGGAGATTGTTGATATTCCCGATGAGGGGGACTCCGACGCAGAGGGATCTCCCCTTATCCGTAAGAGGAAAGGGACAGCTTCTACCGCTGGCAAGGAAGTGCCTCCTCCGGTCAAAAAGGCCAAACATGGTACCTATCTAGCTTGTGGCTTAAATTTAGCCGTGCCATTAGGTGTTTCTGACAAGTCAAAGTTGATACTGATGTTTTAATTGAATTTCTGCAGACCAGCCGCAGTCGGCTATTGCTCACGTTGGGCAGCAGGCGGTGGGGTCCTCTGCGCAGGTTGGTGACCAAGGCGCCACCGTCAACCCTTCATCCCAGAAGGCTTTCGTCTCCCAGCCGCGGGCTAGTGGTCAAATTGTCACCACCGTCCCTTCACCCCAGAAGGCTTCCGTCTTCGAGCTTATAGAGGAAGGCTCGAAGCTAATTAGGGAGCTGGCGAGGTGGAACGTGGTTACCGGTGCTCGTCTCATGGAGCAAGAGAAGGCCGTGGCTCGGGCTGTTCATGAGCGTAACGCCACTAAGCAGGTGGCTGCGTCGGCGGCCGGGATCTCCTCAATGAGCAGAGGCTTAGGGGAGAAGCCGAGAAGGCGCTCTTGGCTGAGAGAAGACTTAGGGGGGACGCTGAAAAGGAGGTCCTTGCTGAGAGGGCTAAGGCCGAGGCTGCGGCGGCCGAAGCTGCGGAGCTGCTGAGGAAATGTGATCTTGTTCAGGGGCGTGCCGACCTCTATCTCCAGCAGAGGAACGAGTCCAGGGGCCTGTTTAAGGCTCAGGCGGAGGTGGTTCGGGGCAAAGAGGCCATCATCAAGCAAAAAGAGGTGGACATCGAGATGCTCCAAACCGTCTTGCTCCCCAAACTGTGCGCCGAGTTCCGGGAATTGGCCGAAGATGCTGCTAGGGAAGTTATCGGGGAGCTTTTCCCTCTCGATGGTTCTTTCCCGTGGGGCAGGTTCGACGTGCTGCTTGATGACAAGCTCGAGGCTAAAGAGAAAGCCGCGGTGGAGAAGGCCGAGGAGGCGGTGAAGGCGAAGATGGAGAGGGAGGCGGCCGCGGAGAAAGCAGCTCTTGCTGAGAAGGCTAGGGTGGCTAAGGAAGAAGCCGAAAGGATGAGGGCAAACCGAGGCCGCCGAGGCCAAGGCCGAGGCCGCTAGAAAAGTCTGGCCGGGTTGCCCTCTCAAGAAGATGCGGCTACCGATATCGATGGCGAGCGGCAGCAGCTTTAGGGGAGCAAGTTTACAGCAGATCTGTTTCAGCTCCTCACATACTAACATGTGCTGCTTGATGAGAACAAGTTTACAGCAGATCTGCTTCAGCTGTTCGGGGGCCAATTACCCAATCCTTCCCTTCCGCTATCTCTTGGTACATGGACATAATTGTAGCTTTTGCTTTTTTGTACAACTTTGGTAGGTTGTGTTTCGGCTCATCCCTGTGGGGACGGCCGTAGTCTGTATTCTTTTCACTTGTAATCTTGTAACTTATCTTCTAATAATAGTTTGTTTCTTTCGCCTTCGGCCTGGCCGAGGTCTTTATCTCATCTTCTAATAATAGTTTGTTTTTTTTTTTTTTTGCCTCTGTTTCCGCCTTGGCTTGGCCGAGGCGGTTTTAGAGTGTGTTTCTCAACTGTGCGACGCTTCTAAGGCGTTTCGATCACTTTGCGAGTATCGACTGCGCTGGTAGAGACCGTCGAGGTATTTATTTCTTGAGGATGATTGCCATTCTTGCCAGTGTGACGGTATCAGCCGGCGAGTGCTCCTCGTCATTGACTGCCGCCCTTGTCGGTATGACAGTGTGAGTCGGCGTCGTTTTCTTGATAGCGTGTTACGTGGTGTCTACCACTTGGAGTGACTGCGACGGCGTCTACCTCTTCGGGTGACTGCCGTGGCGTCTACTACTTGGGGTGACTGCGACGGCGCTAATTTCTTAATGGAGACTGCCACTCTTGTCGGTATGACAGTGTGAGCCGGCGTCTGCTTCTTGATAGAGATTGCCGCTCTTGTCGGTATGACAGTGTGAGCCGACATCTGTTTCTTGATAGCGTGTTACGTGGCGTCTACCACTTGGAGTGACTGCGACGGCGTCTACCTCTTCGGGTGACTGCCGTGGCGTCTACTACTTGGGGTGACTGCGACGGCGCTAATTTCTTGATGGAGACTGCCGCTCTTGTCGGTATGACAGTGTGAGCCGGCGTCTGCTTCTTGATAGAGATTGCCGCTCTTGTCGGTATGACAAAGGTGAGCCGGCATCATTTCTTGATAGCGTGTTACGTGGCGTCTACCACTTGGAGTGACTGCGACGGCGTCTACCTCTTCGGGTGACTGCCGTGGCGTCGACTACTTGGGGTGACTGCGACGGCGCTAATTTCTTGATGGAGACTGCCGCTCTTGTCGGTATGATAGTGTGAGCCGGCGTCGGTTTCTTGATAGAGATTGCCGCTCTTGTCGGTATGACAAAGTGTGAGCGGCATCATTTTCTTGATAGCGTGTTACGTGGCGTCTACCACTTGGAGTGATCACGACGGCGTCTACCTCTTCGGGTGATCTAGCCGTGGCGTCTACTACTTGGGGTGATCTGCGACGGCGCTGATTTCTTGATGGAGACTGCCGCTCTTGTCGGTATGACAGTGTGAGCCGGCGTCTGCTTCTTGATAGAGATTGCCGCTCTTGTCGGTATGACAGTGTGAGCCGGCATCTGTTTCTTGATAGATAACTGATGGGAAAATTTTGCTTTGATGGAAGGCTTGGATGGTTTTTCATTAGGTAAAAACATGCGTTGGGGTGTCCACAGCTATTTTGGACACCTCCGCAGCTACATAAATTTCTACGAGATTACCAATGCCCAAATGGCTCATCACAGGCACACCTCCCCGGTCAGCCGCTAGTTGTATCCATGAGGTCGCCCTCCTGCTGTAAGGACGGGCTTTTTCCTTTTTCGGACTTCCTTGCCTCTTTGAGGGATTGCATGTTGCATCCTCGGGCAGCTATCTGGACGTTGACCACCTCATTCTTCTCGTTTTTGGAGACGAGCTTATGCGCTTCCCCCCGGTCCGAGACGTACATCAGTGTTAGGGCCCGGATGGACATTACTGCGTCGGCCTCGCTCAGGGTGACTCGGCCTATGAGAACGTTGTAGGCGGACGAGCCGTCAATGACCACGAACTCAGCTAGGATGTTTTTAGCCGCGTTCTTTTCGCCGAACGTCACCGGGAATCTGATTGATCCCAGCGGCACCAGGGCCGCCCCGCAGAAGTCAGTATAGGGGTTGGCGCAGGGCTCAAGTCCTTGATCTTCAGGCTGAGGCCGAGAAAGCACTCTCTAAACATGATGTTCGTGTACGCGCCTGTGTCAATCAGGCACCTCTTGACCAGGTGGTTGGATATGTCCAAATTGACTACAAGCGGGTCGCTGTGAGGGGCGATGACCCCTTCGTAGTCCTTTCTTCCAATAGTCATATCGGGGATGTTTGCAGAGGGGATCCCTGAGTTGGGCACAAAGTTGATGGCCTGATACAGCTCGTTTAGGTGTCGTTTGTGCCCATGAGCGGACCCTCCGTTCTCGTTGCCCCCGATGACAACATGAATCACTCCTATCCGCTCGAAGACGGACTTCTTATCTGAACTGCCGGCGTCAGTCTTTTGGCCTTTTGCAACGTACTTGCCGAGGCTTCCCTTCCGGATCAGTTCCTCTATGGCATTCTTCAGATGGCGGCAGTCGTTGGTTAAATGGCCGGTGTGGCCGTGGTACTCACAAAGATCGGCTCGTGTCACCGTCACTTTTTGGCTTGGGGGTCTCTCCCACTTCCGGCCCTCGTTTTTGCTCGGGCGAAGACCTCGGCGGCTGATACGACAAGAGGGGTTTTTTCACTATACCGCCTCTGGTGGTACGTTCCTGAATTCCACCCGGCGCCCGCCGAGTCTTGCTTCCGGTCGGATCTGTCCGACCGTGATCTATTATTCTCACGGCGTCTTCCATCGGACCGCGAACCGTTGTTGTCGCGGCGTCCTTCGTCCTGACTGTCCTGCCTGTGACTCTTCCTTTCGAGTGCTCGGCTTCGCCGGGATCTACCAGTCTTGTGATAGTCTTCCACCTTGATGGCTTGGTCGGCCAACTTCCTGGCGGCGTCCAAGCCCAGGCCTCCGCTCTTGATGAGCTCGTTTTTTAAAGCTCCCCTTGGGAGGCCTTTCATCAGCGCGAAGGCCGCCAGCTCGGGATTAATTTCTCGAATCTGCTGGACCTTTCCATAAAACCTCTTTACATAGCTCCGGAGGGACTCGCCTCCCTCCTGTCTGATAGTCAGGAGGTCAGATGTCTCTACGGCTCTTCTCTTGTTGCACGAGTACTGGGCTAGAAAGGCGTTCTTCAGGTCGGCGTAATAGTACACCGAGCCGTCGGGAAGCCCTTTATACCAGCTCTGAGCCATCCCGTGCAAAGTTGTTGGGAAAACTCGGCACCAGACCTCATCAGGCTGTTCCCATACCGACATGTAAGACTCGAAAGCCTCAGCGTGGTCGGATGGATCACTATCTCCTTTGTATGAAATAGGTGGCAACTTGAGCTTAGTTGGCACCGGGACTTCTAGGACGTAGGCGTTGAGGGGATGCCTAACCACGTGTCGAACGACACGCGGCGATCGGCTCCTCGCATCCCTAACCTGGCTCCTCCCCCCGTAGCGGGAGGGGCTCCTTCTTCGACTCGGACTTCTTCTCCAGCTCTGCTGAGTCGGACTCCTCTGGCTCCTTCGGGGTGAGCCTCGTTCGTGTTGCGGGGACGCTGTCCTCCCCTGAGTGCGGGAAGGACTTGGGTCTATCGCGCCCACTTTGGGCTCCCCCGGCGTCTTGGCTTGGTCAGCTTCTCCTAGTGCTCCGTTCAAATTTCTCGGAGTCACGTTTAGGGCCCTGGTCTCCTGGACAGTTTCCGCCGCTCTTGTCGGCGTGACAGTGTGAGCGGGCGTATTACTGATTAGGTCCAGGAGCATTTTTAGTTTTGCTACGTCAACCACCTGTCCCATGATGGTGACCTGGTTGGCTGGCAGCGGCGTGTCGGGTATTATTGGCATCCCGAACTCTGGTTGGATTACTCCGCCGGTGGAGGGCTGCACGACTTCAGAGTTGTTGAAAGCATCATCTTGGCAGAACGCGGTTTCGTCGGTCGCGACTGCGTCTTGTTGTTTCGACATTTTCTTAGCTTTTTGGGTGGGTTTTTGTTGATTTGTTTTTTTTGTTTGGGAATGAATGTGACTAGCTTCTAGTGTCGCTTCCCACAGACGGCGCCAATTGTTCCGGGTGTAATTTCGGAGCAAGTATCGTTACCACCCGTGGCTTGTAGAATAATGTCTTGAGTTGAACCCTTCTTGCTTCTATCGTCCCTTTCGGCCTCTCCTGCAACAATGAACGAACTGAGGGCTTGGCTTTGTGCCAAGCGTACTCACTCCGACGCTCAAGTTAGTAAACTTAAAGGATTAAGCTGTGTTACTTGGCTAGATATGTATTGTAGAGAGATAAGGGAGATATTACCAGATGAATAGTGTATTTAGGTTCAGTTGTGGGATCCTTTCCTCAAAGAAGGTTGAGGAGTATTTATAGGCTTTCACCTTTTGTCACGTAGTGGCCAAGTGGCCAAGTGGCTATCAGGTGGAAAGACTGTTCTACCCTCGACCGATGGACCTATGGCAGGCCGGCCGAGGGTCTTGGATGTGAGTACGCGGATATGTGTCCCGGCTGGCAGGTTGTCAGGCCGAGACCCAGGTGACAGGCCGATGGGATGCATCGGCTAGGCTGTCTAAGTCGTTGACTTTGCTGTGGATATCTTTGACCTTGCTCAGTGTGTTGACTAGGTCAGCGGTGCAGAATATGCCCCATCAAAGTTATTTACATGCGATTGAGGGGTCATAAAACAATAAAACATGGGTGAGACGGAATTAAGATGGATTAATTACAGGAGTGAACGATATTAACAAACTAAACAAATTAATTGGACTAAACTAAACATGATGAATTAATGAATAACATATGATGATAAACAGATACAAATATACCAACGATGAATTCCAGAAACTCAATATGAACAAATCGAATTTCTACAACCCGGATTGAATTTAATGACGAAAACCCGCAAATATGAGATTATAAGGGATTTAAGTCGGATTTATGACGAATTATATGTTAATGAATGATAAATAATAAACATGTGAAATTATATATGCTATTATAGAATTAAAGAACAAACAAAACAAAACAAATACTTAACGAATTACAGAGGACGAAGGAAGAAGAAAGGAAGCGAGAATCATGGCGGCCTCACGAAGAGGCGCAGCAGTGCTGCGCTCCTTCAAGAGGCGCAGCGATTCTTGCGCGTCCTTTCTCGACGGTTTGTCTTCTGGAAATCCGTAAAAAGGGTTTTAAAGCACGGTATTAGAAATCGGTTTTAAGAGGTATTTTCGACATAAAACTTACAATTGTGATACAATAATTAAAGTACAATAAATAAAAGAGAGATTTACACCCTCAGACTTACATGTTGACGAAACGAGAAGGACTAAGATATCGATTAGTGATGCTCGACGCGAATGCAAAGAAAGTGCCCTCGTAAGAGGAAAACGATTAGATTAATTAAGTTGATTGATGTGTAGTTGGTCAAATTGGTCGGTCATGCAAACGAGGCTGGTACTCAGAAGGATCCGAGCTTACGTGGTCGAAAGATCAAGCACGTAGACGCCAAAAAGTAAGAACAAAAGTCTAGAATGCAAAGGGAGAAGAGAAGGGCGGACACTCGCGTGAGAAATATGAGGAACGAAGGTCCCTATTTATACTAATCACACGGAGGAAATTAGGAAAGGAGAGAAAGATCCGGAAATAATCGACTTAGGTTAAATGCGGAAACTTGGACAAAAAGAAAACCTTGAGGAAAAGGAGCAGCAGAGCTGCGTCCCTTGGAAGAGGCGCAGCACCTGCTGCGTCCTTTCCTCAGTATGTTCCTCCTGCGCAAGAAAGCGCGTTTGGCAGCCTGTCGTATTTTAGGCATAACTTTCTTTACAAGACTCGGAATAAGGTAATTTCAGTGGCGTTGGAAAGCTAAGAAAGAGATCTAGAACTTTCTGTGAGATAGGCCTGACCCAAAAAAGTTGTTATAACCTCGTAAAACGGGTCTAAAGTTCGGGTTGTCATTTTAGGTAAATGAAATGCACATTTTGTAATGTAAACTTTAAGTTTAGCCTAATGAAGTGACATGTGACTCAAAATGAGATATAATCTCAACATTTTATGACATCCTAACCTTAGGTAGACAAGCACATTGCTTTGACTCGGGATTTGACGGTTTTAGGAAATGAAGACGGTTTTTGACCCGGACTCCAAATATACTCTAATTACAACCAAAACGACCGTAATGACACCTAGATGACGACCATGAGGTAGACACAATTGTTTGAGCGATCAATTGACGATAAACTTATGAACTGTCATAAATCGTTCCACATACCAAACATGCGGCCCAATCATCACCGGGTGGTTTGCGGGAGGTGTATAAATGAGGTGTCTACAGAGCCCCCACTTTGACTGAGGCTTGAACAAGGCGAAAGTCAAAGTATAGCCATCAGGTCAATCGAAGATTACAACCTGACGACTATTGCGACGCGAGGCGGCTCAAGGGGTCTGAGCCAAGGACCTGTCGTCGGGAACATTTTAGAGTCTGTCGACTATCGGGGAGGGTCGTTTAAAGTCCATTAGACTACGTAAGGAAGCTCGCCAGCCATATGAAGAGATCATACCTGAGACTTCTTTCTCGAGATGTTTCCGGACGTGCGTAGGAGCTAAGCGTAGGAGCTAAGGTTAAGCGTAGGAGCTAAGGGTAAGAATAAGAGCTAAGGGTAAGACCTAAAATATATATAAGGATTGTGCTAGGGTGTGAGACCCTAAAGGAAAACATCGACGGGAAGGAGGCCAAATATAAGTTCAACTTAAGGGGTAACCAAGGTTTGAGTGTAGGAACTCTAAGGAAGTGATGATCCTAAAGGAATATGATCCTAAAAGGAAAAGGTGATCTAAAGGAATATGATCCTAAAAGGTATAAGGTGATCCTAAGGAATATGATCCTAAGGGTAGAAGTGTATGAACTCTAGGGAGTTTGGGAACTTAAAAGAAGCTAGGTGTGCGAACCTGGGTATATGAACCTAAAAGGGAGGCTGGTATGGGAACTTAAAGCCTTGTGAACCTAAAGGAATTGGGATCCTAAGGTTAAGTTTAGGAACTGCTGGGTTACTAATCCTTGTTTTAAACGCGTGCGCTTAAGCTTTCTGAGGTATGAGAACTCCAAAAGGATTTTATGGGTTTATGAACCTAAGGATGTTGGGGTGGGAGCTTAAAGGTTTGTGAACCTATGGGAAGCCATTTTGGGATCTAAGAATCTAGGGGTCACAGGGATTCTGAAGAAACTTCTTAACACTTCCGAAGGCTAACTCTGAAGGCTATCTCTCACTAAAGGAAAGGCTGAAGGACAACTCTCTCTAAACGACTGAAAAGGAGTTATCTGAAGGTTACTGAAAGGATTATCCTGAAGTGTTTGAAGAAATAAAGGATTATCTGAAGGGAGGAAGGCTCAAGGAAGGATTATTCCAAAGGTTATCTAAAGAGTTGTCTGAAGGATATAAAGGTAAGTTTGTGAAAAATCTAAAGGGTTTATCCTGAAAAGGGTTACCTAAAAGATATGAGGGTTTATCCTGAAAAGGGTTACCTAAAGATATGAAGGATCACCTGGGGGTATCTGCCTCTATCTGTCCTCAAGCAAACTCTCACTGGGGAGTAAAACGGTGATTTGGGGAATCTGCATGTTTCTGTCCTCAAGCAAACTCTCGTTGGGTGATTACTCTAGGGAATCTGCATGTTTCTGTCCTCAAGCAAACTCTCATTTAGTGATTACTCTAGGGAATCTGCATGTTTCTGTCCTCAAGCAAACTCTCGTTGGGGAATAAATCTTAGGAACTAATCTCCATGTCTCGAAAGGGAATGTTTGTCCGTGTACTCTCATTGGGGGAACAGAATAGAGGTGTGTCGAAACACCTGTCAAAGAGTATTCGCTCATTGTGGCAAGCGAGGTCTTGATAAAGTACTGCTTCTGATACTTACCTGCATGGTTAGTAGCCACACAAGAATGCAATATAATATATGCGCGTAAGTAATTATCACATGGACCTCGAATAAGGAAACGCATAGGTTTTCAAAAGTTGTTTCTTTTTAAAAGTCGTATAAAACTTGTTCAAAGAAGTTTGTCGTTTATAATGCGTTATGCATATTCAATGGGCTTTAGACACGTGACTTGACATGACACAAATCTACTAGGACACGACACGAAATATAGACTTAGGTTTGACTGACGCGACACTAACTTATATTTGACGCGACACAGAGATGACTTTGACAGACTTTGTTTAAGTATGCGCAACCCCTAGCCAAGTGTGGGTGACAATGCGTATCAGTTCCAAAGGTATACAAATTGCAAGAATGATGAAGGTATATAAAGGCAAGGCATGAGCCATGGATCAGCTGTCTACTTGGGCATCTTTTGCTGCCGCTTGCTGTAAAAGAGACCCCTCTTGAGGTACGATGACTTGGATAATTGATCTAAGATCTTTGTCATTGTCCGGACCGAGTACTAACTTGGCTTAAAATAAGAGAGGAATAAAGAAAGGGTGACATCTCGGAAGAGAAGCCCCCAGGATGAGAATATGACTCTGGAATTTGGTAAAAAAGAGACTGAGCGACAATAAGGAGCCCCCAGTATAGAGGTGTTGGTTTTGGAAGGGATGTTAATTGAGGTTGGAAGGTTGAAAATGGGGATGGTTGAGGTGGTTGTGTCCTTGAGGACTGCCTACGTATTCACGTGAGGTGAAATCAAACCAGATCGTAGTTCTGAGGTTTGGTTAATTTTGTTTGGGTGTTGTGGTTGTATCCTTCTTGTGTAAGAAAGGACTGCCCACGTATCCACCTGAATAGGTGAAATCAAACCATGCTCGTAGTTCAAGTGTGTGCCTAAGCTATGTTGTTAGGACCTTAAAGTGCATGGGTCACAAGGGTAATATTCCTATGGTGACTCTAAGAATCGATTTGAGATAACTCCCTCTGATCATAGACCAAAGAGGTATAATTAAGTTTGTAAAAATTTCCTTGTCATGTGAGCACATTTAGGAGTGGACCCTAAGGATTAATTGGGTATGTCCCGTTCTAGGTAGGAAAGTATTGAAGATTTCGTGTCTGGGTCAAGGCGAAACTGGATTGGATATTTGGAATGTGGAGCTCGGTAATAAGAGGCTTTGATGAACAAATCTCTGGAGTTTTGATTTTGTGGAGTTATGGCTTGATGGGGTTATGGCTTGTAATGTGGCTTGGAAATGGAGTCTCTTGGCTTGATGTAGCCTGAGCACATAAGGGTAGGTTAAAATGATGCGGGTTCAAGTTTCCATGTCTTGGCCCTAAAGGATAGGTGTATTTGACGAGCTCGAGAGGATTCTCAAAATTCCTAACTATCTCCCCGTAACGGTCTCGAGAAGGACTTAGGGTGTGTGAGGTGTGAAAGGCTTAGTGGGGTGCTAGCCGACCATCTTGATTGATGTCTTGATTCTACCTAGACTTCAGCAGTATTCTGTATAGCATTTGATTCCAGGCTTGTTCTTGATTCAGATTTGGATTCTTGGTCTAGGGTATATCTCGAATTTTTGCTCAAATTCTTGATTTAGGTTTTGAAGGATAACGTTGACTTTTGATATTGACTTGCTTGATTGAGCCTTCTTCTTTTGACTCTTTTGTCTTGGATATTGATCTTGGTTCATTTCTCTTGATTGAGCCTTTATCTTTCATCATGGCTCGTATCGTCTTTGATGGGCATGGGTCAGACTAGCACCTTTTGATGTGAAACGGGTTGGTCTTTTAGTAACACGGGTTGTTTATTGTGGGGAATGGGCTTGCCTTCCGTCATGGATTGTCAATAAGGGAGACGGTCTGGATTCATCCTAGAATCTTTTGAGATATGCTCGTCCTAGACTGGGGTATATTGTGGTTTCTATTGCCAGACATGGAATAGGTAAGAAAAGAACACGGAGTTTCAGGTCCTCTATAACTTGGAATGGAACATCATATAAGTGCACTCACATTGACTATCATGTGTTGTTCGTTTGTTTTAAAATGTCTCAAATCAAATCTTGTTGTCACAGGAAAAGGTAAAGGAAGAGATATGATAGGATATGTGGATTGAAAAGTGTACTTTTATTGAAATGGATAATAAATGTATTTAACATAGATATGAGATAACATGTGACTCGTGGGATAGCCCCCAGGTTGTCACTAGGAATGTAAATGGACACGAAGAAAGATACTAGAACAAATATGAGATAGAAAGCCTAAGACTCGGAATCGGACCCGGACTTCGACGCGATCGTAAACCTAGACTCGTAATAATCGGCCCACACTTGAACATCTACTCTTCCAGCAACTGGCTTCGGCATCCGGCTTTGAGCATTCACCCATTTGAGCACCTCATCTTCGTCATTGGGAACACTTAAAGGGTAATATCAAGAAAAGTTTCCTGATAAGTTGCATATCCATGAGGATCGCCTAAGTTACCTTGTGGGTTAAAGGTTGATAGGGGCAACCTCCCGCTTTCGATCATATCTTGAATGTCATTTTTTAATTTGTAACATTTCTCTGTATCATGCCCTTTGCCTCTATGGTGTTGGCAGTAGGCATTCTCATCCCAGAATTTGGATTTCTTCTCTGGGTCAGGTGTAGGACCGATAGGCTTCAACATTCGTTGTTTCATGAGTCTCTGAAGGGCATCGGTGTATGTAATACCAATGTTGGTAAATTTCCTAGGAGGTGTGCCCTTATTTTCGAAAGCCTTTGTAAATGACCTTGGAGGGTTGTTAGGAATAGATCGTTCACTAGTTACTTTCTCCTTAGGACTGTCAAGTTGAGGGTTTGCCTGGACACTTTTCATCTTAAGAGGTTGGGCATTAAGCTTCTTACCCATTTCGGCGAACTGGTTTCTCCATGTTGGAAAGTCGGAAGTTTAGATTATCAATGGCTCCTTCTATTTTGGAGAATTTATTGTTGAAGGTAATGGAAAGCATGAGCATTCCATTTTGGATATCTTCATCTTCGAGGACATTGATTTCTTTATCATCATGATGATTGAGAAGATGAGAACAATCTAGGGAGGGTTTCTCATCACGTTTAATGATATTGGACCCAAGAGGGTTGGTCTTCTTGGATTTCTTGGCGGAAGGTGGCAAAGGAAGCTTGCCATCCTCGATCATATCCTGAATAATATGCTTTAGACAAAAGCATTCCTCCGTATCGTGTCCCCTACCTTGATGGTACTGACAATATGAATCGCCCTTCCATCTAGGGAATATCTTTTCAGGGTCTGGGGTTGGTCCGATTGGATGAAGTTTTCCCTGGGAAACCAGTCTTCGTAGAGCTACTTCATATGTGGTTCCGAGGTCAACGAATTCCCTATAAGCTCGTCCCAGCCTTCTGGGTGGAGTTTCCAAGAGGTTAACTCCCTTGTCTTCATTGGCCTTCTTAGATGGGTTAGTTGTGTTGAAGCTATGCCCTGGCCTTGGGGTATGAGAAGATGGTAAAGGTTTCATCATATCTATCTTGTCTTCCATATTGATGACACGAGCGCTCAAGTCTTCGATGGTGGCCTGAAGCTTAATGACTGCAGTACTTAGTCCCTCGACGACGACAGATAAACGTTCTTGAACACTTTCATTGGAAATTGCGGAATTCCTACCGAGAAGAAAATGATGCGCATTACAACTTGATTTGACATGGGATCACGCATACTAGAGCAACAAACAAAGGAAAGGACAAGATGACAAATCTAGAGTTGACTTGTGAATTCGTGAAATATCGTGAACGACTTCTTGTGTTTGACTTCACGGTGCTTGACTATAATTTAGAATCGAGTGTTGACTTTGACGGAGTGACCCTTATATGATTGACCTTATTGACGGGATTGATGACACGTGTAAATTCTAAGACGTGTGTTTAAGACAGACTTGATTCGAGGTTCGGGTATGTGTGTCCCAAACGTGTCACTAGGAGAATTCAAGAGACGGATTTTGGAGTGACTCGATGTGTTGGCCTCGAGTGTGTGAGTCGAGGTGTGGAAATGTTTAGATCCTAATTGAGTTGGGGTAGGGGGTCCAAAATGACGGCGTGACGCCTTAGGACTTGACTAGAATTTTGAAAAGACCCAAAATGTAAAGGAAGACGAGTTTATGACTCGACAAAGTTCCGACAAGGAAATAGTCGGTTTGAATTTTGATTCTAACTTAGCCCAATTGAATTTACATACTTACATTTACACGGTTTAAAAAATATTTTGATTAAACATTTTTGGTGTTTTTTTTTTTTTTTTTTTTTTTTTTTTTGTTAAAAAAAAAAAGTTTTTGTTTTTTTTGTTGGTTTTTTGAAATGGTTTTGAGGCCCGAAATTTGACTTGACATATGGACAGAGTTTCGGCTTTGTTTTGCGCTAATCAAAGGCCTTTTCGAAATTTTGATTTAAAAAAGGGGTTTTGATTTTTGAAAAAAAAAAAACGTCATGGTTTTGTTTAGAAATGGTGATCATGTAAGGTACAAACATTCATACAAGCATTATAACGGGATGCTGAGTGCATTTAGAAAGGGTTTTGGTTTAAAGGGTGGGTTGCCATACCGAACCATCAAACCCGGGGTTTGTGGAGAGGCTCGTGCCAAACAAGAGTAAGGTCGATTCCTAGTCCATTTCCTCGAGTACTAAAAGCCCTTGATATAAACAGGAGTAAGCATCATGGTATGGATGACGTCAATCGCTATCCATCCTTAGGCCCAAATAAGAATTAGGACCGTTTAGACGGGACGATTGGTCGAATGGGTTGGGTTGGGCCTAGGAAGGCCGAATGAAACGGTCTAGGAAGACCGAGTTATGAAAACCGACAATTGTCTTGTACAAATTATTCCCTAACCTTGTTCAAGTTTCACCCTTTTGGCTACACGTAAGTGTATTATCCCCAACGGAGTCGCCAAACTGTGGATAGCGGGGGGGCCACGGGGGCGCTTGGGAGAGAAGAGAAACAAGCGTTTGCATTTTTGTTGGAGACGCCACCAATTTTTATGGGAAATTGGAACCGTTCGAATACCTCGTGTCATGTCAAGACACAAAGTAAAGACATGAAAACTAAGCAATTGTTACCCTTAGCATTCTATGTCTAGAATGACTCTCGTGGATGCCAATGAACACGGGTGTTCACAGAGATCTGGAGTAAGGGGTGAGGGTACGTATTAGAAAGCTCTTTTGATCGAACACCTAATCCCGCCCGCCTCGATAGCGGCCTCTACTAATAATTAGGGAAGTTATTCATACTCGATATATCGTCGATTATATGCATGTGATGCAACATCTAAGTTTTAATCCTAGTATGTGAAAATTAACTAAGTCGGTTGACACGTAATTAGCAAACAATTGGGTCGAACTAGGATTTAAGGTTGATTTACATGTGAAGGCATACAAATGATACAAGAAATAATGATAACTACAATAAAGAAAATTACGATAATTACAATGGATTAGGCGATTTATGTCGAAAATACCTTTAAAACGGATAATTTGAGAAAACGAATAAAAGAGAGAAATAACGAACAAATCAGAAGGTGATAATACGATTAGTAGTTAATTATACGTGAGCTAATTAAACTAAGTCAAGGCAACCACGGAGTTCGGGACGAATTCAACTCGAATAAAAAGCAGCAGAGAGCTCCGTCCCTTGAATAGGCGCAACGATTCTTTGCGTTTGTTCCTGACCTAAATTCTGGCTGTGAAGCCGGAATTGCGTGTTGTTAATACTCGTTGGTAAATTTAATGATTGATTAAAATTATTTACTCGGATGAAAGTGATTAATAAGTTATTTACATGCGATTGAGGGGTCATAAAACAATAAAACATGGGTGAGACGGAATTAAGATGGATTAATTACAGGAGTGAACGATATTAACAAACTAAACAAATTAATTGGACTAAATTAAACATGATGAATTAATGAATAACATATGATGATAAACAGATACAAATATACCAACGATGAATTCCAGAAACTCAATATGAACAAATCGAATTTCTACAATCCGGATTGAATTTAATGACGAAAACCCGCAAATATGAGATTATAAGGGATTTAAGTCGGATTTATGACGAATTATATGTTAATGAATGATAAATAATATACATGTGAAATTATATATGCTATTAGAGAATTAAAGAACAAACAAAACAAAACAAATACTTAACGAATTACAGAGGACGAAGGAAGAAGAAAGGAAGCGAGAATCATGCGCGGCCCCTCACGAAGAGGCGCAGCAGTGCTGCGCTCCTTCGAAGAGGCGCAGCAGTTGCTGCGTCCTTTCTCGACGGTTTGTCTTCTGGAAATCCGTAAAAAGGGTTTTAAAGCACGGTTTTAGAAATCGGTTTTAAGAGGTATTTTCGACATAAACCTTACAATTGTGATACAATAATTAAAGTACAATAAATAAAAGAGAGATTTACACCCTCAGACTTACATGTTGATGAAACGAGAAGGACTAAGATATCAATTAGTAATGCTCGACGCGAATGCAAAGAAAGTGCCCTCGTAAGAGGAAAACGATTAGATTAATTAAGTTGATTGATGTGTAGTTGGTCAAATTGGTCGGTCATGCAAACGAGGCTGGTACTCAGAAGGATCCGAGCTTACGTGGTCGAAAGATCAAGCACGTAGACGCCAAAAAGTAAGAACAAAAGTCTAGAATTCAAAAGGAGAAGAGAAGGGCGGACACTCGCGTGAGAAATATGAGGAACGACGGTCCCTATTTATACTAATCACACGGAGGAAATTAGGAAAGGAGAGAAAGATCCGGAAATAACCGACTTAGGTTAAACGCGGAAACTTGGACAAAAAGAAAACCTCAAGGAAAAGGAGCAGCAGAGCTGCGTCCCTTGGAAGAGGCGCAACACCTGCTGCGTCCTTTCCTCAGCGGGTTCCTTCTGCGCAAGAAAGCGCGTTTGACAGCCTGTCGTATTTTAGGCATAACTTTCTCTACAAGACTCGGAATAAGGTAATTTCAGTGGCGTTGGAAAGCTAAGAAAGAGATCTAGAACTTTCTGTGAAATAGGCCTGACCCAAAAAAGTTGTTATAACCTCGTAAAACGGGTCTAAATTTTGGGTTGTCATTTTAGGTAAATGAAATGCACATTTTGTAAACTTTTAAGTTTAGCCTAATGAAGTGACATGTGACTCAAAATGAGATATAATCTCAACATTTTATGACATCCTAACCTTAGGTAGACAAGCACATTGCTTTGACTCGGGATTTGACGGTTTTAGGAAATGAAGACGGTTTTTGACCCGGACTCCAAATGTACTCTAATTACAGCCAAAACGACCGTAATGACACCTAGATGACAACCATGAGGTAGACACAATTGTTTGAGCGATCACTTGACGATAAACTTACGAACTGTCACAAATCGTTCCACATACCAAACATGCGGCCCAATCATCACCGGGTGGTTTGCGGAAGGTGCATAAATGAGGTGTCTACACTAAATTCACGCTTTATGCTCGCCATCGGACCAAGAAATCAGTTAAACCTTCTTTATCCCTTTAGGTCATGACCTCGAGAGTCCTCATTATTGTTTGGATCTCTTTGTTATCAGCATAGTGCTTAAAAAATTCTGTTGTAAGGTCTTCAAAGATAGGGTACTTCTTGAGATCCAGGTTATAGAACCATGCCCTAGGATGTTCCTCCAGAGATTGGGTAAAAAAGGCAGATAACATACTGTCAGGCACACCTTTCAGGGCAACGTGTTCCTTGTCGGACCTTACATGTTGTAGAGGGTTTTCGGTTCCCTTGAACTTAGGGATGTGTAACACTCCCTTCTTACCCGGCCAAGGTAATTAGGGAATGTTACTGTCTCAGTTTCCCGAGGCGGTAAATCCTAGATACAATTAAACAACATTTATTATAAATACAAGTCTATACAATATAATTAAAAGGCTAATGTGACATGACAAATTTGACAAGGCAAAATTAAATGTGACATGGCAAACTAAATGTGACATGACAAATCATAATCCACATATTACCAATCTATACAATATAGTTTAAAAGACTACCTAAAACATTAAATTTTGTTTCATGGACCATTTTTACAATTAATTTGTATTTAGTATTTGATTATAGAATATTTGCTTAGTGACAAGTTACAATACAATATTGACGTCCTGACAGATAATTCTTACTATAAAAAACACACATTGAATGATAATTGAATTAGTGACCCACCAGAAAAAGTAAAAGCCTATTTGGGGAGGTGTATGTCAATTATAAATAATTTTCTTTAATAAAAAAAATATCACATTAACACCAAAACTTTAACTATTGTGTTGATATGATAATACTGTTTATTTTGAAGGAAACCATTAAAAGTAACTAAACTATCCTATAAAATAATCTTTACAAGTTCTTGGGATCAACTTAAAATAGTTTAAGTACTTGTGTTTTAAAAATTGAGAAAATATCGCGGTCATGCAAAAGAACTGTCTCATAAAAAATATTATTTTTATGTAGAATTTAGAACATAATCAACGCACCTATTTATTATAATATTTATGTCATAATAATGAAAAAATAATGCTCAAAAGTCATGAACTTTGCTCCATATTTATGCCTATATTAAATTTGACAATAATGAAAAGGATGTTCAAAAGTCATAAAAAAACATCCTCAATTGTATATATATTTTTTTATGGATGACAACATTTGTGAGACAAAAAAAAAATCTAAAACACTAAATGCAAATAGCATAACAAAGATTAAATTTGGCCTTTTTAATTTCAAGATAAATTAAACAAAAATTAAAAATCAAATAAAATTCATACTAAATTTTAAATTTCTACGTTTATTGTTAGAATATTCAAAGCAACAGATAACTATCACATAATTATAATTTTTCGCTGTTTATAAGATAATAAAGAATTTGTATATATTAATGGCAAATAATAAAATTCTTAACATTAAACATTGACCTTTTAATTTTTAAAACTAGAATAGGTTAAACGACAAATAAAAATTTACATCACTCTAATTTTAAACTGTTTATATGTGTAATTCCTCTTAAATCTTATTGCCATGAACTTGCTCAATTTCATTAATTGGATCCATATATAAAGCTATATATACAGTTCATAAATAAAAGATAAGACAAAATATCTACCATCTTTTAGTCTCGTAAGATAACTCCCTAAATAATTTTCATGCAATGTGGATTTTGTAAATAAAAAAAAAAATTACAAACCTTTTACATTTGGAAAAATTGATAAGAATACTCTCAACTATTGCTGTGCCGCTCAAAATACACTACACTATGTTTTAACTACCAATATACCTAACAATTATACTACTTCGCCTATATTATAATACAGTGACCGGTAACCTGAAAAGCAGGTCAACTTTATCATAAAACCTGTTTTAACATCTTTACCCCTCTTTTAACCTCTTTCTCCTCTCTTTCTTTACCTTTTCAAATTCCATTTATTCAAGCTTCTTCAGGACGCCATTGATGAAGAAGCTCCGATTTATTCATCATTAATCATTTTTCTTCCTTTATTTATCATTAATCACTTTTCCTTATTCATATTCTACTCGCAAAAAATCTGGTGGTTCATCCTCTTTATTGGCGCACAATGACACGGGTAAAGCTCATCCTTATCTCTTTTTTTTTTTTGTATTTTGATGCTTTGATTATTAATTATTTGTTGTTGTTTGTTGTATTTTGCAATTTGTCAATTAATTTGAAAGTTTCCCTCTTTCGATGTTCATAATTAGGGTTTTTTTGTTCCTTTTTTTTGTGGTTTAATCTAATACATTGATATTTAATTTTTTAATTAAATTTATAATGTTATTATTATATAGGGTGATAATTTAAAGACAGTGACATTGAAATTCTGGTATGGTGGCTACTTTGTGAGGGATGCAAATTCTTTGGTATATATGGGTAGGACGTTTAGGACAGCTGGTGTTGATCCTGATGAGATGGGTTGGTTTACCTTGGTTGAAGAAGCTGAAAAATGTGATGGGTTTAAGAGGGATGTAGATGGTATATTCTTCTTGAATGTAGGTGAGGGCTTGAGGAGAGCATTTGATGATAGAGATGCACAAATTATGTGTAAATTGGCTGGGGTGCAGAGAGTTGTTGAATGTTATGTTATACCTCAGAAAGATGTTGGTCAGTTAATGCTTTGGATAGAGGAAGTTGGTAATAGTAGTGTTGTTAATAAACAAGCAAAATTAATACCTAGGAGGAAGGTTGATGCCAAAAGTGTTGGTAATGCTTTTCAAAAGGAGGGACCACCTGAGTCATCCTCTTCATTTATAACCCTAAAACACCTAACCTCAGCCACTCATAAACCAACATCTAAAGCAGCCTCAGTTTCTCATAAATCAAACTCAGCTCCTCATAAACCAACTTCATCTGTTCATAAATCAACCTCAGCTCCTCATAACCCAACCTCAACTGCTTTCAAATCTCCCAAAAAATGCTCTATTAGAAGCTCATCTGTTGTTAGGACCTCACCAAGATTTGCTTCTAAAGGAATAATTGCTGAAAAAGCCTCTAAAAAAACATCTCCAACTTTTGAAGATCTACAACCAGACCAAACATCAGTTATTGACATTCCTGGACCTTCTTATGATTTCAATGACATTACAATAGCAGATCTGTTTAATGACTATGAAACAAATGCTGATAAAGCTAGCTTGAATGGTAATGACTGGTCTGATAATTTAAGTGAGGGTGAAGAAGAGGATCCAGGTTATGTTCCTGAAGAGGATTTAGGAGATAGTGATGATGATGATGATTTAAGTGAGGGTGAAGAAGAGGAATTAGCTGATGTTGTGAATGATGTGGAAGATGATGATGATGATGAGCTACATGAAGCAAGAGTGAAACTAAAAGCTTGGAATGCAAATGCCTTGAAGATTGCACATCAACTACAAACTGAAGCTGCATTTGGTAAGCTTACTGACCAGGAAACTTTAAATAAAGCCAATTCTTCAAAAAAATCTGAGGTGCAACTAAGTGATTATGATGATAGTGGAGATGAGGAGGACACTCCTGGTGAGAGTGATGAGGAGAGTGTGCCTGGTAAAAGGAAGAGTTGTAGTGTCCCTGTGGTTAATGATAGAACTGATTACTCAAAACTGAAATGGCGTGTAGGGATTAGATTCGCAACTGGTGATTTGTTCAAGGAATCTGTGACAAGGTATGCAGTAGCTCAAGGTAGGGATCTAACTTTTGATATTAGTGATAAAACACATGGGAAAAAACTTAGGGTTAGATGCAAAAAAGGTTGTCCCTTCAAAGTATATGGTAGTTGGGACAATAAATCAGCTTCATTTCTTGTGAAGACAGTGGATCCTAAACACACTTGTCGTAGGACAATGGAAAGTAATAGACAACTTAAATCTACTTGGCTAGCAAAACAGTTTCTTGATGTATTTAAAGCTAATCCACATTGGCCAGCCAAAGATATCATAGAAACTGTGGGGAAAGCATATAAGGTTTTAATCAAGAAAGACTTTGCTTACAAAGTGAAGTACTATGCACACAAACTGCTTCATGGTTCAATGAAAGAACACTATAGCAAGATAGTAAGTTACATTGCAGCTCTTGAACAAGGCAACCCAACTAGTACATTCACTTTGTTTACCAACCCTACTGTAACATCAAACCCTGCAGTATTTCAGAGGTTTTTTGTTTGTTTTGATGCTGTCAAGCAAGGGTGGCTACTTGGTTGTAGGAAGATATTATGTGTTGATGCATGCTTTTTGAAGACTTTCTTAGGAGGGCAACTTATATCTGCTATTGGAAGGGATGGTAATGAGCAGATGTTCCCTCTAGCTTGGGCAGTTGTTGAGGGTGAGAATAATGACAGCTATGAGTGGTTTTTTCAACAGTTGAAAGCTTGTTTGGGAGAACAAAATGGAGAGGGGTGGACAATTATTTCAGATCAGCATCAGGTTTGTCATTAACATTTACCTTTGTCCTTAAACATTTATCATTTTGCATCAGGTTTGGGATCAGCTGCATTATTTTTTAATTTTTCAGTTTAATGACCTAATTATTTACATAACAGAGTATCGTAGCAATGGTTGCCAAGGAGTTCCCTAGGGCAGAACATAGGCATTGTGCTAGGCATATTTTTGCTAATTGGCACAAAACCTATAGGGGTGAGGAAATGAAGCTTCATTTCTGGAGTTGTGCTAAGGCCTACAATGAGGCTGATTTTGAGGATGCACTACAAGCTCTTAGGGATACTGACCATAAAGCTGCTGAAGCTTTCATAGCATGCCAGCCTCAACTATTTTGTAGGGCATTTATTCAAACACACACAAAGAATGATGTGATAGTAAGCAATATGGCAGAGACATTTAATGCTTGGATCATTGATGCTAGAGTCAAACATGTTATTTACATGCTTGAAGAAATAAGGTCTTCCTTGATGCAGAGATTGGTTGAAAAAAAGAAAGAAATGGAGGCAAGCACCCATGTTATTTGTCCAAAGGTGCAAGAAAGACTAGAAGTGGAGAAGGAAAAAGCTGCACAATGTAAGGTCTTGCCATCTAGTACAACCATCTTCCAGGTAACATATGGTATAGAAGCCTTCACTGTTGACATAGAGGCAAGAACTTGCACATGTAGAAAATGGGATCTCACTGGTATCCCATGCTTTCATGGTGTGGCAGCTATCTTTGATATATCATGTGAGGCAGAGGATTATGTGCATGACATGTATAAAAGAGAAGCATATCTAAAGTCTTACAATCTGTCAATTAGTCCATGTCCAGGCCAGAGGTATTGGCCAAAGGTAGATTTGCCACTGAATCCTCTACCTATTAAGATAGGACCTGGTAGACCTAGGAGGAAAAGAAGAAAGGACCCATTTGAGGACCCTAAAAAACCAGGGAAGTTAACCAAACATGGTATAGAGATGACTTGCTCTGTTTGCAAGTCCAAATCTCATAACAAAAGAAAGTGCCCTGACAAGGATAAACAAGTACCACCCCCTCCAAAGAGGCCAATGGTAAGACCTAGGAAATCAGTTGGGCCATTTGTCAATGAGACACCACAACCTTCCTCTGAAGATCACCATAGAGCAACAGCACAACCAACACGAATTGGCAGGGGAGGAAGAACAATAAGGACTTCAAGAGGTGCTGCCACTGTAGGAGGAAGAACTGGTGTCAGAGGTGGAGGAAGAACAGGTAGAGGTGGAGGAAGAAGGGTAAGAACTTGTGACTGAAAATGATATGTACTTGTATCAGTGAATATATATGTGAATTGTTAATGCTTATTTTTTTGTCATTGCAGGCTCCACAAGGACATGGAGTTCTTATTGATGAATCAGGAAATGCTTATACAAATGTAAGTGGATAATTAACTATTTTCAACTATTTTCAGTAGCTACAATCTGTTTATGGATAATCAACACTTTTCATTGGTTTCCTTGACAGGATGTGGGGAGCACTAGTGGACCAAGGAGCATTCTGGATTGGATCGATCACTCAACAAACCAGTCAACCAAGAAGAAATGAAGAAAAATGATTGATAGATGTGGTTTCGTAATTGATAAGAACAATCTATGTAATATTACCATGTTTTAGGACATGATTTTCTTAAGTCTTCTGATGAAAAAAAACACCTGTTATGGTTAATGCAATGAATGTTATCAGTGTAATCAGACAAGTTTTTTTGCCAAGAAATAGAATTGCATTACTTCAGAAGATTGTTTTCATACATTTATTCTCGCTTGAATACATTACAAGTTCATCACCTAAACATCCAACTAAATGCAAATATAATCCAAGAAGCTATTAATCCAAACATTACAATTTTCTCACAGTTGGAATGTTTATCTACTTCAACCTTCAACTTCATCACCTCTAATTTCAGTTTTTCATTCTTCTTTTTCAGTTTCTGCAATTTTGCCTCACAAATCTTCATTTCATCTTCACTTTCAGGATGCATTTCCTCCTCCCAATTGAAAAAACCACAACTTTTCTGCTTCAACAAAAAAAATGAACAAAAAAAATCACTAAAACAGCAGCACCCAAGTTAGAACAACAAAATAGATGAAATAATTAACTTACAGGCCATAATGCACACCCATAAAACTTCTTTTCGACATTTGGTCCCTTAGTCGCCGTCTTCAAAACAGCAGCCAAGTTATGGTTGCAGAAAACGACATTCGAAGTTTTCGCACCCATAGAATTTGATGAAGAGGATGATGGTCGTTTCATTTGAGCGAAATAGAATAGAAGGAGAGAGTTTTCTTACCGTTGGCAATGGAGGAGAGAGGAGGAGAAAGACAAAAGCTTTGTACTTTTTTTTTTTACAGTGAATTAGGATAGAAAGGGGAAAGATGGAGTTTTAAGGAGAGAGGAGGAGATACATAGTGGGCCCCATGTACAATAACCTACTACATCAGGTTTTAAATACACTAATTCTATTCAAAGTGGATTAGTATAATTGTTAGGTATATTGGTAGTTAAAACATAGTGTAGTGTATTTTGAGCAGCACGACAATAGTTGAGAGTATTCTTATCAATTTTTCCTTTACATTTCATTTCTCCTTATTTTATATTTATGTCTATATTAAATTTGCTAATAATGAAAAATAATGCTCAAAAATCATAAAACCTTGCTACATATTTATGTATATATTAAATTTGATAATAATAATAATAAAAGACGCCAAAAGTCATAAAACACATCCTCATTTGGCTATAAATGTTTGATGGAAGGCAATATTTGTGAGCCAAAATAAGCCAATATTTTTTTGCCTCCATCGCCAAAAGAATTATAAATATGTGTTAACAATCTTTCTTACTATCATTTTATCAGCATCAAGGTAAGTGTAATAAGGTTTTAAATTAATAATTTTTTTATTTATTTTTAAGTCTCATTGGTTATGAAGTACTTTTCACATTTTTAAGCTTCGCATATATGTTGTTTTATTCTCATTTAGGAGCTATTAAGATTTGTGGAGTTGTGCTATTCAAAGGTAAATACAATTAGTCAATTACATCATCTTTATGATTCAATGCCCTATTTCTTTTATTATTTAAGGGAAAACTTAAATTAATAACAATAAAGTTTATATACATAAATCAAATTTCATCATTTTTTTTGTTATTAATCACTCAGTGGTTTTTTGTTTTTGTTTTAGTAGGGATAATTCATTGGAGAAAGAAGACTATATGAAGAAGACAATACTAGAATTGCTTATATAAATACTCCCTTCATTCCACTCAATACTACATTATAAACTAATTACAAGATTGACAACACGAATGTGAATGATTAATTATTTTTAAGTTCATAAATTTTTTTTAGTATTTCAGAAACTTTCAAATGTATGTTTTATTTGGGTATGTGTTGCTTTTTTATTCATCATTTTTCCTTTGAAAAATAGCTCACATAGAATGAAATTAGAGTTGCGGGGATCTCAATCTTATTAACAAGTTACACAAAAAAATCCTATTGACATGGATATGGTAGAATGTAAATTATTATCTAATATTTATGCTTACATGTCATATTATCTAATGTATATGTACAAAACATATAATGAGATTGCAATGAGATTTTTAATAGGCTACTATTTACCTAATTTTATCATTTATGCAAAATTTTAAAATTTAGGATATTTGACAAATTGATATAGTTGATATATTAAGACTAGCATTTATTAAACTTAATAACTGTGTTACTATAAAAAATATGTTTTATGAGAATTAAAATATTGAGAAGATAAAAAAACCCTATAATCCTATATGTTTTAGTCTCATTACATTGTTAGATTTATCATTCTCAAAAAAAAGAAAGGAAAAAAAAAATCAACATTATGCATTAATTTGTCCTTTCGTCTTCACTTACTGTAGATACCTCATTTCTGCACCTCTCGCAAGCCACCCGGTGATGATTGGGCCGCATGTTTGATACGCGGAACGATTTATGACAGTTTGTAAGTTTATCGTCAAGTGATAGCTCAAATACTTGTGTCTACCCCTTGGTCGTCATCTACATGCCATTACGGTCGTTTTGACAGTAATTAGAGTTCATTTGGAGTCCGGGTCAAAGACCGCTTTATTTTCTAATAACCATTTAAAATGCTGAGTCGGAATGCTCTAGGATATTCCAGATATTTATTCCATAAATTAATTTTATATCCTTTTGGTAAAATATATCCCGAAAATTTTATTTTAGGGAATAAGGAAGTCGAGATCTACCGCAATTCCATAAAAGAAACGCGGAAATCTTTCTTCCGCAGGAGGAAACCTTTGAGGAAAGGACGTAGCACCTGATGCGCCTCTTCCAAGAGTCGCAGTAGCTGCTGTGCCTCTTCCCCAGCTCTTTTCTGCGTATTTTTAGATCTTTTCGAGATTTGTTTCCAAAGTTTGAGTCATTCCATAATTCCTCAGTGAGATTAGTATAAATAGGGACCTTCGTTCCACATATTTCTCACGCGAGTATCCGCCCTTCTCTTCTCCCTTTGCATTCTAAGACCGTGCTCTAAGCTTATTGACGTCTACGTGCTTGATCAATCGACCACGTAAGCTCGGATCCTTCTGAGTACCAATCACGTTACATGACCGACCAATTTGACCAACTACACATCAATTAATCAATCAATTTAATCTAAATCCTCTTACGAGGGCACTTTCATCATACATTCGAGTCGAACAATCACTAAAACGTTAACTTAGTTAATCTCGTTTCGTCAAACATGTAAGTCTGAGGGTGTAAATCCAATCTTTTATTATTGTATTTTATTTTTATACCAATTAATGTAAGACTTAAGTCAAAAGTATGCTTAAAACCGATTTCTAAAACCCTTTTGTGAAACTGTTTTTTACGAATTAATAGTAGGCAGACGTCGAGAAGAAACGCAGCAACTGCTGCGCCACTTCGAAGAGTCGCAGCATCTGCTGCGCCTCTTCCAGAGGCTGCCGCAGTTCCTGCTTTTCTTCTTCTTCTTCCTCGCCTCTTTGTTAATTCGTTCATTTTCCTTTGTTCTTTTTGTTTTCTTCTTATCCATTCGTATATAATAATTTTAACACGTATCCGTAATAATTATCGCCTTTAAATCCGACTTAAATCCCTTATAATCAATATTCGCGGGTTTTCGTTATTAAATCGAACCCGGATTTTTGGAGATTCGATTTGTTCATATCAAGTCTCCGGAATTCGATCTTTCATATTTTCGTTGTTTATTTTCAGTTTGAAACGCCTTTCAATTAATATAGTTTAACCCTAATTAATTTGTAGTAACCCGTCTTTAATCCGTCTTAATTCTTTTTAATTCATTTTTACCGCTTTTATGACGAATTCATATGTAAATAATGCGTTAAATCACTTTCATTCGAGTCAAGGATCAATAATCAACCATTAAATCTACCAACGAACATTAACAATTCGCAGTTCTGACTTCACAGCCAGAACTCACCTCAGGAACAAACGCAGTGACCACTACGCCTCTTCCAAGAGACGCAGTATTGCTGCGCCCGTTCGGGTCGATTTCTGTCTCTGAACTTCCGTTCTTACTTTGACCTAATTCATTAGTTTACATAGTAATCGACTATTACCCCTAATATCACCTTTAATCTGTCCGTATTTTCTAACCTAATTTGTTTTCTTATTTTTCTCAAATTATCCGTCTTAAATATATTTTTGACGTAAATCAATTAAATCGTTGTAATTTATTAATTTTAATTATCGCAATTTTATTTATTGTATTTATTTATTATATTGGATGATTTATTTACTTGTTTTCACATGTAATTAATTCTAAACCCTATTTCGACATTAATGAGTGCTAAATTACATGTTCACCGACGTAGTTAATTTTCACATGTTAGGATTAATCTGTGGATGTTGCATTGCATGCATATAATCGAGAACATATCGAGTACAAACGATTTCCCTAATCATTAGTAGAGGCCGCTATCGAGGCGGGCGGAATTAGGTGTTTATTAAAAGGACTTCCTAATACGTACCCTCACCCCTTACTCCAGATCTCTGTGAACATCCACATTCATTGGCATCCACGAGAGTCATTCTAGACAGAGAATGCTAAGGGTAACGAGTTCTTAGTGTTCATGTCACTACTTTGTGTCTTGACATGACACGAGGTATTCGAACGGTTTCCAATTTTCCACAATAAATTGGTGGCGACTCCACAAATGCAAACGCTTATTTCCCAAGCGCCCCCGTGGGCCCCCCGTGTCCACAGTTTGGCGACTCCGCTGAGGAGTAATACACTTACGTGTTGCAAAGGGTGAAACTTGAACATGGTTAGGGAATAGTTTATATGAGACAGTTGTCGGTTTTCATTACTCGACCTTCCTAGGTTGTTTTATTCGGCCTTCCTAGGCCCAACCCAACCCATTCGACCAATCGTCCCGTCTGGACGGTCCAAATTCTTATCTGGGCCTAAGGATAGATAACGATTGACGTCAACCATAGCACGATGCTTACTCATGTTTGTATCAAGGGCTTTCACTACTTGAGGAAATGGACAAGGAACCGACCTTACTCATGTTTGGCACGGGCCTCTCCTCAGACTAGGGTTTGATTGCTCGGTATGGCAACCCACCCTTTTAAGCCAAAACCCTTCTAAATGCACTCAGCATACCGTTATAATGCATGTATGAATGCTTGTATCATATGTGATCACCATTTTTGTAAACAAAACCATGACGAAATTTTGTAATACAAAAAACCTTTTTTAAAATGTAAACACTTTAAAAAATGGCCTACATTAGCGCAAAATGAGTTGAAACTCTGTCCAAATGTCCAATCAAAATTCGGGCCTCAAAACCCATTTCAAAACCTCACTTCGAGTCAACACTCCTACAACTACACTAAAATTGTCTAGGACAAACATTTCAAACCTTTGTCATTTTCAAACCTCACTTAACACAATGGCCACTCCCATTTCACTAGTCGGGTCTTTCTTTGAGTAAGTGTGCTAGAATGGTCGATCATGTTTTGATTCATCGTCAATCTCTTATCCAGTTTCTAAGATGCCTGAAACTAGTACCACAAGTGCTAGTGGTCAACCCCCAAATGCTAATGCTCAAATCTTAGCTGCGCTCGCTCGTCTCCAAACAAGCCAAGACCAAGTTTATGACCGCCTCAACACTATTGAAGGCCGAATTGTTGCCGTAGAAACTAGACTCCCTCCTGCAGAAAGCGATGTTCCTAGCGAGGCTGTGGATGATAACCTTCCACCCTTCGCTGGACAACAAGAAACCAACTCTCCAATAGGTCTTACTCAAGCTGAAAAGCGACTCCAATATTTGGAGGAGCAACTAATGTACCTTAAGGGGAGATGACATCTATAGGGAGAATAATCGCAAGTATGAGGCCGCGAATGCTCAATTGCCAACCAACTTCAACATAACTGACATCCCAAAATTCAAAGGACATGAGAACCCTTTGAACCACATTCGTGCTTTCAAAGACTACATGTCTATTGATACGTGCATTTTATATAGCCTTTTTAGCCTATTTTATGCACGCATTTCTATGCTTTTATCGTGGTTTTATGCTACGAAATGCCCCGAATATGCTACTTTGGGTTACTTTGTCTTATTTGCAGGAATGAACCCAAAAGTAGTGAAAACAAGCCTAAAACATGTCCCTACGCATGCATTTAGGAGATGAGTTGAGTCGGAGCTTGGAAAGTACTATTTTGAGATGCGCATTGGAGTAAGGAAGTTAGGCGAGCCAAGAGAGCGCTTCAATTTGCTAGTTCCTGCTTTTAAGAGCCATATCTCGAGTTCTACAACAGTTATTAAGGTGATTCCAGTTGGAGGTAAAAGCTTATCCTCTTAGCTTTCTAACGCCACCAACCACGCCCTATTTGCCCAAGTAACGAAGAAATGGCAGCCGTATGAAGTTCAGTGCGCGAAGCAGGAATTACGTGCTGAGAAGTGTTCGATCGAGAACTATTTCTATTCGATCGAGAGCCCATTTGCTCGATCGAGAGACATTTCTTCTCGATCGAGTGGTTTTAGGATGAATAAGTATTCGATCGACTATTTTTCCTTTCGATCGACCAGTTCCTTTTATGCTTTTGCTCGATCGAGTGATTTAGTTACTCGATCGAGTGGATATTGTTGACGGGCTGGGCTTTTTAGTTATATTCCGTCATTAGGTTTAACTTTACTCCTAATTTCTTATAAATAGGAGTAAAGGTTGTCATTTGTAATCATCGAAGGATCACCAGACGTTACTCTTCTCCCTATCTTTGCTACTGTTACTTTTATTCTCTCATTTCCGGATCAATAATTCAGTATTAACTCTTTCTCTTCTTTTCTTACTGTTTATTTATGTTTATTTCGTCTTCTTTATTTCTCGTTTCTCCTTTAATTATGCATAGCTAAATCCCCTAGTATGTTAGGATTTGGGAAGCCGTGGTAGCATGCTTAATTGTATTAAATAGATTAGCCTTGCGATAGGAATTGTATTAGGCAATTTAAATGTTATCCGGTCGAGTGAATGCATGCAGGAGACCAATAAATCTAGTTAACCCCGACCTGGATCGAAAGATTGGAAGGGAAGGCTTGCTTAATTACAATAGAGTATTGCGGTGAGGGGAAAGTTAAGTCATTTTACGCTCTAGGGCGGTTTAAGGACCGAAAGGTGACGACCATAGCTCTTCTTATCAATAGTCTAATCGCCTTAGTATTCCCGATAGTATAAGATCTGATAGCTGCCACGGTGGACCGACTCTTAGCATACTCCCTTCTCTCTTGCTGTTAATTTCTCTTATTCATTTCCCTCGCTTTAGTCTCTAGTTAGTTAAATCAATTCAAAACCCCCATTTCTGTGACACCCTGACAGACCGAGTTAAACAGATAGATAGCAACTTAGCCTCCCTGTGGAGATCGACCCTACTTGCCGCTGACTTCATTAGCGTATTCTAGGTATTTTATTTTTGGTGTAGAAACGACCGCATCAAATTTTGGCGCCGTTGCTTGGGAGGCGACTTTTATCTGTTTTATTTTGTTTGTCCTTTCGCCTCAAGGGAAGACTAAGTACCTTGAGGTCTGTTCTTATCTCTTTCTTTAGTCTTTTTTTGATAGGCTCACGGGTTTATTAGACAAAGCTGCGAGGAGATTATCGAAGGGAAGGCTTGAGTACCTTCGATCCCTCTTGCCAAGATGACATCTCGTCTCCCGACTAATTGCTCGCCTTTGAAGCCCAAGTGAGAAACCCGCTGGTTGGGAAGAGAAGAAATCTTGGGGATGTGGTGCTGCTGAGCACAATGCTGCTATAGTTGTGCCGCCACATCCACCCCATCAATGGCCACCGCAACAAGATCCTCGTGATATACAGAAAAAGAAATCGCGGAGCTGAGATCCTTAGTTCTGAATTTGGTAGACATATGGGTGCTCAAGTCACCGAAATTGCTGAGTTGCGATCGATATTGCTCGGTTAACACCGGGTTGGTTGCTCGGCAACCAGAAGAGGTGTGCTTGACCAAGAGCGGTTTTTCCCATGAAGAACCCGCGTTGCCCAATCTTGAAAATGATTTTGATATCTCGGATGACGACTTTCTAGCGTATTTCCGAGTGTATGCAAGGATACCAGTATGACAGAAGAAAGTCATCGATCGAGTAATATCTCTTCTCGATCGAGTGACACGCAGGAGGATGATTCTCGATCGAATGGTTTTGTTACTCGATCGAGTGAGATGCGGGAGGAAAGTGGTCGATCGAGTGATTATTCTGCTCGATCGACTGAACTGGCCATGAGGAGCTTTGATTCGTCACTTGGGTTCATTTTGGGTGACGATTTTGACGACGATGACAAGCGATTCGGTGAACCTCCCTTATTCACGGAGTCGGATACACTTGAAGCTGCGATTTACGGGATGGATTCCACTGAGGAGGTTGATGAAGAAGCAGCTGAGACGGTATTTGCTCCTAGCACGGATGAGGTATTACATTCTTTTGTCAGTGATTCCGTGGTTGAGAGCAACCAACCTGAGGTAGTAAACGATAATTTTATTATTGTTCGTGTTAATAGTATATTGCCTCGTTTGACTCGCGCTGTTTCTTTTAAAGTTATACCTCCTCTCATGTGGTCGATTAATTTAAAGATTTTTCACCGTTCTTACCATTTCAAGTTCGTTAATCTGAAAACATACCCTACTCTATTGACAATTGCTCCCCCGCTCCTATATTTTGTGGATAAATTTAGGAGCGCCCATAGGAAATTTGTTAGACTTAAACGGTTTATTATTTTAATTTCCTATTCTGTTATTCCACTTTGGTGCTACTTATGCTGTTGTGTAGCACATGCGCAGCTATTTGACAGGTTGCTGCGCGCTTTGAGCTGTTTTGATTGTATTTAATTAGAGAGGCTCGAAGAAAAAGAAGGTCGAGCTGGGACCTGACTGAAGCTAGCGCTACCCGGGAGGCAACCCGGCTATTTATTTCTGCATTTTTATTTAAGTTGTAATAAATGGTTTTATTACCATAGACTATCTCAGTATGCTTGTCTTGTTAGTTTGCGGGCTGTTTTAATTTCATTTTGCAGGAATTCATCGAGCACCACTCGATCGAGTGGTTGTGCTTACTCGATCGAGCACTGTAGCTGAGGGATTCACTCGATCGAGTGATTAATCACTCGATCGACCACCTGCAGGAAGAAAACTACTCGATCGACTGGTACCTTCCTCGATCGAGCAGTTTTTGAGCGCCCATGTTACTCGATCAGCTACTATCCCTCTTGATCGAGTGTATTTGACTTGGATTAAGCTTCCTGAGACGGTTTTCCGGGCCCCTAGCAACCTCCCATTTCATGGTCGGTTTGGGGAGGTCTCCCTATTCGCGCATTTTGTGAGTTTTTCCGCTTTTACTCTTTTCCTCCTTTAGTTTGCATTTCCTTTCCATGTTTTGGTACAATGGGGGCATTGTACGGTTTGGTTTGGGGAGGTTATGCATCCATATCTACGTCTGCATATTGTTTTTATTGCATTTCAGTAATCACGTTTAATTTTCTGTTCGCATTGTTATTTATTTCATAAAATTCAAAAAAAAAAATTCAATAAAAATCAGAAAATTGTCAAAAATTCAAAAATTTGCACGTTTAATTTAGCATATAGGTTGAGTCGGAACGGTAGATTTCCATGATGATATTGCACTATTAACTGTCTTTTTGCTTAAGCCTTGCATTGAACTGTTATCTTTTAGCTTTGTCTTTTGCATAATCTACGAGTTAATGTTTAATTTAGCTGAACGAATAGACTTGACCTGAAATTTTGGCAACCTACTTATAATTTCTAAGATTTAGAGCCTTTTAAACTGGTGTCATTTATGACCGGTTTCATGTAGGATTGTGAGTAGTTACTCCTTGCATAACATGTATCATCAATTTGCACGTTTATGAAATTCAATTGCTTTTTGCCGTCGTACATTCGGGTTAGTGGCTGGTGTCACGTGCAGGGAGGTGCTTACATTTCCCTTTTCTTTCGTTTTTACCCATAAACTCCACATTAGCCAAATTTGCCAGTTGACCCTTAGCTACTTCCAAATTTAGCCTGCCTTGTCAAGCTAGTTTAGATTGTTTTGCGGTATATTGTCTATTGTATCAAATGTTGGCGCGTATTCTGTTGATTCGGAGTTGGTAACTTATGAAGAAAAGGAGGATGAAAAGAAATAAAAAAACGTGAAAAAAAAAAGAAAAGAAAAAAAATTTTGAAAAATGAAAAAAGAAGAAAAGTAGAGAAAAAAAAAAAAGATTTGAAAAAAAGATGTTGTTTGGTTGACGGTTTCTACTCCTATGTTCTATCTTACATCATTTGAGGAGTATGTTCAGTTTGGTTTGGTGAGATTTTGTGCCAAATGAAGGGCATTGTGCTTAATCAATAATTGAGTTGGAATCGGATGTTGATATATGGTTCTGTTTAGGTACTAGCTTGATCACCTATACCTCTACATTCCCATAAATGTTTTGCCTTTTCTTACCCATTGCCTCACTTTACCATATTTTTGTAAGCCCTCGGCTGTGACAGGACCTTGTTGGTTGGAATGTATGAACGGTAGCTAGAATTGTCTATCATATTGGTTGTATGCATGTTTATGTGGGTCGTAGTCTAGGTGAGCGGCTATTTTTCTTTCTCTCTTACATATATATGTTCACCATTGCTTCATGAGAGAAGAGTGACCCGTGAGAGTCCGATTTTAAAGGTCTTGCGAGGTCGACGGTTCAGCTTTATTATAGACATCTTACAACTCGTTTGCATTTGACTATTTAGCTATAAGTGTTAGTTTGCTTGCATTAAATTGGCTTAAGTGGGCATTTGTAGCTGCCTCTGAGTTATCTTTTTCCGTTCCTTTAGTTGCATTTTAGTTTACTCGGGGACGAGTAAAGGTTTGGTTTGGGGAGATTTGATACGTGCATTTTATATAGCCTTTTTAGCCTATTTTATGCACGCATTTCTATGCTTTTATCGTGGTTTTATGCTACGAAATGCCCCGAATATGCTACTTTGGGTTACTTTGTCTTATCTGCAGGAATGAACCCAAAAGTAGTGAAAACAAGCCTAAAACATGTCCCTACGCATGCATTTAGGAGATGAGTTGAGTCGGAGCCTGGAAAGTACTATTTTGAGATGCGCATTGGAGTAAGGAAGTTAGGCGAGCCAAGAGAGCGCTTCAATTTGCTAGTTCCTGCTTGTAAGAGCCATATCTCGAGTTCTACAACAGTTATTAAGGTGATTCCAGTTGGAGGTGAAAGCTTATCCTCTTAACTTTCCAACGCCACCAACCACGCCCTATTTGCCTAAGTAACGAAGAAATGGCAGCCGTATGAAGTTCAGTGCGCGAAGCAGGAATTACGTGCTGAGAAGTGTTCGATCGAGAACTATTTCTATTCGATCGAGAGCCCATTTGCTCGATCGAGAGACATTTCTTCTCGATCGAGTGGTTTTAGGATGAATAAGTATTCGATCGACTATTTTTCCTTTCGATCGACCAGTTCCTTTTATGCTTTTGCTCGATCGAGTGATTTAGTTACTCGATCGAGTGGATATTGTTGACGGGCTGGGCTTTTTAGTTATATTCCGTCATTAGGTTTAACTTTACTCCTAATTTCTTATAAATAGGAGTAAAGGTTGTCATTTGTAATCATCGAAGGATCACCAGACGTTACTCTTCTCCCTATCTTTGCTCTTCTTTTTACTTTTATTCTCTCATTTCCGGATCAATAATTCAGTATTAACTCTTTCTATTCTTTTCTTACTGTTTATTTATGTTTATTTCGTCTTCTTTATTTCTCGTTTCTCCTTTAATTATGCATAGCTAAATCCCCTAGTATGTTAGGATTAGGGAAGCCGTGGTAGCATGCTTAATTGTATTAAATAGATTAGCCTTGCGATAGGAATTGTATTAGGCAATTTAAATGTTATCCGGTCGAGTGAATGCATGCAGGAGACCAATAAATCTAGTTAACCCCGACCTGGATCGAAAGATTGGAAGGGAAGGCTTGCTTAATTACAATAGAGTATTGCAGTGAGGGCGAAAGTTAAGCTGTTTACGCTCTAGGGCGGTTTAAGGACCGAAAGGTGACGACCATAGCTCTTCTTATCAATAGTCTAATCGCCTTAGTATTCCCGATAGTATAAGATCTGATAGCTGCCACGGTGGACCGACTCCTAGCATACTCCCTTCTCTCTTGCTGTTAATTTCTCTTATTCATTTCCCTCGCTTTAGTCTCTAGTTAGTTAAATCAATTCAAAACCCCCATTTCTGTGACACCCTGACAGACCGAGTTAAACAGATAGATAGCAACTTAGCCTCCCTGTGGAGATCGACCCTACTTGCCGCTGACTTCTGTTAGCAGTATTCTAGGTATTTTATTTTTGGTGTAGAAACGACCGCATCATATATCAAAGGCATCAAACCAGAGATGTTCTTAAGGATCTTTCCTTCATCTCTCGACACCATTCCTAAGAAATGGTTCTACTCTTTGGAGCACAAGAAGATTGCCACTTAGGATGACGCCGCAATTGAATTCACTAAACAATACGCCGATAATGCTGAAATCCAAGTCAACATGCGTACTTTAGAGGTTCTTACCCAAAATGAAAAGGAAGGCTTCACTGACTTCCTAAGTAGGCGGAGGAAGACTAGCACACAATTAGTTGAACGTCCAGATGAAGCTATCCTTGTGGAAAAGTTTGTGGATAACTTAAGACCCATTTATGCAAACCACTTGAGGTACCAAAACATTAAGACCTTCAAAGATCTATCTGTACTAGGGACGAGAATTGAAGATGAATACGGTAGGTCGTGGATATCAAGGCTCAACGAGTCATTCTTATGGCTCTAATAGCAAGACTGATGAGGTTAACCTTCTCGAATCATCAAAGAAGAATAACCCACAAAAGAAGTTCACAAATATTGGCGATACATACTCCAATGCTCTGAAAAGGTTGATGAAACAGGGTAAACTCCAACCCATAGGACCTACACCTGACTCAGAAAAGAAGTCCAAGTTCTGGGACGAGAATGCATACTGCGAATATCGTAGAGGTAAGGGACACGATACAGAGAAATGCTTCAAGCTAAAACACGTCCTTCAGGACATGATCAAAGATAGTCGTCTACCTATACCTCCTGGAGGTAAGCCTAATAATACTCAGAATCCTCGTGAAGTTCTAATGATTACAGATGAAGAATCCACCTTGGATTGTTCACACCTCATTTCTTCAATCGAAGATGAGATTCATGCATTAGAAGATGAGGGGAGTTACTCCGCCATTTCTCCTACCATCGCCGATTTTATTGCATGGGCGATGAGTGTGAGTAGGCAAGTTTCAAAACTGGACGATGTAGTAGCATCCCTCTGCAATCCAAGAACCATACCCAAGGAGAGCGTGGCACTAAATCTGTCTCAAAATTATACAATGGAAGAGGTAGTCGCCGTAGTTGACAGTCTAGTCAACCAAATAATCGGTTTAGAAGCTGAGATCATGAGATTGAGAGAGCTTACTAACGTCAACGGAATATGGGCCGATGACGATGAAGATGAGTACCTCACTGAACACTATCTAGTCAAGGTTAGTGAGGATATATTCAAAGCTAGCAAAGACCAAGATATAGACCACCTCACTCGTTCAGGGCGTCCATATCAAAATATTTCTCAAAACAGTCCTATAACTAATGGTCCAGTTACTAATACCAATGTCATCACACTAAATGATCGCGAAGATAAATCTACTGACCACTTGCTAAAGCAACTACAGGAGACAAAGGCTGATCTTTCAGTCTGGCAACTTGTGGCAAGTTCATTTCCTCATCGCCAGGCTTTACTGCAAGCCTTGGCTAAATTGAACGTAGCACACAACTCTACGCCTGACGATGTAGTCAACTTGGTCTTCCAAGATTCAACTAAGCTAAGTAACCCAGTTACTTTCTCAGATGAGGATTTGCCTCCCTTCGGCGCCAGTCACAACCTAGCTCTGTACATTACCATCATATGCTTAAAGAAAAATGTGACAATGACTTTGGTAGACGATGGCATACAAATTGGGCATGAAAGAATCAGATTGGACTCCTACTAACCAAGGTGTTCGAGCATACGATGGAACACGGTGTAAAGTGGTAGGGCTAGTCAACCTCACCATAGCCACAAGGCCGATTAAGCGAAAAGTTAACTTTCATATAGTGGATATCGAAGCATTATTCAACATACTTCTGGGAAGGCCTTGGATTCATGCTTCCAAAGCAGTAGCATCCACCTTGCACCAGAAAATCAAGATCCCACTAGATGGCAAAGTAGTGACGATCACTTCCTCACCTATCAAGGCAGTGATAGAGAAAATGTCAAGCAGCCAAGTAGTCACAGATCCAGTATACGAGCTTGGGGGCTTTCATAGCATAAACCTTGTAGAGAGTGAACTGGCACCTCTATACTTCGATCCATACTCCAATTTAGTGGTCAACCACATACTCAAGTCTAGGGGATACTTTCCGGGAATGCCACTGAATCCTTTCAAGAAAAATACCTTCGCACCTTACAAAGAAAGAAACTCTCAAAGGATACCATTGGGATTGGGATACAAACCCACGAAAGAAGAAGCTTTGGAAATGCTCACTCGATTTCAAAATCGAAAGAACAAGGGAATCGAAATGCAGCCCTACTTCCCTACCCTAAATGGATACTTCGTTAGAGAAGGGAATCAAGAATACTTTCACGGGTTTCCCGAACCTTTGCACTATAAAGGAGTGCAACTAGCTGGAATCGAGGTCTTTCACGATTGCTACTTCATTCCATCAGAAACGGTTCCTACCGTCAAAACTTGGAAAGCACCTTGCTTAGACGAACAGGATGTCAGTCTTCTGTTTGGGGAGGATCGATTAGTTAGAGCTGCATAGGATGAGATCATTACCATGATACTTCAGGATGACCATTTCAATCATACAGCGTTAATCACCGAAACCAGTTCGAATCAGTAAAAAGGATGGAGAAAGTCGATCAAGTGGACGAACAACCAAGGAAAGCTCTTCAAAGTCACCACTGGAGAAGGAGAGATGTTCAAAGGAGAACCCGAAGACAACGAATTCGAGTCAGAGTCAGAGTCGGAATCAGAGTCTCAGTCTAGAGAAGTCCTTAGAGAGTCTACTCCTGTTGTCACTCCTAATCCCATTTTTTCCCCTAGCATAGCATCGAATAGTAACAGTAGCTCGGGGAATGCCCCAGCAGCTGTTCCTTTACCGCCACTGACTACTGAGCAGATGGCTTTGTTGTTTCAACTCTTTTCAAAATTTAATATGAATAAATCAGATTTTGCTTACTCTTTGTGTTATTCTGAATGCAATTCTATTTACGATGATAATGAGGATGATCCTGGCCAAGACTCAATCGAATTACCTCCCTACATATCTAAAAAAATATTACAAGAGGGAGAAGGGGCACCGGTTATAGAGAACACTGAACCCATCAACGTAGGAACCGAACTAGAACCCCAAGAACTTAGGATAGGGACAACCTTAAACCCAACTGAAAGGACCGATTTCATAGACCTTCTACACGAGTTCAAGGACGTTTTCACTTGGTCCTACAAAGATATGCCATGGATCGACAGGGATATCGCAGAACACAGAATTCCAATCAAACCAGGTTTTAAACCTGTAAAGCAGAAGCTTCATCGAATGAGGACCGAATGGGCTCTTAAAATCAAAGAAGAAGTCGATAAACAATTCAAAGCCGGGTTCATCACAGTTTCCGAGTATTCAGACTGGGTGGCTAACATAGTACCCGTACCCAAAAATGATGGGCGAATTCAAGTTTGTGTTGATTTCAGAGACTTAAACAAAGCAAGTCCCAAGGACGATTTCCCTCTACCACACATCGATATATTGGTAGACAATACAGCAGACCACGTGTTGTTGTCCTTCATGGACGGGTATGCAGGGTATAATCAGATCAAAATGGCCATAGAAGACATGCATAAGACCGCCTTCATCACCCAATGGGGCACCTACTGCTATACTGTTATGCCATTCGGGCTAATCAATGCTGGAGCTACATATCAACGAACTGCGACCACATTGCTACATGACATGATGCATAAAGAAGTAGAAGTATACGTTAATGATATGATTGTCAAGTCCAAAGATAGGAAGGGGCATATTGATAACCTTCGTAAATTCTTCCTAAGATTGCGCAAGTACAACATGAGGCTCAATCCCCAGAAATGCGCATTCGGGGTAACGTCAGGCAAACTCCTGGGATATGTCGTCAGTCAAAGAGGAATATAAATTGATTCATCCAAGATCAAGGCTCTAATTGAAATGCCACAACCCCAAACAAAGAAGGAGGTTAGAGGATTTCTAGGCAAGGTGCAATATATAAGCCGATTCATATCGAAGCTTACTATGATCTGCGAACCCATTTTAAAAAAGCTCAAGAAAACAGATCATACCATATGGGACAACGATTGCCAAAAAGCATTTGACAGAATTAAGGAGATACTAGCCAAGCCACCAGTGCTCATGCCTCCTCAACGAGATCAACCTCTTGGTTTATATCTCACAGTGACCGAAACAGCCATGAGGGCTATGCTCGCGCAAACTGTGGGGAAAGAAGAAAGAGCTATCTACTACCTTAGTAAGAAGTTCTTGGATTATGAGTGGAAGTACACACCTCTCGAAAAGACATGCCTCGCTCTTGTGTGGGCAACAAAGAAGCTACGTCACTACATGCTTAGCTACTCTGTCAAGGTGTATTCCAAAATAGATCCTGTCAAATACCTCTTCGAAAAACCCGTTCTCAACAGACGCTTGGCAAGATGGACCTTAATGCTCTCAGAGTTCGATCTCAAGTATGTACCTCTGAAGGTTATAAAGGGGTGCGCCGTTGCCGAGTTCTTCGCAGATAATCCTACCAACGACACCCAAGCATTAGACACGTGGTCATTTCCAGACGAGGATATACTACAAACTAATGTAGACTCTTGGGACCTTTATTTTGATGGGGCATCGAATCTAAGAGGATTTAGAATAGGAGTATTGCTCATTTCTCCTGAAGGTGAGCATACACCACTCTTTGTCAAACTCGACTTCGAGGTGACAAATAACGCAGCAGAATTTGAAGCTTGCCTCATCGGGCTACAAGCGACAGTAAGTTTAGGCATCAAGAATCTTCGAGTTCACGGAGACTCATCCTTGATCATCAACCAAATTACGGGATTTTGGAAAATTCGAAGTGAAAGTCTAGCACCCTATCAGGCTCGGATAGATCAAGTTGCCCAACTCTTTGATCAGGTCACTTATCTACACCTACCTCGCGAAGAGAATCAATTTGTCGACGCTCTTTCAAAACTTGCATCTTTGATTAATATGCCAGATGACATGGTAGAAATGCTTTTATGTATTGAACGACGGTCAGAACCAACCTATGTGCACCAAATTATAGATGAGGAAGAAAATCCCGGGGAACCTTGGTTTCAAGCCATTCTAAACTTCAAGCTCAATGGTACATATCCACCAGATAAGCATAAGAGGGGACAACGTGTCATACGCCTACTAGCCTCTCAATACCTTCTCATGCAAGGAGGATTATACAAAAGAACACCTCTTGGTGTAGTCTTGCGCTGCCTTGATCATTCACAGGCACAAAACGTGATGGAAGAAGTTCATGATGGAGAATGTGGTCCTCACATGAGTGGACTAATGATGGCAAAGAAAATCACGCGTCTGGGATATTACTGGACCACGATGGAGTTGGATTGCATTAAGTATGTCAGACAGTGCCATAACTGCCAAATTTTCGGGAATGTGCAACATGTTCCTCTTTCACTACTTTACACCATGACATATCCTTGGCCATTTTATGCTTGGGGAATTGATATCATCAGGAAGATCACTCTAGCTGAAACAGGAGGCCATTGTTTCATTTTGGTAGCTATCGACTATTTCACCAAATGGGTCGAAGCGACATCTTGCACTAGCCTCACAGCCAAGAACGTGGCAAAGTTCATACAAACCAATATAATCTGTCGATATGGTTGCCCACATGAGATCATCAGTGACAATGGATCACATTCCAGGCTGAGACTGAACAATTGCTAGCCAAATACAAGATCAAACACCACCATTCCTCGCCATACAGACCTCAAACTAATGGCGCGGTAGAGGCAGCTAACAAGAATGTCGTCACTATCCTCAAGAAAATGATTGTCAATTATCGCGATTGGCCCGACAAGATACCATTCGCTTTGTGGGGTTACCGCACATCTGTTAGGACACCCACTGGGGATACCCCTTTCTACTTGACATATGGCATGGAAGCTGTACAACCAGTTGAACTAAAAATCCCGTCCTTGCGCATTTTGCTTGAAACTCAAATTCCATAAGCTGATTGGTAAAGGAACAGATATGAAGAACTCATCCTCTTGGATGAACGAAGATTGCAAGCATTGTATAATGTGCAAACCTATCATGCACGTATCAAACGAGCCTTCAATAAACGGGTTAAGCCCAAAAACATCAAAGAAGGAGACTTAGTCCTCAAATCCGTCAGAGCTCTACTACCTGTCGATCCACGTGGAAAATTTAAACCCAACTGGGCTGGACCATTCTTAGTCAAGTCCATACTCTCGGGGGGTGCGGTTAGGATTACAGACTTAGATGGGAATGAATTTGCTAACCCAACTAACCTCGATCAACTGAAACGATACTATGCCTAGTATAGGACAAGAAACGCGCCTCGCGTGACACTTACGTGCCGCTATTGCGACACGAAATAAAAATGGCCCTTGGCCCGCTGAGATAAAGCTCATGTCCCTTTGCTCTTGCATTTTGACATTTCGTCATCCTCATATCATCAAATAAATTGAGTTGTATTTTAGGAGTAAGTAAAGCTCATGCTTATTTTCTAGTTCACTACAAGCTCTTGCTTAGAACAATTATTCTTTTACATTTACTCGAACTACGCGCAAGGGTTTGATTTCATTTTTTTTAATGAATACGTAGAGAATCCTTTACAGGATACAACCCATTATTTTAAATGTAAATAGAAGAAGATTTGCAATTATATTTGAAATTCGATAAGAATAATAAAAGAAAATCACAATAGTTTCTTTAACTAATAAATCTTTTACTCATTTGTTCTATAATAATAATAATAAAATGCCACATAATATAAAATGCTGAAAAATAAATGCTAGGCTAGGATTCTAAAAACCCAGCCGTTTATTACAAATAATAATAATAATAATAATAATAATAAATAGTACTACGACTAAGGCTACTCTTCCATTTTTCCTTTGCCTTTGTCATTTCTATCATACTTTTTGTCTCGACCACGAGCCGGGCGCTCTTGTGCAATCTCTAACCTAATCACCAAAGGTCTCTCTCGCGGTCTAGCCTTACCATTTCGATCCACCACAATCTCTGCGGCAGGAGCGGTCTTCGGTTTCTTCGACGGATGAATGACTCGGAATCCGGCCTCCTCCTCCTCTTCAGTCAATTATTTATGGTTCTCCTTTGCTACTTTGCGAATCTTGTAGTCAACAGGCTCGTGCTTCCTCAATTTCTTACGCTCTTCAGGAGTAGCAGCCTTCCTCCATTGCAAGTATGAATCAGATACCCATAAGGAGCCAACAGGAGAAAGTATGAACCACATGTTCCTTTAAGCCCACTTGAGGGCCCCACTCTCGACAAATATCTGTAGTATGTGCCAATGCAGTCTGAGGAACAGTGTCAAGCTTTGGGATCTTCTTGATGTGACTCATATTTGAGCATATTTAGTCCCCGAATTAGCCTCCTTCCTATGCTTTTTAGTGCATAATTGGGTCATTTACTATCTTTAGTCTTTCGTTTAGCATACTCTTTGAGGTTTTGATCCCTTGGTAGGAAAGAAGTAAGAACCTTGTATTTTCATGGCAAAATGGAGCTAAATTGATCGAATCTAATGACCAAGCATCAAAGGGAAGACAAGACTAGAAGGCCTATGTAAATAATGAAGTAAATGGGCAATGATGAAAAGATCCATGCATCTCCAACAAGATCCTTGAGGATTGTTGGAAAAAGAAAAGAAGAAGATGTGACTGGCTGCTAATCTGAGCGTCGCAGTGCACGGGACGAGCGTCCTGGCCTGCTACAATCCGAGCATCCCGTGGCCAAGATGCTCGTCCTGGTCTCTCTCAATTCGAGCATCGCCCTCACCAATCCGTTCAGATTCCTCTCCAGTGCAGACCGTCCTTCAGCCAAGCCGCTTAGGACGAGCTTATTCCATGAAGACCACCAAAATGGATATGCGCATCTCCCTCGAGAGGAGCACTTCCTCAACTTTTCTTAAGGGTCTTAATCGTCATTTAAGCCCTTAGTAACCCTAATTTACGTACCTAATCCTTAGTATAAATACCCCATTGTACTAGTTAGATTATGATATCCTTCACATGCTCTTTTTAGGATATTCTAATCCAATTTTAATCTCATCTTAATCTTGTAATCAACTCTTAATTAAGCTTTAATACAAATCTCATTTCCTTAATTTCTCTATTGTTCATCATTTATTTTGGGTAATTGAAGATTATTTGGGTATTATTGGGAGATTAACAACCTTTCATCAATTATCAAGTACTTTTATTATTCTTTGCTTTATTATTTGGAATCATCTTTAGGTATAATTCTCTTAATACCTTTTTAATTATTGTTAATCATCTTTATTTATTCATCATCATGTTTTGTCTTGCTAGTATGATTGACAACCTTATTAGCATGTTAAACTTGATAATGAGTGAGTAGTCATCTTAACTAGGGTTAATGGGAAATTAGGGGAAACCAACATGGGGGATGATTCATGCTTAATCTAATATGTTCACATAATTTATTTGCTTGCTTGTTGTGATCTCAACTTATGCACATGTTATGTTTGATGAAATGCGAGCCTATGAATCCTTGCATTTTTTACCCATCACTTACCTATTCAATGAGACTTGTAAGACATAAACCAACTCGAGTCTCATTAGACCATGCATATAGTTGAGTAGGGAGGATTAAGTCGACGTGTAGGTATTTTACACTCTAATAGATTCGGCTTCGGGACCCAAACCTTCCTAGGATTGTAAGATATAAACAACTCGATCCTATCACAACAATAATTGCTTGCTTATAATTTGAGAATATGTTTGTATGATCAATTCCCATGTATCCCCTATGAACCCATGGCACCCTAGTGCTTTTAATCAATTATTTACATCTCATTTTAATCATCTTGCTTGTTTATTTACATTGTTATTTAGCTTAGTTGATCTCCTACCTCAACCCAAATTGTGACACCCTTAGACACAACCATTTGCAATCGAAAATCCTACATCAATACCCGTCTCTTGGGATCCGACCTTTACTTACCTCTTTACTAATAGTAGAGTAGTTTGTGAAGTTATAAATATTGTTTTGGTCTAGTTAACTTTTGACGACGAGTAACAAAACCGACGAACCAAAAATGGCGCCGTTGCCGGGGACGGTGTTAACTTGATTTAATTTTCTTTGATTGTTTTTAGTTGTGTCTTTCTCTACCTTGGGGAAGTAAAACTCCTCAAGGTTTGTTCTAATTATTTTCGAGTTGTTTGATATTTTGCATGTCTATAAGATCACAAGGTAACTTGTTACCCATTGATCACGAAATTGAAAGGACTTTGACCAACAGTAGAAGACTTGCTAGAAATACTTTGAGAGGTATTGGTGAAATTGTGGATATTCAACCAAACAATATTGAGTTCATCAACGCTTTTGCAAGAGAAGGAGAGGAGAACCCAACATAAAATCAACCACAAAATCAACCCACAATGCCTAAATTTTCATCACATTCTGTACTAACCGAGGAGAACCTACCAAATAGTACTCCCACACCACAACATTTGACCGATAATTTCATAGCAAAATCCGCATTTATCCAATTAGTCGAAAGAAGCCAATTTGGGGGGATGCCTAGTGAAGACCCTCATTCTCACATGTAGACTTTCTGTTACTATTGTGATGCGATTTCTCAAACCGGAGTTACTAAAGACCAAATTCGATGGGTCTTATTTCCTTTTTCTTTGATTGGTACCGCGAAATAATGGTTAAAGAGCCTTGATAAAGCTACTCTTGGTATTGACTCTTGGAAGAAATTGGCACTTGCTTTCTACAAGAAATTTTATCCTCCGGAAAAGACTAACATGCTAAGAGCCCAAATCACGGGATTCAAACAAAGGGACGAAGAATCTTTGTATGAAGCTTGGGAGCGATTCAAAAGAACTTGTCACTCATGTCCTCATCACGGACTTAGCGAGTGGTTCTTGGTACAACAATTTTGGAATGGTCTTTATAAAGACTCCCGAAACATTTTCAATATGGGATCAAATGGTATGTTTACCGAAGTTGATGATAATCAAACATGGAACAAGATTGAGGAAATGGCGGTCCATAACTCACAATATAGTAGACCTCAGAAGGCTACTAGAAGAGGAAAGCATGAAGTGGACTCTATTACTCAATTGGGTGCTCAACTTAATGCTCATATTGATACCATTAATTTAAAGTTTTAGAAGGCTATGGCTAAGCTTGAAGAAGCCTCCAAATCTAAGCAACATGTGAATGGTATGGTGGCATCTTCATTAATTCCAAGTGGAGTATGTGAGAGTTATGAAACTTTGGGGCATGACCAAAGTGAATGTAGGGGAACAAGTGAACAAGTGAATGATTTCCAAGCATACAAGATTGGTACCCCTTATTCCAACTATTACAATGAAAACACCAAATTCCATCCTAACCTCTCATACAAAAGCCAAAATGTTCAAAACCCTCAACCAACATACACCCCAACTCCAATGAGAAACCAAGCTCAAAGACCCTTTTACAACCAAAACTAAGGTTACCAAAATCAAACACCATACAATCAAACAAATGACCAAGGTTTTGATGTTCAAAAAGCGGTCCTCCAAATGCAAAAGAACCAACAAGAGTTTTTCACTAAAATGCAAAACGATAGCCAAGCAAACGACATCATCATTAACAATATACTAGCTCACACAAAGATGTTGGAGACCCAAATGTCTCAATTGGCATCTTCAAGTTCACAAAGACAAAAGGGGAAAGTACTACCTCAAGGTAATCCCCCAAGACAAGAATCGGTGAGTGCCATCCATTTGAGGAGTGGTACAAGATATGAAGGGTCGAAGAGGCCCGTTGACGAGGATATTGTGAATGCTAGTGATAAGGAAAGAGTTGTAGAAAACTCTAAAGAAGAAGAACCCACCATTCAAGAAGTTTCAAAGGAGAATGAAGAAAAGGCCAAAGAGAAGGAACCTATTGTGATTAGACTCCCTTTTCCAAGTCGTCAAGCTAAGCCTAAGTTTGATGACCAACTTGGAAAATTCATGGAGATTGTGAAGAATTTGGAAGTCTCGATTCCATTTACGGAATTAATCAATCACGTTCCGGCCTATGCAAAGTATATGAAAGACATTCTTACAAAGAAGAAATCCATCCGGAAGCTTGAGACTATTGCTTTCACTAAAGTCAGTAGTGCCATCCTACAAGGAAGTTCACCTCCAAAACTAAAGGATCCGGGAAGTTTCTCCATTCCATGTACCATTGGCGATACCACGATCAACAAAGCTTTATGTGACCTTGGGGCAAGTGTTAGCGTCATGCCATATTCGGTAAGCAAGAGGCTAGGAATGGGAGAACTCAAGTGCACTAATATCACACTTCAAATGGCGGATCGATCTACGAAGACACCTTTAGGGGTAAGGGAAGATGTGTCGGTAAGAATTGGCAAGTTTTTCATCCCGGTGGACTTTGTTATTGTTGACATGGAAGAAGACTCCAACATTCCTATCATTTTAGGAAGACCTTTCTTGCACACCGCGGGAGAGGTGATCGATGTAAAACATGGAGAGCTCACCCTTGAAGTGGGAGATGAAACCATCACTTTCAATCTTGACAAGACAATGAGAGCTCCCCGATTACATGAGCCATGTTTTATGGTTGATCACTATAGCCGGCAAGATGATAGGAAGAAGTTGGCATTTCAATGGAAGAAGAAAGTGAATGATGCTCCATCCAAAGAGCAAGGAAATAGCAACAAAGAGAGCTTGAAAAGCTCACCCATGACAAGTGAAGAAGAAGGCCTCATTGGCCGAGACAAGAAAGAAGAAGAGTTGCTCTTGCCAACTCGTGATATTATTGGGGAACAAGTAGATGAAGTATGCGGTCTTTGGGATGATGAGTTTGAAGGGATATTCAATCCCTATATCGGTAATGCTATGACCTAAGACCACCATGAAGAACAACAAGTGCAAAGGTCTATTGAAGATCTTTATCATGACAATGAACAAGCTTTCGACTACTTCTTCAAGGTGTTGAGCAACATCAACAACACCTTGAACATGCCCCCTTGACATCTCATTATTGGATGAGAGTTTGGTGAAGTCCTCCCTAAACCACCACTTGTAAATATTCTAACTCCCTAACTTGCATTTTAATTATTGTATCGCACTTTTGTCAATTTTGGAATTACGTTTCTATGCCTTGATCAAGATTTTCATCATTTTTGAGAGAAGTGAGGGAGGGACTCAATTGTTTATTGATGTGTAGTGTTTTGCCTTAGTATGTGGATAGCAATTGCCTAGGCTATCCAAGCCTTTCTAGTGCCCCCAAAATGAAGACCACAAGAAATGAAGAATGAATGACACAGGTTACAAAGCACCCACGGATGGACTTGAATCCGTGTGGCAAAGGGACAATCCGAGCGACCCGAAGAGGATCCGCTCGTCCTGAAGAAAACCCGAGCGTCCAGGGTCAAAGACGCTCGTCTTGAGAAGCTGGGAAAAACAACTTTTGGGTCTGACTGAGAATCCGAGAGTCCCACTAGAGAATCCGCTCGTCTCAGCCAAGACGGTCGTCCCAGAGGAAATCCGCTCGTCTTTTCACTGGCAAATTTTGGGATTTCTCCCTGGAAAGGAATCCGAGCATCTCCAACTCAGGACGCTCATCCCATTACACAAAGACGCTCGTCTTGCTGATAAGACACTCGTCCCCAGCGCATTTTTCCTGAACCAATTATGCAGCAAAAGACGCTCGTCCCGACGTCAGGCCGCTCGTGTCCCCTCTGATTTTCAAATCCAACGGGTCTTAAAAATCCCCTTTCCCCAATTCATTTTCATTCATTCAAACATACACACTACCCCAAAAACCCAAAACCCTCATTCTCTCCATCAACCAACAACAAATTTCTCAACCAAAATCAACCAAATCAAATCCAAACTTCCTCAAAACAAAATTAAATCACTCCTTTACCAACAACAAGTGATTAAAACACCAACATCTTCAAGGTTTGAGTCGATTTTTGGGATACAAGGCAACATTCAAATATCCTAAATCGATTTTGGTATTACTTGAAATTGAAGATTTCAAGCTTTCTTTGGTGTTACTAAGTAAAGGAGCATGTCAAGAACAAAAGGTGGAAGTAAGACACCCCAAAAGAAGAACCTTTCTAAGAGACAACAAGCTCTTCAAGCTATTCAAGCATCAAAGGCATTGGTAGTTCATAATGCAAGGTTGGAAATTCAAGAGCAAGATCCTCCTATGGAAGCTACTACTTCTACTACTCCGGTTGTTGAAAAACTAACCGATTATCCGGAGGTAATTTTCACTTCCGACTCTCATAGGAAGAAATTTATTTTCTTTGCTAATAAAACTATCTTGTCCACCAAGTTCATTTGTCAAGAGACTTTGTCGAAATTGGGTGTCCTAGAACAAACAAAGACCTTTTTCGAGTCCATGGGATTGAGTACATTGTTTAATATGCAAGAGTTGACTTACTCATTCCTCACCTTAGAGTTCTTAAGCTCTTTGAAAGTTACCAAGGTGGAGGCTCTAAGGAATATTGAATTCCGGCTCGAGAATGTTGATAGGAAATTTTTTTTTGAAGAGTTTGGTAAAGTCTTTAGCCTTAACAATGACCCAACCTACACAAAGAAACCTACCAAGTATGATCCCGCTCCCTTATGGAAGGCTATTACCGGTAGAGAGTTTACATCTTATCATGATTGTTGTGCTCTTTTTGTCCATCATCCGGGCATAAGAGTATGGCACAAGGTTGTTGGGCATACTTTAATTGCTAGTAAGGGAACGAACCATTTCACCGAACTTGACTTTATTTATCTCGAGTTAACCTTGAACATTGGAAGAGAGTTTACCAAAAAGTACAACATTCTTCAACTTTTGATTAAGAGGTGGCTCAATGTTGATTGTGGCAAAGAAGGCACGGCCTTTATTGTTAATGGAGGGTTAGTAACTTATTTGGCAAAACACTTCAACCGGAACTTCAACAAGGATAACACCTATAAACCGGTTAAGGGAGGTCATATTATTGATCTAGCCACCATGGTTCAAAAATTCAAATGGGTCACGAATGATACTCTTGATGACAAATTTGGGTGGTTAACAAAAGATGCCAAATCCTTCACATTGCCAAGCAAGATTTGCCGATTGAATGTTCATAGGCCCAACTAATACCTTCTCCCACTCTCCGAGGAAGCTGAGTTTATTATACAACACCAAGGGGAAGACATTGCCAAGCCCTCCTCCTCCATTATCACCCCACCTTACCCATTCACCTAACATGAATTTCAACCCGAAAATGTTAAGGCGGGGAATGACTACTTGACACTCTTGATGAAAGAAATGCACAAGCAAGCTTATGAGGATAGAGTCAATGCTTATAAAGCACAATATCCACCTCTCCTACATCTTGCTAGGCAAGGACTTCTTGATCCGTCTTGTCCTTTGCCTAGTTGGGCGGATAAGGAAACCTTCTTTCCTAGTGCTTCTAGAGGTGGTAACTTGGGTGAAGAGGAGATGGTTGTTGCTGAGAGTGGTGCACAAGAAGATGAAGAAAATGAAGAGAATGAAGAAGAAGAAGAAGAAGAGGGTAGTGAGGAAGAAGAGTGAAGTTCAAGTGCAAGTGATGATAACACCGGCTCTATGGAGGTTGATGATGATGATTCAAGTGAATTTGGTGATGATAATGGAGATGATAGTGATGACGCCATGGGCGAAGATTGAGGACTAGCAAACTCTTGGGAGGATTCCACATTCCTACACCTCCTTTATGGTTTGTCTATTTCTCTTGTTTTTTATATAATTTTTGACTTGATCATGATTTTTGGAGTCCTAGCATCATCTAGAGGACTCCCACCTCACATTGAGGTGTTTCTTTTATTGTTCCCACATTCAAAATCCAAAATGACAAATTTTAGTTTCATGCATTGCATTTTTGTGCATGAACTCCCCCAAAATTTTTGACATTAGAAATAGTGTCTATTTTGGTTTGGGGAAGTTTATGCATATGCATTGGGAGCTAATCTAAATTATGTTCTCTAACATAACAAAAACCCATGCATCATATTGCATAGCTTAGTTTGCATTCACTCTTGTTTATATGTCATATAAATTGCATTTAGCTTAGAAACCATGCATTTTCATATAGATTGCATAATTTCCTATCGTATTGGCCATTGAGGATAATGCTCATACTAGTGTGGGGATGGGAAATTCTAACTTGACTTTTTTAAAAACAAAAATGATAAAAATTTCGAAAAATTTCGAAAAATACATAAAAATTTGAAAAATTCAAAAATCCAAAAACATGTTCATTTCCTTTGTAGTGTAGTATTGTATATATTGTTTTGTATATATTGTGTTTGTTTATCCTCTTTCACATTGAACGACTATGCCACATCCGGGACATGAGGATATAGAAGACCGCATGGTATGATCTTTCTAATCTCCTTTTTCCTGTTTATGTTAATGACTATGTGGCTTTATTTTGATTGATGCGGTATAAACAATGTGAAATTAGGATTGCATCTAGATTATTTGGCATACTAGTTGGTAGAAGCATATGCATTAGGTTGTATAAATGATAGTTGCATCATGGCATATTGTTTCATTTGGGAAAAATTTTGCGAAACCGTCTATTTGGGAAGCTTGACAAGTGTATATAAGGCCCTTGTAGATACTTTTTCTTCTTAAGACTTTGCTTGTTAGAATGCTTGTAAAACACCCTAGGATGTGTCATGCTAGTATCCTTTGACCTATAGATTAAGGCCTAGTCAAGAGTACCTTGTGGTGTGATAAGTCCTTGGTCACCGTTTATTCCAAGGTGACCCTTGAAACCATGCAACCATCCATCATCCATGTTCTACCACATTTTGTCATCAAAGGGAATGGACACAAAAATTGTTCAAATTTGAGTTCAAGAAATGAAATGAAAAGTCAAAAAGTTTGCAATTGCATCAAAAGAAAAGAGGAGTAACAAAAATGAAAACTTCTATGCTTCAAAAATAAGCACCCTCACTACAAATGGGGTGACTTTGAAAATGTTCAAAAGAAAATGCAAAAAGTTGAAAATTGTCAAGTGTTGAAAATGCCAAACATCAAAAGAAATGGCAAATAAAGTGTTCTCAAAGTGTTAATGCCACAAGAAATTGGGGGGAAAAACAACAACAAAATCAAACTCCCATATAAAACTCAAATTCTATTGATCCCTTTTCCATCGTATCCACTTTTGTGCATGGTAGAGAGGGGACGACCCTTCTTCTTGTTTAGGCAAGAAGGGGAATTCCGCGATCCTCCAATGTTTCTAACACCATAGGGAGTCTACTCTTGATAAAAGCATTTAACGATTGAGGACAAAAGTACCCTAGCTTGACACAACTTGGAAGTGATTTATTGGTATCCTTCTAGGCTTAGTAGTTTGAAGAAACCGTATCTATGATGGAATGTGTACCCTTAGATCGTTTCCTTTTAGATAATTTCCGCCACTTAGATGAGGAAAGTGGCTATTCTTTTGTAGATGCATCCATTACTTGTTTTGTGTGCTTAATGCTTGGATGTGTCGCCATTTTGGCAAGTCCTACCTTACCTTGCAAGAAGGCATCCTACCTCATGGTTGTCTTGTTGTGAGTTGAAGGGGCGGAGTGAGACCCGCTAATTGTTTCACATCGGCTATATTAGTAGGTTAGTTTAAATAAAGGTCCTAGTTTTTGTCACCTCTTTACTCGAGACGAGCAAAGGTTCGGTTTGGGGATATCACTAGTAGAAAAAACCCCTATCACGACGCGGTTATCATGGCTGTTTTAATAGAAACAACGTGAAAAGTCCAATAAATTGGCGGGAACCCAAATTTTATGTATGTAGGAGGTCTATTGTGGCGGTTTATGTAAGAACCGACGTGATAAGTGATACTTTTTATGGCGGTTCCAAATAGAAAATGCCACTATAAGTCAATTGTGGCGGTTATATTAATAACCGACGTTAAGAATGACGCTAAAGGTTAATACTAAGTTACAATTTTTTAGGTTAAAAAACCGCCATTATATGTTTTTGTGTCGGTTTTAATTAAAATCGACTTTAATAGAAAAAAATAAAAAAAAAAACCATCCAAAACCCATTTACAGTAGTTCTTTCTTCTTCTTCTTCATTTCCCCAGCCCCCAAATTAAACCCTACAATCCCCTCAATTCAATCATCATCTCCAACCGCCAACTCCATTTTCTCACGCCGCCCGAAAACCATCCATTTTCGTCTCACGTCGCCCTTGACAACCGTCTATCTCCTTGTTGTTTCCGGCCACACCGCACATTTTTCGACTCAATTCAATCATCAATTCCGATTTTAACTCAGGTAACCCCATTTTTCTAACTCCCCTCTCTATACTACTAATTGTTTCAGGCCACCATCATCTCTACTCACGCCACCGTCGACAACCACTATCCTAGCCAAGTTGAACTCCGTATACACCTCAATTTCAAGCCCGACTCTTCATTTTTTATCAAAATCCATTTGGGACAGCATGTATATTTCATTATCTGCGTATTCGATTTTTAGTTTTGTATATATTTTGATCAAATTGAATTAGATATTCACTTTGGAAATCTTTCATTGGTTTTTTGGTGTCAAACCGTCTTAAATTGATTCTAATACTGGTTTGAAATTACGAGAAATGTTGTAAGTGTGGAAAATTGGCTTGAGTAGAATGAATATTATCTATCTAACTAGAATGAATATTGGCTTCTAAACTCGTTGTGTTTGTGTCATTTGCAGGCGTGGGGAAATTTGCTGACAACAACCGCAAGCTTCTGTCAATCATAAGTGCTGTATTTCTCAGGCTTGTAAGTGTGGAACCTGATGTTTTTTCATGCAAAATTTCTTATAGATACTATTGATCTCCAAAAATTTTAAACGTAGATAAATTAAAGAGGTCAATCGACGAGAATATCTCATGCTGTATTATTAAGACTGGCATAAAATTCTTCCGACTTTTAAGTTTGGACTAAGACTCTGGATTGTAAGCTTGTACCACTTTCATGGCTTCTCACAGTTCTCAGTTTATTCAAGTAAATACTAGAACTGCGTTCGATTTTGACATTGCTGTGTGTTTGTATATGTGATCATTTTTCTAAATGCGCATAGGTCCCATGGATACAAGTTAGCAAATCAAGGTCATTGCTTATGATGGTTAACCCTACAGGATTCCTTCTAGCTATTGGTTTGGGTGCGTAAGTTAAACAGCTAATTTCATGTCTTTCCTTGCATACATTTGCTTACGTTGAACAATTACCATTTTCATATCAACTATTTTCGCTGCTAATAAGGACTGTCTAACAATATACTCTTTCGGTGCAATTAGCTGATTACAAGATCTGTTGTTTGAATTTGACTGATTGTGTATTTTAATTGATAGAGAACAACTGATGTGATTTTAATTGATAAAGAACATTCTTTCACAGCCAAGATCACCCTGTCATCTGCCATTCTTCTTCTCCTTTTACATTGTATAATTTCCAACTTGAATCATTTCAATTTAACTAATTAGGGTTTCTGGGTAATTAATTTTTTGATTCGAGATATAGAAATTAGATTGTTGTGTGATTTTCTACTGTTTTATGAACTTAAATATAGCATACTTTCTGTTGCATTATAAGTACTAGGCTTACACTGATTACATTTGATGATTAGAGTTGATAAGATTTGGGGTTTTTACTTTAATATGAACTAGTTGATTTATCTATCATTCTGTTTGATTTTTCAAAACGTAATGGCATCGTTTTAATTATTTTGGCATGTATAGATTGAGCCTTGAGGTGGAGGAGTAGAAAATCTAGTTATTGGCCCGTCATACAAACTCAGCGAGTTAAAACTGCGTGAAGTAAGTCCGGACTCTACAGAATCTTCACTTCAATTTATATAATCTTCGCTTCCTGCCTTTTTTGATGGACTATTCCAGTATTGATACCCTGATGTGCTGTGAATAACAAAAAATTTACATAATTTGACTAAACATGTATGCTATTTTGGTTTTCTTATTTATATGGATTATAGTTTTGGAAATAATTCCACCATAGAATGCATCATTTTACGGAACTGATGGCTCTTATATTTCCATTATTTCTCCATACATCTCCCTAGAACAAATATGTCTAGGAGATTTTTGACACATATCTCCCTAGAAGTAATCTCTTTGTTGTTTCTGTTTTCTACAGTCGATCTTGAATATCCTGAAGCGCAAAGTGCACTGCTATAAGCATCCCCCCCCCCCCCCCCCTGAGAAGCATCGAAATTGAGAGTGTCGATTCCACAAGCTTTCTCTTGGAACCATCAGAGTTTGAGATCAGGTTAAGACTCTCTTGGTTTGAAGTTTAGCTTATAGAAATCTCAAATATATGTATCCACTATGATTTGATTATCAGTTTTCATTGAACATTGCGTAGAAGTTAGAAACCCATTACCGCTACCCTTATAGAACTAAGCCACAATCGAGGAAAACTTGTTAAGCAAGTTCATATACGACATGTTGCCGCTCAACTTATTCTGCAAACTTATCCTCTTCAGGTACTACATACGTAACTCTCTGCCCCATTATGCGTTTTTTTAAGGTGTATCAAATACTCCGTAGTTGTTTGTAAAATTGTTGAACTCTCAAAATGACGAGTATTTATTAAGGATGTGTCACTTTATTGTCTATTGCAGTAATGCAACAGTATCTAACCCATGTAAGTTTAAGGTTATATCTTTGTTGCAATTGTTTTTATGGTACCATAGGTTGATTCTGATTGTTCATGAAGTCATTTTATGGTAGATTTTTTTTATATTAGTACGTGTCTTTTATGAAGCCATTGTGCAATTGATTTAATGCTAATCATAAGGTAGATTGATAGTTCCCTATTTATAATGTCTTATATTGATTTTAATAATGTTGAGGTGGTTTTTCTTACTATTGGTTTGCTAAATTTATTATTGCAGATTCAATAATGTTGATTGACGAGATGAAAGATGTTAGAGAGGTGTGGTCTATCAAAAGTTTAGATAACATGTAATGTTGATTAGTTTATTAATTAAGACATGTATGTGATTATTTATAGACTTGGATGTATATTTTTTTAACATTAGCAATACTAAATTGTTGGGTCGAAGTTTGTTGGTTGTCATTCTCTTTATGTATTGTTTGTTCATTTTGCTATTTGGATTGTCAAATCTCTAGGATATTGCTTCCAAAATTTTGGTAGCAATTTTTTTTTTAAATAACTACCTATGGTGGCGGTTCTTCAACAACAAACAACCGTCGTTATAATTACCTTTAATGGCGATTCTATACCAACAACCGACGTTATAATTACCTTTAGTGGCGGTTCTGTAACAATAACTGTCGTTATAGAGAATATGTAATGATGTAATGATATTATTGATATACCTATGGTAGCGGTTCTAAAACAATAACCGCCACTATGAGTGAGTTATAATGGTGGTTCTTGTCTGACAACCGTCGTTTTATATAAGCCTATAATGGCGGTTTTGTTTAAAAACTGCCATAGTAGGTAAGCTATAGTGGCGTTTGTACAACCGCCGCAAAGTCTAAACAACCCCGTGATATACGGCGCACCCAAAATTTGTAAAAACCGCCACAAAATGGTCATTTATGACCGCCACTATAGGGGGGTTTTCTACTAGTGTATTTGATGTGACTCATATTTGAGCATATTTAGTCCCCGAATTAGCCTCCTTCCTATGCTTTTTAGTGCATAATTGGGTCATTTACTATCTTTAGTCTTTCGTTTTGCATACTCTTGAGGTTTTGATCCCTTGGTAGGAAAGGAGTAAGAACCTTGCATTTTCATGGCAAAATGGAGCTAAATTGATCGAATCTAATGACCGAGCATCAAAGGAAAGACAAGACTAGAAGGCTTATGTAAATAATGAAGTAAATGGGCAATGATGAAAAGATCCTTGCATCTCCAACAAGATCCTTGAGGATTGTTGGAAATAGAAAAGAATAAGATGTGACTGGCTGCTGATCCGAGCGTCGCAGTGCACGGGACGAGCGTCCTGGCCTGCTGCAATCCGAGCGTCCCGTGGCCAAGACGCTCATCCTGGTCCCTCTTAATCCGAGCGTCGCCCCCACCAATCCGCTCGGATTCCTCTGCGGTGCAGACCGTCCCTCAGCCAAGCCGCTCGGGACGAGAATATTCCATGAAGACCACCAAAACGGATATGCGCATCTCCCTCGAGAGGAGCACTTCCTCAACTTTTCTTAAGGGTCTTAATCGTCATTTAAACCCTTAGTAACCCTAATTTATGTACCTAATATTTAGTATAAATACCCCATTGTACTAATTAGATTATGATGTCCTTCACATGCTCTTTTTAGGTTATTCTAATCCAATTTTAATCTCATCTTAATCTTGTAATCAACTCTTAATTAAGCTTTAATACAAATCTCATTTCCTTAATTTCTCTATTGTTCATCATTTATTTTGGGTAATTGAACATTATTTGGGTATTATTGGGAGATTGACAACCTTCCATCAATCATCAAGTACTTCTATTATTCTTTGCTTTATTATTTGGAATCATCTTTAGGTATAATTCTCTTAATCCCTTTTTAATTATTGTTAATCATCTTCATTTATTCATCATGTTTTGTCTTGCTAGTATGATTAACAACCTTGTTAGCATGTTAAACTTAATAATGAGTGAGTAGTCATCTTAACTAGGGTTAATGGGGAATTAGGGGAAACCAACACGGGGGATGATTCATGCTTAATCTAATATGTTCACATAATTTATTTGCTTGCTTGTTGTGATCTCAACTTATGCACATGTTATGTTTGATGAAATGCGAGCCTATGAATCCTTGCATTTTTTACCCATCACTTACCTATTCAATGAGACTTGTAAGACATAAACAAACTCGAGTCTCATTAGATCATGCATATAGTTGAGTAGGGAGGATTAAGTCGACTTGTAGGTATTTTACAATCTAATCGATTCGGCTCCGGGACCCAAACCTTCCTAGGATTGTAAGATATAAACCAACTTGATCCTATCACAATAATAATTGCTTACTTATAATTTGAGAATATGTTTGTATGATCAATTCCCATGTATCCTCTATGAACCCATGACACCCTAGTGCTTTTAATCAATTATTTACATCTCATTTTAATTATCTTGCTTATTTATTTACATTGTTATTTAGCTTAGTTGATCTCCTACCTCAACCCAAATTGTGACACCCTTAGATAAAACCATTTGCAATCGAAAATCCTACATCAATACCCGTCCCTTAGGATCCGACCTTTACTTACCTATTTACTAATAGTAGAGTAGTTTGTGAAGTTATAAATATTGTTTTGGTCTAGGTAACTTTTGACGACGAGTAACAAAACCGACGAACCACTTCTGCTTAAGGCCCACCTGCCTCATCAATCTCTCCGGGAAGATGCAAATCATGAATTCCAAGCCAGGGTTGCGAACTGACCGAGTCGGATCTAACGATGAAACTCCGGTGATTGACCTGAGATACCACCATGGTTGTAAACCCGAGTGAAGTCCACCATGTAGAGCTGGTTCTCATCGCAATTGACCGAGCATGGTATCCTGGCACATTAATTGGGGGCTCGATCAACCGCAAACGCTCCATGAGCCAAACCTGCAAAGAAGACGGGAGTTAATGCCCATATGGCCAACGAAAAAAAACCCGAAAAAAAAAACGGTTAGCACATATAAAAAAAAGGAAGAAAGCGGGTTCTTACCTGCAAAATAATAGGACTTCCCAGATAAGGAAGCTCGCGGTTGGCTTTTCTGTTGTCCAGCCCCAGAATGATCTCACCTAAACAAAGGCATGCTGGGCTCTTGCGCAGCTCCATTTGTTCCACTAAGCTCAAGAAACAAGGATCCCCTCTCATCTCCTTATCAACATGCCCTTGAAGGACATAACAGTGAAGTAGGCAAAACCCGAACACCCTGCGTCTCGCAAAATAAGAAATAAAAGGGTCTTCCCTGCTTATGAATCGGTCAATGAAGTCAAGCATACAGATTCCTTTTGAGGTCACAAGACGGTCAACCTCAGCCTTCGTCAGTCCCAACAAGTCTCTAAATTTACCCTTATACCCTTGAGAGCCAAAAGGTATAGCGGGTGCATTTTCTGTATCCCATCCTCCAATAGCAGCTATTTCCTCCAGGAAAGGCGAATACCTGGAAATTTGGATCCCAATATTCAAGAGAAGCATCCAAGAAAGGTTTCACAATTTTCACCAATTTGAGACTCAAGATCGATCCCAAATTAAAAGCACCCATGTCGTGCTTCTCAACATTTGTGAACTCGTTCATCCATTCCTTGAGACGATTTTAAAAGGCATCCATAATTTGGAATTTTTTTTATGAAGATAAGGAGAATTTTTATGAGATTGACGAAAGAAAGATGGAGGAATTATGAGAATAAAAGCTTCCCCGACGTCTCTATTTATACTAAAAGTTGTTTCCTAATTTCCGTCAGGACTAACCAGCTGGGGAAGTGGCGCAGCACCTGCTGCACCTCTTCGAAGAGTCGCAGCACCTGCTGCGCCTCTTCGAAGAGTCGCAGCTCTTGCTGCGCCTCTTCCCTAGGCTGATTTCCGTGATTTTCGGCTTTGGATCTTTCATAACTTATTTTGAATATAATTTCCTATTCCTATAGGTTATTATTTTGGTAATTCCGTCAAATTACCAAATTTTATATCCCCTAATTTTCTGGGCACACTTTTCAAGACAACATCGACATTCTCGCTAAACGAGCACACTTACCCATTTCTTTTTATTTTCTTTTTAAGGGGAATCATTTCCCTCCTCATTTCACATTTCATTTCAAACTTATACATTTCTTTTTACGTTTTTTTAGGGGGTAGCCCTCCCTACCATCCGGTCATTTTTGCCCATTTTTTGGGCACTTTTTGTCATTTTCGCTCATTTCTGGGCAATTTTTCGCATTTCCGGTCATTTTTGCTCATTTACGGGCACTTTTTTACCTTTTTCTCATTTTGCGCTAATTCAAGTCACGAGTGTATTATGTGTTCTACGTGTAAATTCTGTGTAAATTTCGGCAACATGACGGCATAAACCGTCATCTACCAAAACCTGTTTTGTAAGCTAACCTGCAGGAACAACATACAATCCAGCAGCAAAGGCACTCAGGCCGTCATATACACAACTAAAAATGCAATATGTACACAACTGGGGGCTCTCACCCAAAACAGGTCCGAAAAATCCAAAACGAAGGTCCAAAATATACAAGTATATACAAGACAACCGACAACAAAAGAAAGAGAAAAGCAGCTGCTCCTGGTCGCCACTCAGCTCGGCTACGGCCGCCTCGAGGGCAGCAATCTCGGTGTCCCTGACATCCAACTCCCTCAACAGGCGAGCTATATCCTCCTGGGAGTGCACCAGCTCACGCTCCAGGTCTCGCTCTCTCGACAAGTGATAAAGAAATGCCCCATTTCAATCATTTCATTTCAAACAAACGCGAGAAATCGCAACAAATTCAAAATAAAGAGAATGAGAGGTTCATACCTATCGTCCTCATCCACCTGCAAGTGCCTCGATGGCCGTGGCCCGCAGCCGGTTGTCCACCCTCCACAACGCCACATGCTGAGACGACGCCACCTGCAGTTCAATAAACAAAAGGTTTTCAATAATAGACGAATGTATTCTTAAGCAATAAAATAGCAAAAGACAGCCGAAGCTGGGAGCTTACCCTCCTCACTAAGTGCTGCCACTCCTCCAGGCCAGCATCCGTCACCTCCTCACCGAAGTCGGATCTATGAGATCATTGTCATCCCCTCCGCGTCGGTGTACTCAAGGGTCTCTGGGTATGCTGGGGGCTCGACGCCTGCCACTTCGATCTCCTGCAAGGTTCAAATGAATTCTTTATTTGACGATCATTCGTCAGTTTGTCAAATCAATTCAAAAAAAGAGGAAGGGAAAATACTTACCACGATCGGCCAGTACGCCAGCCACCAACGTCCGCCAAGTCAGCCTCTCTCTCAGCGTCTGAGGGCTCCCTAAACATCGTCCGGGGAGGATCGACGGGAACCGTGAAAGTGTCACGAGAGCACTGACGAGTCAAACGCTCGCCTAGGTACCACACTAGTCCCATGGACGTCCTCAACAGCAACCGACTCGAACTCCTGGGTCGAAGGACCTCAGCCACGAAGGCCGGAGCGTCGGGGTAGTCCACCCAAGGTCTGGGCACCCACTAAAGCAACTAAACGAAAGGTCATTCCTATGATCGGCTCTAAACGGGAAAGGAAAATCATTCCTATGATTGCTCATACACGAAGATAACAATGAAGGTAATTGAAGATACTTACGTCACTCAACTTCAGGGCATTCCGGCCCCGTCGATAAACATTATAAGAAGAACGTTTGCTCTTCCTACGACACACCACCCAGTCTCTCACGACCGGGTACGCCCTTGGCTTAGGCTCCGTCCTCTTGGGCGCGAAGCCTGGAAAGTAGGAGTACACTCACGCCTGCAAAACAAGACAATCGATAATGATATTTCACAATATGATAGAAATGGAAATAAAAGGAGAAGTAATGATCTTTTATGATACGCAACGAAGGTTCATACCTCCAACAACAGTCTAGGACCGACAGTAGCAGGAGAAGTCCCCTTCTCCATCAGCTCAGGATGAACCATGGCCCTCAAGTAGCGAGTGAGGACCACAAAGCCAGGAGTGACCCAGTCCCACCGACCCAGGTCACTTAAGTCAGAAAGGAACGGAAGGAGCTTCATCGACAGCCTCTCCCCCTTGTCTCCGAGGTAAAGCGAAGACAAGAACCACCAGAGCCACAGACGAGCCCTCTGCTCTGCAGTACAAGAAGGAGGAGCCACCTTCCTCCCATCCATCGTCAGCGTCGCCGGGGTCCTACCCGCAAAGTAGTCCCAGACGTAAGTACTCAGCACCAGCCTAGGAACGGTGGCAGCCCCCGCTGCCAGGTTCCAGCCGATCAGCCATCTCGCCTCGGCCGAGTCCACTCTCATGGCTGTCAGTGGCCACACCACAACCTCCTCTCCACTCGACAGACCAGAAATCATGCCGTAGTCATCCAGGGTGACCCCGACCTCCCCGAAAGGCATGTGAAAGGTCGAGGTCATATCCCAGTACCGATTGAGGAAAGCTCAAATCAGGCATAGGTTAGCCCGAATCTTCCTCTCCTTGATCGCCCTCCACGCTCCCACCAAAGCTCCAAAGGCTCCCAGCTCGATGATGGCCTTATCCTCCTCCGTCAGTCTCTCGTAGGCCTTCATCATCGTCGTATAGCCGGAAAAGGACCTCATGTTCCCGGCCTCCTGTATACATTCGACGCAGAGCTATCTTTAGTATAAAGCAAAAGGGAAATGAAATAGAAATAAGTGAATAAGGAAAGGAGATAAGGAAATGGCAAGTTCGAAATTTACCAAACTCCTCGCCGTCCTTTAGGACAAGTGGCTCTCTGCTGCCCAAATGAGATGTCGACCATCCCATTTCTTAGCCCACTCAGGTGCCCCCGCTAGCTGGCGACCACCTCGTACGGCGTTGGCCCACCTCGGGACCTCCTCGACAACCTCCTCGAAAACCTCCTCGACCACCTCCTCAAGAACGAGAGAAGGGTCGAAGTCAAAGTCCACGTCCATGGGAGCCCTCCCCGATGTAGAAGCAACGTCAGCTGAAAAATTAAAGTAACTAGGCCGCATCAAATGACGACAAGCTGCAAAATTAAACGTCACCTTTAAAATTAAACGTCGCCTCTCCGATGTACTAGTGAATGTTCCTTAAAATAATGCTAATATTATTGTTTACTACTACTAGTAAAGATGAGATAATATTAGAGATTTTTGTGAGTTAATTTTCTAGTGTGTTCAACAACAAAAGCTAGAGAGAATAAGAATAATTATCAATATAATTATATGAATGAATAATGAACTAATGAGAGAAAAACTTCTCCTACTTTTGCATGGGGTGGCCGGGTAGACCAAGGGAAGGGTGCCCAATACTTTTGCAAGTTTTTCTTCTCAATATTTTTAGGCTTGCATGCCTACATTAGTAGGGTATAATTGTGTTTTGTTAATTAAATAAACAAGACACAACCAAACCCCTTAATTACATGGCACCCTTGAGATAAAAAGGGTCCATTTTAAGTTTTTCAATATGTTAATTTGTGTAGTGTGACATATTGGACATGTTACTAGACATGTTGTTTAATAATGCATTTTTAACTTATTAAAAATCATTATATAAACAAAATAAATCACATACAAAAATTAACTAGTAATTCACAATTACAATTACTTAAAATGGGTCATTGAATTATAAATCACAACAACTTGTATTTATAATAAACTATTCATTCTTATTTTAATTGTTTCATAAACAATAGATAAACCTAAGTAATAAAATAATTTAATTACTCAGTACGAATCTTATTTAATCAAATTACAATAAGATACATATTCTCACTCACAAAATCATTTGTTTAAATTTAAGGAATTAATTAACTTGTATCAGCATACAATTAATTAATTAATCAATTAAGAGTGTTACCCTAGAGGTATGACCTTAAGGGATCAACTGATCACCACCGTCATACGACAGTAATGTCAAACTCTAGTCAGCCAACCATTACCGATTAATGTGGATTAGTTGATAGTAAAATATTACTTTCCCTCATATATTCTTATCATGAGATTTAAACATGTGATCGCATTATTGTCGAGGAGAATACGTATCTTCCCTCATATATTCTGATCACATACTCCAACAATCTCCCACTTGTCCGAGACAAGTGTGCGTCACCAATTCTCTTATCCTATTGCTATCTCCCACTCAATTCAAGGTGTCTTTCAGGTCGTACTTGCATTTGATCATATCATGAGTGGTTTCCTCAATCTTGGAGAATAACTGTCTAACCGAAATTATCTACCGTAGATACGTTCCGAGCGTGGCCACGCATTTTCAGTTCATTATTATTCCTCGAGTGGCCTTGAGATATAACATAACCCTGACTAGGGGTGGACAATTCCTATTGCACTTTTCCCTTCCCATAGCCACAGCTCATTATAACCCAAAATGTGCCCAATAGACCCCAATTAGGAAGGTCATTAAACACAAATCAAAGTTACTTTGAAGTTGTGTCATCTTAGGCGAATAGTCTTTAGTCAAAAATCGACTCATAAGAATACTATAGTAGCTCTCGCCACGACCAGACTATATATAAAATTTTCCAGAACTCTATAAGCGGTCATAAGCCCGACAGAGTGTCCCATACAGTCTGCCTATGTGATCGACTAGTCATCTCTCATGACTCTATGGCAGTTGAACTTGCCATCAATCGCATCACACTCTAGTTACTTCGAGATGTCACCTCATGTAAGTAACTATGGGCGATTGCTATGTCAATCTAGTTCACTTTAATGGGGTTCAATATTGTCTCAACAACCCATTTGGATATGACAAAGTAATAAAAATTTAAAAGACAAATGCGATTATCATATATGAACAAATAAAACAACATTTTATTTCATATCAAATAGTCTAGCACAAACTGGGCATACGTTTAAGCCCCATGGAAACAACATGTCCATCGTGTTTAGCCTGCAATAAAGGCTTGGTGAGCGGATCAGCTAAGTTATCATCCATCCCAACCTTACAAATCGCAATTTTCTTTCTTTCAATAAAATCTCTAATAATATGAAATTTTCTGAGTACATGTCTAGATCTATTACTAGACTTTAGCTCTCTAGCTTGGAAGATTGTCCCATTTGTCACAATAGAGAGTAATGGGATCTTTGGTGGTAGGAACTACCTTTAGCCCTTCCATGAATTGCCTAATCCACACAGCTTCCTTGACAGCTTATGATGCTGCTACGTACTCAGCCTCCGTAGTAGAATCCGCAATCACAGCTTCCTTGAAGCTTCTCCAGCTTACGGCACCACCATTGAGAATGTACACAAATCCACCTTGTGATTTCATGTCATCTCTATCTGTTTGAAAGCTCGAGTCTGTGTAACCCTTAACACATAGCTCGGAGTCTCATCGAAACACTAAGATAGTATCCTTAGTCCTTCGCAAGTACTTAAGGATGTTCTTAACAGCTATTCAGTGACTCTTACCTGGATTATCTTGATATCTACTTGTCATGCTTAAAGTATAATTATACGAGACATCTGGACGAGTGCATATCATGGCATACATGATTGATCCAACATCGAAAGCATAGGGAATCAACTTCATGCGTTCAACATCTTCGGGCTCGGTGGGTGATTGAGACTTGCTCAAAATTATCCCACTACCCATGGGAATTAAGCCTCTGTTAGACTGGTCCATGTTGAAGTGTCGAAGAACCTTATCAATATAAGATTCTTGACTTAATGCCAATATCCTCTTGGGACTATCTCTATAGACCCAGATACCTAATATGCGTTGTGCTTCTCCGAAATCCTTCATTTGTAAATGATTTCCCAACCATTCCTTGACGGGGGATAACATTGGAATGTCATTTCCAATAAGTAGTATGTCATCCACATACAATATTAGGAACACAACATTGCTCCCACTGAATTTCATGTATAAACTGTTAGTTACTTAAATCAAATTAATACTCATCTTCTGATATCAAAATTATAAATTAATTTTAGGTGGTCTAAATCCTCATGCATGCAAAGCAAAATATAAAAGAGATGGTATTAAGCCATCTTAAGACAAAAATTCCTTACATTGTTATAAGGCAAAATGGGCACAACTCAAGGACTGTTTCCTTGATGTTGTTCTTGTGCTAATGCAATAAGGATGATCCTCCAACACCTTAATTGTAATACTCCGTATTTATAAGTCTTGGGGTACTCTATCGAGTAGGCCTTACTCTGTCGAGTAAGGGTAAGTTGCGAAATAAAATAGTTTCTGACCTGTTGGGTACTCGATCGAGTAGCTGGGGCACTCGATCGAGTAAGGGGGTACTCGATCGAGTACCTTGGGTACTCGATCGAGTGTCCGGTTTTACGAGGAGTTTTCTCGGGTTTTGTTAATTATGCGATTATTCTAAATCACTTTTACAAAACCTAAATTTCTATTTAAGAGAGAAAGCAAACAAGTTCATCTTCTTAATCGCATTCTTAGCAATTCCCGGAGTTCAGACGGTCAGTTCTTGTCGTTGATTATATCGTTGAGTTCCTTGCGTCGAGGGTAAGATCTATGTACCCTTTTTATTGTATTTCCTTTGAATTGGTCAAACCCTAATTTAGAGATTGGGGGTTTTTGTGTAGATTGTGATTCGGTAGTGTTTGTATGTTTGTATGATAGGAGGAGGTTTTGTAGAAGAGCCTTTTTGATACAGCTGTAGAGACCGTCTGATAATTATGCTTTCCAGGTAGGATTCCCTACTCAGTATTAGTCCCATAATGGGATGATTGTTGATGTGTGAGATTGATTGTTTGATATAGTAATTGTGTTGTGACGGCTGTGATTGTGATTGTACATTGTTGATAGATTCAGACGGTTGTTGATGTTGTGATTGTGATTGGTTGTCTATGGTTCTCGAGATGCGTTCTCGGCTGAGTGGAGTCACTTGCGGGAGTGGCTTCACGCCCTAGTTTCGCCCTTCGTGGAACCCGCCACGGAAGGGGATGTGCACATTAATGGACAGGGTTATCGCTCACTATGTGGAGCGGGGATTTGGTGGGTACGGCTGCGGTCCCCCACTGGCAGGGCTGGTCCAGTGGACAGTCGACGATTGAGATTGTTTGGATTGGTGTGGTGGTGTGCATGTGACGGTTAAGCTGTCTGTTTATCGGATTGTTGTTATGTATATAAATTGTGTGATTAGTACTGACCCCGTTTAAATGTTTTAAAAACTGTGGTGATCCATTCGGGGGTGGTGAGCAGTTGCTTGGCAGGTATATCTTGGATACGCGTGGGATCTAGCTGGGGATGGAGTCATCACATATTAGAGTCTTTAGTCTTCCGTTGTGTTTGTTAGGACAGTTCCTTTCAGTTGGTTTATAGTTTGAGAACAGTTGTATTTTGCTTACAGTTGGTTTTATTATGTAATCACTTAAACTTATTCAATAAAGTATGTTTCTTCATTGTCTTATGATTATCATGCCTCGGGTAACCGAGATGGTAGTATCCTTATACCTGAGTGGTCCTGGTAAGGAACTTCGTTGCATATTATGTTTAATTCAAGGATGTTATTTTACTTTTTTATGCATTGTTTTACATGTATGTTGGTCTTGATACGTAAGTTACCCAATCTTATGGTGAAGTGAGTGACACCTATGGTGAGTAGGAGTTCGGTGGGTGGACATAAGTTATATGTGTTGTAATAGATAGTGGAAAAAGAAAAGGAAGATTGGTATGGTTTATTGAGACATAGAGCATGTTTTGTGAGATTAGATGAGCGATATGTTTGAATGTTGAGTAATGTAAAAGGAAATGAATGTGGGCAAGGGATGATGTGAGTTTATGGAACGTGAGAATTAAAAGATTGGAAGGAAGGATGCGAATGGTAGCAACCGGAGATATATAACGAACTATGGAGGGAGATGGTTAGGAATGGTGTTGATTAAGAATATATATAATGAAAGGCTGTTTTAGAGGGATTGAGAAGAGTGGTATATAGTGAACTTTGTGGAGACATGTCGCGAGGTGGATTTGTAGACAGTGAGTGAGTTTGGGGAGATTTGGTTTATTAAGAGGTGAGACCACTGTGGGATTTCCTTGGGCAATTAACGGTATGAAAGGAATTTTGATTTTTTTTAGAGATGTACAAAGGAGATGCAATTGTCAAACAGTAAACGTTGATCTTATGGATGGATTAGTGGCAAGGGTGATTAATGGCATAATAAGAGAATATTTTATGGTAAGAAAGAGTGAGATGATATCGATATGAAATAATGACATGTGGGTGTTGGAGCAATGAGAAAGTAACCGGAACACTAAAGAGTTAGGTAGAAGGGATAAGGAGTTGAATGGTTAGTTGATTTTGTCGAGTGTAAAAGAAAAGAATGAGGGGAGTAAAACTAGGAAAATGTTGACCGGAGTTATGTGACATAAAAGTAAGGAATCGTCGAGATGTATGATACTATCAAGAGTAAGTAAGTTAATGATTATACAGAAATTTCAGGACAACATGATTAATCATGAGTTTCGAGGAATTAAGGGAGTAAGAAGTTAGTAGAATATCTGCAGGATATGAGATTTTGGTGGAGATTTAGATGATGATACAGTTAAGAATGGTATTGGGAAGAATGTTGAAGTAAATTTTGTTGGTGGATTTGATGTTCGTTATTTGGGATGTTAACCAAAGATAGGAAAGAAAACGTGATATTTAGAGATGAGTGTAAGAGGTTTGATGTCCGGACAGTGGTAGTGTTATGGCTTGTGACTAATGGTTAAGAGTGGTGGTATATTAGAAAGGTAGCAATTCTAAAGAGGTTGATTTGGTAGAGACCTGATTGATATGTATGGTTGTGAGAGAGTGTAAGATGTGGTTATATGAGGCGGTTGTTAGTAGTTGAGTATTAATAGTATGGTTACATTTGGCAGGGGGTGATGGATATGCGAATGGGAGAATATGTTATGAGGGTCATATGAGTTAAGCTCGGGCGACAGGTAACCTTTGTTGAGTGGTAACTTACGTGATCAGGATTGACTAGGTGGATGTGATTACGGGTCTATGATACGTGTAAATGTTTGTGTGAGGTTCTGACCTCACGAGAAGTGGTATAGTGTGATAATTATAAAGTTGTTATATGATTTTTTTGTAATTTATGTTGGGTACGGTATACTAATGGAATGAGGTTCAAAAGGTAATAATGTGATTGATCTGGCATGGATAGTTAAAATTGTATGTGTATGGATGATACTTGTTTATTTCGTGAAATGGTAGAGATGATGTTCATGAGATGCTTATCTGTTTATCCATATAATATGTTGCGTGGTGATTTAATAAAGTGGATTTGAGTAAGTTTTTCTTGTCTGAGAAGTTATGCTGAGTCAGTGTTTATGGGAATTGTATGCGGTTGTGATGTCTATCGATGTGGTTGTTGTGCCTCGGGTGGTGATCCAAGCACGATATTTAGTGTTGTGATGCGGGTATTTTCGCACTGTGGTGTGGCTGTTGGTGGCGGTGTTGTGATGCCGTCACCGGTTGTGGTGGAGTAGGCAGGATGATTATGATACGAGTTTTCGAAAGTACATATCAGTTATACATAAATTGTTGTTTTATTTGTTGTTGTTTCCTATGAGTTTCAGTTTGGACAGATAGACTGTTGTTTTGTTTGCTGATGTTTCTTACAAGTTTCAGTTTGAGAAGGAGGGTAGAGTTTAATATAAAGAGAGTTGTATATGTTTTCGTTGTTGTCATGGTATATAAATGTTCTGTTGATGGGACACAGTTGTCGGGAGTTGTTACAGTACTTTTGATCTTGTTCTAGATAAGGCTTTAGTGGACATGGTAATGGCAAGTGATTCGTAAAGCATGTGTGGTAATGACCTGAAGGATGCAGGTGGTTCATAATCCTTTGTTGAGGCAGTGAGTGTAGGGTGTTGGGGGAAATAGTGTCATGTTAAGTTGTGTATGAGTTTTGCGGTAATGAAGGAAAGAACTTGAGGATCTAGTGTGAGTATACGTAACGAGTGTGGATCGGGAGTTATGCTTCTGGAAGATAAGTGCTTTACATAGCGAGGTATGTTGGTTTACAGTGATAATGGAGAGTTAGTATGGTGATTTTGCTACGAGCCTTATGGTATAGGTGAGGGGTGTGCAGATTGATTTGAAGTATGAGAACTGTTGAAGTAAGAGAGCCTTGAGAATTAGGAGTGGTTATGGAAATGAGGTTATAGGCGGTTATCTTTGACATGTGGTGGTGATGAGGATAATGAGATAATATAGCTAAGGATTTAGTATTAGTAAGTTACGAGGACGTAACATTTGTCTTAAGAGGAGTAGGATGCAATAAAAGAGCGTTTCATGATGGTGCATGTTGTAATATAATTGGAAATAGAGTGTTAGCGTAGCGTAAAAGGAGGGATTTGTTTTATGGATGATACTTATAAAAGGCCATGGCCGTGCTTGTAGTAGTGTGATGCTTCGGAGTATGAGAATATTTTATATAGTGTTGACAGTTGGAGGATGATGTTATGAGTCTGAGTGAACTTCGAGGACGAAGTTCCTTTTAAGGGTGGTAGAATGTAACATTCCGTTTGATGTCTATGAGTGTCTTGCTATTGGATTTGATAGTGGATAATATTATGGAGCTAGCAGCGTTAGAGGATGGTAGTTGGTTATGTATGGAGTTAGTGTCGTGTGAGATATATATATGTGGTAGATACGATATCGTGAGCCATGTTGTGGAGGTAGGAATAGTTAGTGGAGTTGGCGTTACGAGTTCATGTTTGGGTTGGAGTTTCGTTTTGAGTTCTTAGTCACGTTGTTGTGTCTTGATCGAGTTAGTATGTTTGTTTTTAGAGTATGGGTTGAACTTCGGGGACGAAGTTCTTTTTAAGGAGGGAAGACTGTAATACTCCGTATTTATAAGTCTTGGGGTACTCTATCGAGTAGGCCTTACTCTGTCGAATAAGGGTAAGTTGCGAAATAAAATAGTTTCTGACCTGTTGGGTACTCGATCGAGTAGCTGGGGCACTCGATCGAGTAGGGGGGTACTCGATCGAGTACCTTGGGTACTCGATCGAGTGTCCGGTTTTACGGGGAGTTTTCTCGGGTTTTGTTAATTATGCGATTAAGGTATTTAAGCTTCGTCGTCATTATTCTAAATCACTTTTACAAAACCTAAATTTCTGTTTAAGAGAGAAAGCAAACAAGTTCATCTTCTTAATCGCATTCTTAGCAATTCCGGAGTTCGACGGTCGAGTTCTTGTCGTTGATTATATCGTTGAGTTCCTTGCGTCGAGGGTAAGATCTATGTACCCTTTTATTGTATTTCCTTTGAATTGGTTAAACCCTAATTTAGAGATTGGGGGTTTTTGTGTAGATTGTGATTCGGTAGTGTTTGTATGTTTGTATGATAGGAGGAGGTTTTGTAGAAGAGCCTTTTTGATACAAAATTGTAGAGACCGTCGATAATTATGCTTTCCGGTAGGATTCCCTACTCGTTTAGTCCCATAATGGGATGATTGTTGATGTGTGAGATTGATTGTTTGATATAGTAATTGTGTTGTGACGGCTGTGATTGTGATTGTACATTGTTGATAGATTCAGACGGTTGTTGATGTTGTGATTGTGATTGGTTGTCTATGGTTCTCGAGATGCATTCTCGGCTGAGTGGAGTCACTTGCGGGAGTGGCTTCACGCCCTAGTTTCGCCCTTCGTGGAACCCGCCACGGAAGGGGATGTGCACATTAATGGACAGGGTTATCGCTCACTATGTGGAGCGGGGATTTGGTGGGTACGGTTGCGGTCCCCCACGGCGGGCTGGTCCCAAAGGACGATCGACGATTGAGATTGTTTGGATTGGTGTGGTGGTGTGCATGTGACGGTTAAGCTGTCTGTTTATCGGATTGTTGATATGTATATAAATTGTGTGATTAGTACTGACCCCGTTTAAATGTTTTAAAAACTGTGGTGATCCATTCGGGGGTGGTGAGAAGTTGCTTGGCAGGTATATCTTGGATACGCGTGGGATCTAGCTGGGGATGGAGTCATCACATATTAGAGTCTTTAGTCTTCCGCTGTGTTTGTTAGGACAGTTCCTTTCAGTTGGTTTATAGTTTGAGAACAGTTGTATTTTGCTTACAGTTGGTTTTATTATGTAATCACTTAAACTTATTCAATAAAGTATGTTTCTTCATTGTCTTATGATTATCATGCCTCGGGTAACCGAGATGGTAGTATCCTTATACCTGAGTGGTCCTGGTAAGGCACTTGGAGTATGGGGGTGTTACATTAATTACCAAAGTAGATAATCTCCTAAGGTGGCACCCAAGATAAACCCAAAATACTACTAAAATACTAACTAGGTAAATGTAGTAGTAACCTTGTTTATTTGTATATTTGATGTACTAATTAATATTATTACGTTGATAATATTATTAGTTTACTTTTATATGTGTTTATTGTAAAAGGATGAACAAAATAAGAACAAAAATATGGTCTATTGATGGTGTATATGAACCATCCACAACAAGCACACAAAGACCAATTTTTCTTTAAATTTCCAACCTTAGAAATGATGGAAGGACTTAGGTATATATAGGCATGCAAATGTATACAATTCACATACAAATTCTAGTGGGAAATTCCTACCTTTTCCACTCATAATGAGTGTATTAGTAGTGTATAAAAATCTGTCCAAATGGTCCCCTCCGGGTCCATTTCGATTTTCGACAATTTCCCCACAAATGCTTATAAGTCTTATATTTAATTATCTAACATAATTAAATATTAATTTGATTATTTAACACTTAAATAATATAAATTAACTGCCAATGACTACTTAACTATTAAGTAATCATAAGACCATTTTATCAACATACAATGTGTCAATATTATCCTAATTAGCTAATTTTACAACCTCTTGTAAAATATAAATAGCTAATTAATTCCACCTCAAAACATATACACATATCGCATAAAATTAATTAATTAACAATTAATTAATAAATTATTAATTATTAATTTATTACTTAAATATCACATAATTAAATAATAAATCTTCTCTGCCTGAGTTCGTAACCCGTCATCAAATAATACTTTTACGTGACTAATTAAAAGTCAAATAACACAAGGAATTAATTATCTCGTATCTCATACAAACAATTAATTCATTCTATTTGGGCGTCATCCTATAGGTGTGACCTAAAGGGATCAGCTGATCACCGCCGTCACATGATAGTAATGTCAAACTCTAGCCAGCCAATCATTACCGATTAACGATGACCAACTGATAAATAAAAAGATAAATCCCTGATAATCCTTTTACGAGATTTAATATGTAAACGCACTTATTGTGGAGGACACTACTCCAACATAAACATGGTTCCTCAACACTTCAAGTAAAACCATTTTCTTTATAACACGATTAAATCGATGGTTCCAACTTCTTGATGCTTGCTTAAGACCATAAATGGATCTCTTAAGCTTGCATACCTTGTTAGGATTTTTAGGATCTACAAAACCTTCAGGTTGTACCATATACACCTCCTCTTCTAAATGCCCATTTAGAAAGGCGGTCTTGACATCCATTTGCCATATTTCATAGTCATGAAATGCGGCGATCGCTAACAGTATCCGAATGGATCTCAGCATAGCTACGGGGGCAAAGGTTTCGTCATAGTGAAGACCATGAACTTGGGTAAAACCTTTTGCCACTAGCCTAGCTTTGTAGACATCATCATGTCCTTCTATGCCATTCTTTACCTTAAAGATCCATTTGCATTGAAGAGGTCTTGCTCCTTCAGGCAAATTCACCAAGTTCCAAACTTGATTTTCATGCATAGAACTCATTTCAGATTTCATGGCTTCAAGCCATAAAGCTGAATTGGGACTAGAGATTGCAGCTTTGTAGGTGGCGGGTTCGTCACTGAAGTAACACATCAAGACTCCCATCTTCTTGGATAAGTCTAACATATCTATCAGGATGGCGAGAAACTTGACCCGACCTCCTCGGTTGAGGAATAACAACCGAATTAGATGACGAAGGAACGTCTTCTTGCGCCTCTACTTCGGTTTGTGGCTCTTGAACTTCATCAAGTTCAAAATTTCTCCCACTCTGTCTTTTAGAAATAAACTCGTTTTCTAAAAGACAGCTTCACTAGACACAAACACTTTGTTTTCATGAGGTTTGTAGAAGTAATAGCCTCGGGAGGTATTGGGGTAACCTACAATGATGCACTTTTCAGATCATGGGGCTAGCTTGTTGTCTGTCTTTATCTTGACGTAAGCATCACATCCCCACATCTTCATATAGGATATATTAGGAACCCTTCCTTTCCATATCTCATATGGAGTCTTTTCGGTTGCCTTGGTCGGACTATTGTTCAATGATTTGATTGCGGTTTGGATTGCAGATCCCCAAAACGAGTCGGGTAACTTGGATTGACTCATAATTGATCGAACCATATCTAGTAGGGTTCGATTTCTCCTCTCAGCAACACCATTAAGTTGCGGTGTACCGGGTGGAGTGAGTTGTGACACAATGCCACAACCTTTCAAGTGTGGATCAAATTCATTACTAAGATACTCTCCACCACGATCGGATCGTAGTGCTTTTATCTTCTTGTTCAATTGGTTTTCTACTTCATTTTGAAATTCTTTAAATTTCTCAAAAGCTTCACTCTTGTACTTCATTAAGTAGATATACCCATATCTACTTAAATCATCGGTGAAGGTAATGAAGTAGTCATAATTACCCCTAGCGGTGATAGTCATTGGTCCACATACATCGGTATGTATAAGGCCCAATATTTCACTAGCTCGAGTCCCTTTACCACTAAAAGGATTATGAGTCATTTTGCCTAGGAGGAAAGATTCGCATATACCATATGATTGAAAATCAAATGGTTTAATAACATTAGTTGAAACTAATCTTTTAATGCGATTCTCGTTAATATGACATAATCGACAATGCCAAATATACGATTCATTTGGATCACTTGATTTGAGTCTCTTGGATTGTATGTTATAGATGTCTTTACATGGATTTGAAGTCTCTAGAACATAAATGTCATTTATAGAATTGCCTCGGCCTATGACCAAGTCATCTCTAGAAATAATACAACAATTGTTTTTAATGGCGAAACTAAAGCCCTTTATGTCTAACATAGCAATTGAAATAATGTTCTTAGAAAGAGAAGGTACATAAAAACAATTATGCAAATACAACTTAAATCCATTTGCCAAAACAAGTACATAAGTTCCCTTGGATGTGGCGCTACTCTAGCTCCATTCCCAAGTCGAAGATCAACATCGCCCTTGCTCACCTTTTCCACGTTTCTTAGCCCCTGTAAATGATTACAAAGGTCAGAACCGCAACCGGTATCTAATACCCATGTTGTGGTGGAAGTAAAATTTACATCAATAACATAAATTTCAGAAGGAATTTTACCAAGTGGAATAACAAGTCCATCCCTAATATTTCCTAAATATATGGGGCAATTCCTCATCCAATGTCCCATGCCATGATAATAATGGCATTCATCATCAACTTTGGCTCCTTTGGTAGTCCCACTAACCATCTTGTTTTAAATGTTGAATTTTCTACCTTTCTTCCCCTTCCTTTTGAACCATTTCCCTTTAATTGCAAGAGCTTGCTTTCTAGGACTCCCACTAGTTTTGGCATCCCTTTCTTCTAAAGATAAGGATCCCATATATTTAGTGAGATGGTCTTCCTGAGACACATTCACAAAAGATCTAGTCATAGTAGGAGGTATGGAGGAGGTAATGAAATTAAGGTTTCCGTCGAAACCGATCCCAAAATGAAGCTCTCTAGTTGTATCGAGGTTGTTGTTGGAGCAAATATCGTCAAATAAGTTATGACAAGACTCAATGGTAATAGGTGTTGTTGCATTGGTAGGATCCATTGCGATATATAAACAACAAACATGGAGGTAAAGGAAATATTAACATTTGTCATTTTAATCATACTTGTAAACACTTTAAACAAGTCTTAAGCATTTATATAGTGACATCTACCCAACTATTATAAATGATCCCGAGATCCAAATTCATATTAACTCGGGCACGGTGAGCCGATTCATCCCTAATTAATATAACTCGGTGGATTAACTCTTTAATCGATTATACTTCTAGAACTCTCGATCGATAAAATTACATTAATATTTATCTTTAGCCCGGAACACATGCGACTACGGTCACGAATACCTCCGTTGAGCTCAATCCAAATTTCGATGTAATAACATTTTACTACCCACTTACCCAACGTAACAAGTTTAGCACCCCGGTGAGCCGCTTCCTTATGAAATTGGAATTCATGCTTCTACTATTTGGTAAGGCTAATTCTCAATTATTATTTAGTGAGAGGTCTTGTCAATTTATTATCTATCATGTTATAAGTGAACTAAAGGGCGAACTATGATAATTATAATTGACACGGTCGATGATTCGATAAAATAATATGGATTTGTAGTTATGGCGATTTGGTTATGCATGCAACATATAAAATAAATGCAAAGCAAAAATATAAAATCCTAGTATGGCCTTCCTAAAATACTAAATCTAATAAACTATTTACAAATTCAGAAACAAACTCCTTTGGTCCCTTGAACTTCATTTGGCACGCACTTCAAGGCAACACCGTCTTTGTCGGACCGCCTTCTCGAATGGCACCGTCTTCAAGAAACTCTGAAATTAATAAATTACATAGCTTTTCTACTTTATACATTATAAAATGGAAAAAAAAAAAAAAAAAAAAAGTGATACGAGATCATAAAAATTACAACCAAATCGACATCCCCATTCATTTCGGGAAATACCAATTAAAAACTAAGGCCATACTAAGTACAAATTACATAATTCAAAATTATATAAAATTAAAATATGACAATCATAATAAAAATGCAGCATTAATATATGTATCAAACATGTCATGTTATGAGCCAAATCGCCTTGTTTAAGCTAATATCGTATATTTGGTCTGGTTTTATGGATAATTGTGACTATTAACTTATTAAAATCACACAATATTACATAAATCAAATATATGTCCAAGTTAATTACTCCAACCTTCTTAGAACTCAAAAATATAGTCTTCACTAAATATTTGACAATAATTCAACTTGATATTTTATTATTGCTCTTTAAACACTATTATTCATAATAATATAGAAATAATTCCCAATAAGTCATAAAAATTCGAAAATTTAAAAATCATAATTTTGTATATTCTGAAAAATTCCCAACATTCCAAAACTTTAATAAAATTTGCCTTTAGAATATTTTAATTTATTTCACAAATAAATCGTATAAAACATAATTTTAGCCCTTTAATTCCAAATTAAACATAAAATTATGCAATAAATCAAAATTAAAATTATGAATATTCTATATACGTTTCTAGAACCTGAAAAAGACAAATTTTTATGTCCAAAAATCGAATTTACATTTATGACTATTTAAAGTTGCTATTTATCAATTTTACAATATAAAAATCAATAATTATCCAAATCAAACGAAATTTGACATGCAACTTTAGATCTTATGTTCATATAATATATACAATATTGGCAAAAAATTTCATGCCATAAAATTTATTTAAGGTATTTTATGCTAAAATAGTCACTATTTATGTGATTTTTACGTCTAAAAATCATAAATCATGCAAAATAAAACCATTATTTCAAAATTTACATACAGTGTGTAAATATTGCATTTGATAACATACTTAAATTTCATGGGCAGAGACAAAGTTTAACTAATTTTAGTAATTTAAGTGACATTTTATTCAATAAAATATAATAAAAATACTAAAATCATATTAAAGAACAATAAAATACCATAAATCATCAAAAATGACCTAAAATCAATTTAGGACCAGAATGTTTAACATGCAAAAATTTCGTGGCCTTTATCATCATAAATCACAAATTTCTAGTTTTATATGTTAACATATTAACTCGGAAAAACAAAACCGAATATGCATGCAACAACTCTTGCTCTGATACCAATTGTAAGATTCATTAATCTCTTATTAGTCATTACTAATAACTTAATAAAAACTTAATTTAGTCAAAAACTAATCTAGATCTTATGTATGCAAAACAAATGAATAAAAGAGAAGAAATCTATTATTCTGACAATGGTGGCCGAAATGGATATACTAATTGGACTCCTTTCAAATTAGTCTTCTTAAGTAAAATCCAAATGCTCCAAGTGAAAAACCCTAGATCCAATGGTATGATCTACTCCTTAAGGGATTGTGCCAAGGTAATCCCTCTTAAAACATAAACTAATTTTGTTACTAAAAATTAGTGAATGTTCCTTAAAATAATGCTAATATTATTGTTTACTACTACTAGTAAAGATGAGATAATATTAAAGATTTTTGTGAGTTAATTTTCTAGTGTGTTCAACAACAAAAGCTAGAAAGAATAAGAATAATTATCAATATAATTATATGAATGAATAATGAACTAATGAGAGAAAAACTTCTCCTATTTTTGCATGGGGTGGCCGGGTAGACCAAGGGAAGGGTGCCCAATACTTTTGCAAGTTTTTCTTCTCAATATTTTTAGGCTTGCATGCCTACATTAGTAGGGTATAATTGTGTTTTGTTAATTAAATAAACAAGACACAACCAACCTCCCACGCCCTTAATTACACGGCACCCTTGAGATAAAAAGGGTCCATTTTAAGTTTGTCAATATGTTAATTTGTGTAGTGTGACATATTGGACATGTTACTAGAAATGTTGTTTAATAATGCATTTTTAACTTATTCAAAATCATTATATAAACAAAATAAATCACATACAAAAATTAACTAGTAATTCACAATTAGAATTACTTAAAATGGGTCATTGAATTATAAATCACAACAACTTGTATTTATAATAAACTATTCATTCTTATTTTAATTGTTTCATAAACAATAGATAAACCTAAGTAATAAAACAATTTAATTACTTAGTACAAATCTTATTTAATCAAATTACAAAAAGATACGTATTCTCACTCACAAAATCATTTGTTCAATTTTAAGGAATTAATTAACTTGTATCAGCATACAATTAATTAATTAATCAATTAAAAGTGTAACACCCCGGTTTATAAAAGAAATCCTCGTCAAGACATTCTCTAATAAAACGGACTGTTACCATCTCGGTTTCCCGAGGTAGTGAATAACAAATTAAACTCCAAGGCAATTTATATAATATTTGAACTTAATTATTAAAAATCCTCTTTTCAACTCAAATTACAAGAACTGACATAAATAAAAGTGAAAGACTTCTAGATGATGATCTAGCTACTAAGTCGTCTGATCCAATGTCTCACGCCCATCCAAATTCTCCCGTTCTATCTCTTAAACCTGTCAAGTCTCGCTCCCCATAAAACGGTTCACCACAGTGTTCACGAATACACAGGGTCAACCACGAGGTTGAGTAGGGAAAACAATAAAACAATAAAATATGATATGCATGATACTCCGTCACCTCCATCTCCATCTCAACTCATCACACACATCTCATACCCCGAACGCCCACCATACCGATCCCGGTAGACTATAAATATCGACCGAAGTCGATCTGCTAGCTCAACAGCTGAGGACACCAGGGCAAGTCCTGCAGAACCCGCCTGGGCCTTATCACAACATCACATCGTATCTCAACATCGTCACCACCACATCCTCCTCCAACTCCAATGCATATGAAATGCTCAACAGTAATTAATGCAATGCAATATGTATATAAATCACTGAACTGATAAATCATAAAGTCATGCCAGTTACCCGATGTTGTGATATCATACTCAATACGATCAAATCAGTCAATCACCTTTCCGAATATAAATGATAACGTAAATCAACAACCAGGAATCCAGTCAACACAATTCAACAACGTTAATAGAGTAAGTGTATTTCCCTACCTCAAAGTGCCAGCAAATCCAATTAAGCAGTTCAAGCAGTCCCGAAAAATAAAGCAATGAATTTGATTATCGATCCTTCACGAATCCGTCACCTAAACGAATTATAATATTTATTATTACTAACTACTAAATACAGAATTTCCCAAAATAGAAACTTTCCCGAAATAGTAACTTTCCACTTTAATCAGTCCCGACTCAAAGTCCATCTCTAATTATTTACGACTCGGGGATTAAATTAAATAAATTATTTAATGTCTCGGGAATAATTTATTTAAAAGACTCGGGAATTAAATTAAATAACTAATATGATAAATAAAATATTAAACGAATTATATGATTTAAGAAATACCCGAATCATCTTTAAACAATTCAAACATCCCGACTCTAACCCGTCTTTAATTATTTTAATGCACTCGGGAATTAATTAATTAATTTAGAATACGACCCATTACGAAATATAACGATTAACTATGAAAACCCGTTTCAAAAACAACTCGAGTAACCCCCTCACGCACCACCGTCCCTTCACACACTCACACACCCCTCACGCACCACCTAGCCACCACGACAACCACCAGACCTGACCCCCACTTCGTCCCCACCACCAAAGAACCACCACCACCGGCTGATCATTGCCACGTGGCGAGTCGAACCAAGGCTGGCATTTGGCCTGGTTCACCGTGCATCATCACCAAACACCTTCTGTTTCTCTTCTTACCACCACCGCAACCATCATCTACCACCTGCCAATTCACCACTGTTCTGCTCTCCGTCAACCCGTGAACCCAGACGCCACAGCACCACCGTTTCGACCTCCCCCTAGTCCACGGTGGTGCCACCCAAAACTTACCCCTCTAAACTCGCCTGAAAACCCGTGTTATAACCCCTTTGCCACCCCCTGTCGCTGCTGCCTTTTTCCGCCATTATCACCACCAACAACCGCCCTAAACACCACCACTACACTCGCCCCTCATCACCCTACCCATATACCCCGACAACCACCATCAGGAACACCTCTAACAGACACGCACAACACCCCTAAAACCCGACATTAAATAATGAAAACAGAGAGAAGCTTGAACTCGTACCTTTACCGCCACCATAACAACCACCACGGCCACCTATGAACGTCGACCAACACCCCTAGCTATTCCTTGCTGCACCGTCAACACCCACGACCTCTCTCCCTCTCTCTCTAAGCGTGAGATTTGATGTTTGATGTTGATGAAGTGAGGGAGGCGGCTGAGGGAGAAAGGAAGGAGGGAGGCGGGTTGGGTAGAGTATTTAGGGTTAGGGTTAGGGTTAGTGTATAGTTAGGGTTAATGGGCTTAGAGTTTAATTGGGCTGAACAGTTATTGGGCCAGCTCAACTGGTTAAATCTCGAATCATATATAAACCCGTCTCAATTAACTTGTATCGATACGACGCGAGTTAAATAAAATAACTTACCATAATTATCGACCCAACAATTTACCCGACTTAATTAGTAACATAAAATGTATAATAAATAATATTTAATAATATCCATTTAATTTATTATATACAAATACGGGGTATTACAGTCTTCCCCCCTTAAAATGAACTTCGTCCCGAAGTTCGCTCCCGTACCCAAACCTCAAAAGGGTATTGTATATCGTACTTACAGACGTCACGCTTTTCTAACTTGGTTAACACGCCATTTTGACACATCAATTAAACATAATAAATACGGAATGTTACATTCTGCCCTCCTAATATAAACTTCGTCCCGAAGTTTAACTCATCATTACTTAACCAACTAACTATAATTAATAACTACCTGAGAATACAATTGTATAACAACTATATAATCATCTGAGAACACCGTCATCTTCCATCTAAATTCCGATCTCAACTCGAGTAACTCAATAACCATGGTCTAACTGGATCGCAAACGTAACTCGGCGCAAAGGCCCCACAAATCAAAACTCGATACCAGTAGTTTAATCACACTCTCGTTTTTCACATCAACCAACTAACAGAAGTAGGAACAAAACATATAGAACTCATTTGCATAGATACCCCACATCTAACATCAAGTTGGTCAACTATAACCTACAAACAAGTGCAATTTAAGCATCAAGATTTTACAATCCTACCCAACTAAAAACATGGTTACGTCCTCGTAACCTTCATTATTATAACAAGGTTCTCAAACTACTGCTAACAACTGAAGAGGATAAAAGATTCACAACTCACGTTCAAGTTAACTAATCTTACCAAAGACAATCAATATTCAAGCTCTCTCCAGGAAGCTACCGTTACCAGTAAAATCATTAGTAAACATTCATTTCACCAATCATTGTAATCTCATACCTTAGAAACATAGGGGATCAATCGACATCAGAAAAGAATTAGGGTCAAAACTTGATAAATCGTTATGAAATTTTATAACCTAGTAGGTCCAATCTGACTTTCCTTTTCTTAATTGTACAAATTTAGGTCAAGACACAGAATCACCAATGAAGACAATCAGTTTCGCAGTACTTATCATCCTAGAAATATTTTTAATCCTCATAACAGAGGTTTGGTATTTATTCATGAATGACGAATGCACCTTGATTGACAAATTCTGCAAACATATTGGTCGAGTCAACAAGCGAGTAAACAACGATATTGGAAAGTTAACATACAAGACTATCATGCATAAAATTTCGTTCTTGGTTTTAAATATATTTTGACTGCACCCAACACCATGACATAAAGATGAGATGTATTTAAATATACCAATTTCACAATATTCATTACATGTTATGCTAATATCAACATACCGTGTTAACACATAACTCACTTAAATCACCCCATTACATTTCCCGTTTTGACATTTGTAACTAACCACAACCCACCAATTTGCTACGTGAATGAACAACATGACTAAATTAACCCACTACTTGTGACTCCGTTCTAATTTCATTCCTCCAGACTAGCAAATATCGTGAAACCATACCACCAGACATTGGCTGGAAATCTCATTCTGAATTTATACTCACACAACAGAATTTAGCTTCATTTTCAAAACTTTTACTTTCCTATTGGACGGTGAATAAATTTCTTAACATAATTCTTATAACATGGCCGTCATAGAATCCATTTACAGCTTACTACGAAACTCAAAATCAGATAAACTTAATTCAATTCCTTAAAACAAAACAAGTTTAGGTGTTGACTCATATATCGTAATTTACAGGTTCATCTTATTCATTTCAGTCCTATCTTTACTAATGAACGACTATTACCTCAACATTAGGATTTTAGTTGCACTTCTTTACTCAATTATATTCACAGTTCAATTAAACGTAACTATAACGACTATCATTTAAATCAACGCATATCATGTGAATCATCAAAAGGGTTATCCCATTATAATTGCTAATATAATTATCATAAACAATCTTTATTAGAATATAAGTGATAGCAACGACTCAAGAATTTAGATATTTCAAATGTTGTGCTACATCAAACAGTTCCCTCTATATCATGCCCATACAATTGTAAGAATCACTTTAGCATTTTATGACGATATAATGATAAAAATATCCACTAAGAATTAACAACACAGTTTATTATCATGTTATAGGTTTTAGGTTCAATTGAAATAATTTCATGCAATGAAAGTAATAAGTATAACTTTAGGCACACAACTCACATGAAAGTCTTTAAAAACTCAGATGACATCCTACATGGGTGAACATTTGGACATAATTATTATAATTATTCACGCGAGTATATTAGAACAATCAATTAACTTTTAACGCCATCAACTTACAAAGATATGACAATATTATTTTATATTTATATATATCCGACCACTATGCAAATGTTATGGACACACCAGAGATATTACAACATGCCAAATGTATTTAACGTATGCAAACAACTGGACTCGTATAAACATTTCACTCTTGATTAAAAATCAATTAAAGCTATTAAATTTTACTCATACTATCATGCCGACAATGTTATCAGCTAAGTTTTAATTTTATCACTTGTTAAGGTACCTAATTACTGGACATGCGTGCTACTATCGTCATATAAAATATTATAAATTCACATTATTAAAGCTCATGAATTAACCAAACAATTGTATGAAAACTCAACCTAGAATACACATTTTACAAGTCATGATTCACGTTGTAATTTTCAAAGATCACGAATAATTAACCGTTCGATTAAACTTGATTCATATTACTTTTATAAAACGCGGTGAGTTCAAAACACAGGGACAAAGAATTAGGTTTAAAGCATAAGAATTCCATTTTTAAAGAATTTTACAACTCAGTTGGTCCAAACAAACATGTGTCAACGATTGGTCCAAAACTTGGGTCAATTTGCAAAATTTACCGTTTAATATTGAAACATCAAGATTTTTCGTGGCTTATTAATTTGAAAACATATGCGACTCTTTTGATCGGTGGAGTTGAATTTATGCAAAAATTATTAATACAAATTTAAATGAGAATTTTATAAAGTCGTTGGTCAAACATCACCGCACAGAACTTCCTAACCACAGCTTACTAAAATATTTATTATTCCTAATCCGTATATCATATAAGCATGAAACCAACGCCAAATGAACACTAACTCACGGGGCTATCTCTCGTAAAATTTTCATCCATGGGTAATAAACAGAAAAGAAATGGCAGTAAGGTCAATTAAAGAGTAACATCAACCAAAACAAGTTTCATCATTAAGTCTTTCATTTCCTATGTCCCAATTCTTACAACTATACTATCGATACTAACCCATAACAACTTAGATCTCACACTGTACTTACGTAAACATATACCCCATAAAATCCCTTCGCATCTCGATCTACTTATTACATCTAAATCACGATTGTGATGACTAAAGATATGAAATTATATCGTGTTTCTTATTACTATCACAAGACTATACTAACATGGCTTCGGGATCACATAACCGCATATTACTTAGTCATAGTAGTACTATTAACACATCACTCAACCAAAATACTTACCGTAGCGTTGTCCTGCAGTATGGTTAGAATATATGGGTCTCAAAATATACATCAACTCTTTTATGCGATAATCAATATATCAAACAATTAACACTTTGGCAACGATATATGAATTTCAGGTTCAACCTTAGGCAACTATTCTACCCTTTCTCTCGTATACACTCATGGTTTCCGGTTCAACTGAGAGGACCACAGGTTCGGTGTGAGGGGGCCCCTAACTCATACCTTACCTTAGTGTGCTCCTAACAGTTCTATCCCGGGGTTCATTTTAATTAGACACATCCTATGTTCATTGGGCTCATTGGTTTAGGCCTGAGGATCGTTCTCTCTGATACCACTTTGTAACACCCCGGTTTATAAAAGAAATCCCCGTCAAGACATTCTCTAATAAAACGGACTGTTACCATCTCGGTTTCCCGAGGTAGTGAATAACAAATTAAACTCCAGGGCAATTTATATAATATTTGAACTTAATTATTAAAAATCCTCTTTTCAACTCAAATTACAAGAACTGACATAAATAAAAGTGAAAGACTTCTAGATGATGATCTAGCTACTAAGTCGCTGATCCAATGTCTCACGCCCATCCAGCTCCCGTTCTATCTCTTAAACCTGTCAAGTCTGCTCCCCATAAAACGGTTCATCACAGGTGTTCACGAATACACAGGGTCAACCACGAGGTTGAGTAGGGAAAACAATAAAACAATAAAATATGATATGCATGATACTCCGTCACCTCCATCTCCATCTCAACTCGTCACACACATCTCATACCCCGAACGCCCACCATACCGATCCCCTAGACTATAAATATCGACCGAAGTCGATCCGCCACCAACAACCGAGGACACCAGGGCAAGTCTGCGAGAACCCGCCCGGGCCTTATCACAACATCACATCGTATCTCAACATCGTCACCACCACATCCTCCTCCAACTCCAATGCATATGAAATGCTCAACAATAATTAATGCAATGCCATATGTATATAAATCACCGAACCGATAAATCATAAAGTCATGCCGCTTACCCGATGTTGTGATATCATACTCAATACGATCAAATCAGTCAATCACCTTTCCGAATATAAATGATAACGTAAATCAACAACCAGAATCCAAATCAACACAATTCAACAACGTTAATAGAGTAAGTGTATTTCCCTACCTCAAAGTGCCAAAGAAAAATCCAATTAAGCGCTTCAAGCAGTCCCGAAAAATAAAGCAATGAATTTGATTATCGATCCTTCACGAATCCGTCACCTAAACGAATTATAATATTTATTATTACTAACTACTAAATACAGAATTTCCCAAAATAGAAACTTTCCCGAAATAGTAACTTTCCACTTTAATCAGTCCCGACTCAAAGTCCATCTCTAATTATTTACGACTCGGGGATTAAATTAAATAAATTATTTAATGTCTCGGGAATAATTTATTTAAAAGACTCGGGAATTAAATTAAATAACTAATATGATAAATAAAATATTAAACGAATTATATGATTTAAGAAATACCCGAATCATCTTTAAACAATTCAAACATCCCGACTCAAACCCGTCTTTAATTATTTTAATGCACTCGGGAATTAATTAATTAATTTAGAATACGACCCATTACGAAATATAACGATTAACTATGAAAACCCGTTTCAAAAACAACTCGAGTAACCCCCTCACGCACCACCGTCCCTTCACACACTCACACACCCCTCACGCACCACCTAGCCACCACGACAACCACCAGACCTGACCCCCACTTCGTCCCCACCACCAGCAACCACCACCAGCCTGGTCGACTGCCGCCGGCGAGTCGAACCAAGGCTGGCATTTGGCCTGGTTCACCGTGCATCATCACCAAACACCTTCTGTTTCTCTTCTTACCACCACCGCAACCATCATCTACCACCTGCCAATTCACCACTGTTCTGCTCTCCGTCAACCCGTGAACCCAGACGCCACAGCACCACCGTTTCGACCTCCCCCTAGTCCACGGTGGTGCCACCCAAAACTTACCCCTCTAAACTCGCCTGAAAACCCGTGTTATAACCCCTTTGCCACCCCCTGTCGCTGCTGCCTTTTTCCGCCATTATCACCACCAACAACCGCCCTAAACACCACCACTACACTCGCCCCTCATCACCCTACCCATATACCCCGACAACCACCATCAGGAACACCTCTAACAGACACGCACAACACCCCTAAAACCCGACATTAAATAATGAAAACAGAGAGAAGCTTGAACTCGTACCTTTACCGCCACCATAACAACCACCACGGCCACCTATGAACGTCGACCAACACCCCTAGCTATTCCTTGCTGCACCGTCAACACCCACGACCTCTCTCCCTCTCTCTCTAAGCGTGAGATTTGATGTTTGATGTTGATGAAGTGAGGGAGGCGGCTGAGGGAGAAAGGAAGGAGGGAGGCGGGTTGGGTAGGGTATTTAGGGTTAGGGTTAGGGTTAGTGTATAGTTAGGGTTAATGGGCTTAGAGTTTAATTGGGCTGAACAGTTATTGGGCCAGCTCAACTGGTTAAATCTCGAATCATATATAAACCCGTCTCAATTAACTTGTATCGATACGACGCGAGTTAAATAAAATAACTTACCATAATTATCGACCCAACAATTTACCCGACTTAATTAGTAACATAAAATGTATAATAAATAATATTTAATAATATCCATTTAATTTATTATATACAAATACGGGGTATTACAAAAAGTGTTACCCTAGAGGTATGACCTTAAGGGATCAACTGATCACCACCGTCATACGACAGTAATGTCAAACTCTAGTCAGCCAACCGTTACCGATTAATGTGGATCAGTTGACAATAAAATATTACTTTCCCTCATATATTCTTATCATGAGATTTAAACATGTGATCGCATTATTGTCGAGGACACATACTCCAACACTAATGTCAATTTTACAAGGCAAATTCATTTGGGGGAAAAGCCCCAAATTTTCAATATTTTTGGGTTGAAAACCCTAATTTCTTTCAATCAAACTCAAGCAAATACAAACATTAATGTAAGAATGAGACACATACCTCAATTAGTCATGATTAATGGAATGATTTGATCAAATTTTGACGAGTTTTGGTTGGAATTTGAGAGAGTTTAAGAAGAATTTGCGTTTTGTTATTATGAATAAAACACGACTTCTGTCGAGTTTTTACTCAGACAGGGACGAGCTTGGGAAAGGATGCAGTACCTTCTGCGCCTCTTCTAAGAGTCGCAGCTCTTGCTGCGTCTCTTCCCCAGCTTCCCTCCAGCTCTATTTTCAAAAGTTCGTTATAAGTTCGTTATTTGTGGGCCCATCTTTGGTGCGCTTCTTCTTCAACACCATATATCATATATTTGGTCTATTGGGCATTTAGTTTTGTCTGGGCCAGTATTTTATCTTCGAGCAGACTGCGAGCTATATCAGTATTTTATCTTCAAGTAGACTGTGAGCCGTCACAGTATTTTATCTCTTAGCAAGAATCTTTCATCAGGACTTCGCTTGCAGCAACGAGCGGATTTCCGACTATATTTCGACACGCCTCCATCAATACCCCTATTATTTTCTCAGTGAGAGTTCATGACATCCGATTGCACTTCTCGATAGATAGAGTTCGCTTGAGACCAAATTCTCCCCGGCAGTTTCCACCGACGTCCTGCTATCCTCAATATGGTTCGTTCCAAGAAGTCTCAGGTATGGTTTCTTCTTATGGCTGGTGAGCCTCCTTACGTAGTCTAATGGACTTTAAACGACCCTCCCCGATAGTCGACATACTCTAAAATGTTCCCAAGGACAGGTCCTTGGCTCAGACCCCTTGAGCCGCCTCGCATCGCCATAGTCGTCAGGTTGTAATCTTCGATTGACCTAATGCCTATACTTTGACTTTCGTCTTGTCTAAGCCTCAATCAAAGTGGGGGCTCTGTAGATACCTCATTTCTGCACCTCCCGCAAGCCACCCGGTGATGATTGGGCTGCATGTTTGATACGCGGAACGATTCATGACAGTTCGTAAGTTTATGATCAAGTGATAGCTCAAATACTTGTGTCTACCCCTTGTTCTTCATCTACACGCCATTACGGTCGTTTTGACAGTAATTAGAGTCCATTTGGAGTCCGGGTCAAAAACCGCTTCATTTTCTAATAACCGTTTAAAATGCTGAATCGGAATACTCTAGGATATTCCAGATATTTATTCCATAAATTAATTTTATATCCTTTTGGTAAAATATATCCCGAAAATTTTATTTTAGGGAATAAGGAAGTCGAGATCTACCGCAATTCCATAAAAGAAACGCGGAAATCTTTCTTCCGCAGAAGGAAACCTTTGGGGAAAGGACGCAACACCTGCTGCGCCTCTTCCAAGAGTCGCGGTAGCTGCTGCGTCTCTTCCCCAGCTCTTTTCTGCGTATTTTCAGATCTTTTCGAGATTTGTTTCCAAAGTTTGAGTCATTCCATAATTCCTCCGTGTGATTAGTATAAATAGGGACCTTCGTTCCATATATTTCTCACGCGAGTGTCAGCCCTTCTCTTCTCCCTTTGCATTCTAAGACCGTGCTCTAAGCTTATTGACGTCTACGTGCTTGATCAATCGACCACGTAAGCTCGGATCCTTCTGAGTACCAGTCACGTTGCATGACCAACCAATTTGACCAACTACACATCAATTAATAAATCAATTTAATCTAAATCCTCTTACGAGGGCACTTTCATCATACATTTGAGTCGAGCAATCACTAAAACGTTAACTTAGTTAATCTCGTTTCGTCAAACATGTAAGTATGAGGGTGTAAATCCCATCTTTTATTATTGTAATGTATTTTCATACCAATTAATGTAAGATTTACGTCAAAAGTATGCTTAAAACCGATTTCTAAAACCCTTTTGTTAAACTGTTTTTTACGAATTAATAGTAGGCAGACGTCGAGAAGAAACGCAGGAACTGCTGCGCCACTTCGAAGAGTCGCAGCATCTGCTGCGCCTCTTCCAGAGGCTGCCGTAGTTCCTGCTTTTCTTCTTCTTCCTCACCTCTTTGTTAATTCGTTCATTTTCCTTTGTTCTTTTTGTTTTCTTCTTATCCATTCGTATATAATAATTTTAACACGTATCCGTAATAGATATCGCCTTTAAATCCGACTTAAATCCCTTATAATCAATATTCGCGGGTTTTCGTCATTAAATCGAACCCGGATTTTTGGAGATTCGATTTGTTCATATCAAGTCTCCGGAATTCGATCTTTGTAAATATTTCGTTGTTTATTTTCAGTTTGACACGCCTTTCAATTAATATAGTTTAACCCTAATTAATTTGTAGTAACCCATCTTTAATCCGTCTTAATTCGTTTTAATTCGTTTTAATTTGTTTTTACCGCTTTTATGATGAATTCATATGTAAATAATGCGTTAAATCACTTTCATTTGAGTCAAGTATCAATAATCAACCATTAAATCTACCAACGAACATTAACAATTCGCAGTTCTGACTTCACGGCCAAAACTCACCTCAGGAACAGACGCAGTGACCACTGCGCCTCTTCCAAGAGACGCAGCATTGCTGCGCCTGTTCCGGGTTGATTTCTGTCTCTGAACTTCCGTTCTTGCTTTGACCTAATTCATTAGTTTACATATTAATCGACTATTACCCCTAATATCACCTTTAATCTGTCCGTATTTTCTAACCTAATTTATTTTCTTATTTTTCTCAAATTATCCGTCTTAAATATATTTTTGACGTAAATCAATTAAATCGTTGTAATTTATTAATTTTAATTATTGCAATTTTATTTATTGTTTTATTTATTATATTGGATGATTTATTTACTTGTTTTCACATGTAATTAATTCTAAACCCTACTTCGACATTAATGAGTGCTAAATTACATGTTCACCGACTTAGTTAATTTTCACATGTTAGGATTAATCCGTGGATGTTGTATTACATGCATATAATCGACAGCATATCGAGTACAAACGATTTCCCTAATCATTGGTAAAGGCCGCTATCGAGGCGGGCGGGATTAGGTGTTCATTAAAAGGATTCCTAATACGTACCCTCACCCCTTAATCCAGATCTTTGTGAAAATCCGTGTTCATTGGCATCCACGAGAGTCATTCTAGACATAGAATGCTAAGGGTAACGAGTTCTTAGTGTTCATGTCACTACTTTGTGTCTTGACATGACACGACGTATTCAAACGGTTTCCAATTTTCCACAATAAATTGGTGGCGACTCATCAATTACAAACGCTTGTTTCCGAAGCGCCCTCGTGGGCCCCGGGGGTCCACACTTACTAACTTTATTTATCCTATATGACAAATGGACGTTCAAACTTTCACATAGAAAATTTAGTACAAAATCTATTCAATCTAATTAGAAGGCAACTTTAAGCATTTAATTTTTTTTACATGGGTGTCATGAATTACTGGACTCATTGATGATTTGAAGGTAATTTTTTTTCTTAAAGCCACATGTTATTAGTATATTTAGGGGGTGTTTGGTTGGAGCTTTTGGAATGGATTGGAATGGATTCAGGCCATTCCAATGTTTGGTTGGAGCATTTTGGAATGGAGTTAGATACCTGATGAATTCTAACTCCATTCCAACCCCTTGAAATCCCATACCCATCTCTCTCCCCAAGTTTCCAACTCCATTCCACCCAACACATCATTATTCCCATACCCGGATTGAACCAAACAACTTTAAACATGTATGGGTTCTAACTCCATACCTCCTTGGAGTTAGAATCCATTCCATTCCATACCTAATGTTTGAACCAAACGCCCCCTTAGATCTAGCAAAAGTATACCGAACCCGAAAAATCGATCGAAAATACCCTGAATCGACATCTGACCGTACATCCGAAAGGTAGAACTAAATTTCACTCCGAAACCTGAATCGACCTGAACTGATTCGAAATCAAACCGAATTTGTAATATCCAAAATAGACCCAAGATCGAATGAACTTGAACTGTTTTAACCTGAATTGTTTTAATCCGAACCGATATATTCCTGAACCGATTTTAACCCGTACATTGATGACTGAAACCCAACATTGAAACCCGAAATGACCTAAATGTACTTAGGCGTCACATCTAAGGTGTCTTTTTGTACATGAGTGTCACCCATTTGACGTCAATGAATTAATATTATGTCGTAGTTATACAAAAAAACATTATATATTACTTTTTTTTAAAAAAATTATTTAATATTCAATTATTTGAATAAAGATCTAATCCCTTGACATCCGATCCGATTAGGACCTGATTCAAATCTCATCTATTCTGATATTGACCCGACTCGTACCTTATTTGCTTCGATATTAACCCGACTCGAACCTGAACCGACCCGAAATATCTACAACCGATTAAAAGTGAAAATTGAATCCAACCCGAGTTAAACCGAACTGAAATCGAAAAAACAGATAAACCAAAATAACCCGATCCGAAAGAACCCGAACCGAAATTGATCTAATTGGCCCGTTTGCCACCTTTAAGTATATTAATCAAAACAACAAGTAAAGTACAATATATAGTTTTGAAAATAAATCAAAATTGTCAAAGAAATAAGGCAATAACTAACTAAATTTTTTGTATTTTAAGACTATATTTTTAAAATGGATCAGCTAATTGCACGGACAAATATAAACAATACGATAAAAATAACAAAACTAAAACAGATAAACCCATGAATTTCACGTGTCATAAACCTAGTTTAGTTATTACAAACATTAACTAATGAATAAATGAAATACAACTCGTCTATGACTATGTCATCCATGCTACACTACTCGACTCCGAGTCCAAGGCGCGGCCCAAATCCGATCACGTCAACAAGCAAAACTTGTACTTAACCTGCTCCCTATATGATCGGAAATATGATATGGATCGACACGGGCCACCCCGAAAATAGGTGACAATTACACAGACACACAAAAGTCAGTCTCAATAAAAAAATAAAGTGTGACACGACTCAAAGTGTATGAGTATGCAACATGACTATAACATGAATGCACCATTATCAGACAACCACCACCACGGTACCGGGATAGTCCCAGACATACCGACACCCACACTGGTACCGGGACACGCCCAGACATACCAACAACCACAAATAGATACAGGTACACGCCCAGACGTAACAAGAATCACCTTCTAAAGGCCAAAGCCAAGAAGCTTAAATTTAAAGTCACAACAAATATGGCTACAACTTCAGATTCGACAAATGCGGAGAAGTTAGCTCTTGAGTCTAAAGTTATAGCTAATGAAGCCATAACCTCATAACTAAAACTCAACATTAAGCATCTTCAAGTCAAGGTTATAGCTAATAAAACTATAACCTTAGAATTAAGAAAAGTCAAAGAGCTTCTTAAATCTGAGGCTATAGCTAGAGAAGCTATAATTTCATAGCAAAAGAAGGAAATAGATTCTCTAAATCAGCAATTGAAAGAATCTAAAACCCTACTAATCGATACTAAGAAATTACATTCTGAGATGGTATAAGTTCTAAACAAAATATTCCAGGACTTTAGTGACAACTATAAAGAGAATAATTCCTCTAAAGATGTGGAACTATATCATTCCAAATGTTTAAAAGAAATTCAATCTTTAAAGGATTTGCTTTTACATGCTAGAAATTTTCATGATCAATGGGAAGGAACCACGGCCTCTAGTACGGCCACCCCTAGAACCACCAGGTGTCCCAGAAGTAGAAGCTCCAAACTGTCCTCTCTGAGAAAGAGGAATCCCAACATCCTCAGCAAAATCACCAACGTGCCTATCTGGCCGAATAAGAGTGTAAAAGCGACGACCAAGAGCACCAAAATCCTGACTGAACTGACCAAACTCCGCATGAGTGACACCATAAAGATTAAAGACACGACTATCATCTCCGGGAGTAGTGTAGTAACTCGGTGCAGTGCCAGTATACTGACCTCCCTCAGACAAAGTAGTAGCCTCCATCTGCTCCCATAACCACCTGTTAGTCAAGGTAGTGTTAATCCCTTCATGCATCATCACCTCTCTTTCAATGGCTAGGTCAAAGTGATAACCATAACATGAAGAAGAGGCAAAAGAAGGAGCGGTAGGTTGTGGTTGGAAAGAGTCAGGCAAGTGAGTAGGTGGTGCTCGGCATGGTCTACGGCGCCTGTCAGTAGTAGTGGTAGTGCTAGAAGAATGCAAACTGACTAGCAACTCATCTGGTATCAAGTAAGTACGGGGAGGAGGGCGCTCATCAGACTCCTTCTCCTCAAGAGCGGAAATAGGATGTAGCTTATCATTAGGCAATTTCATCCTTAAGTGACCCGTACCTTCCAGTAATGAGTGGTGCCACCAATGATGCTGATGTAACGGACACCATATCTCAAGTAATCATCATCCACCAAAGGCTCATGATCAAGCATTGGCTCATAAGGAGCCTCACCCTGAAAGTTGCAAATCCGACGTGCAAACCTAGTGATAACGGCTCCACAATCTAAATCCGCATGTTTCCCAGTCATACGGTCAACAGCCATACAAATAAGAGTGGGAGGACTAAACTTAAAGGGGGTTTCCTGAAAGGGGTTTAAATAACTAGCAAGCAATAACACCTCCATCGAATTAGCCTTGCTCATATCATGCCTTCCAAACAACAGATAACTCATCATTCGCAAAAATAGCTTTAAACAAACACGTTGCACATCACTCAAGGCCATGACACTGACACCTGCGTCAGCATAACCAGTGAAAAGGGGAAAGAATCGAACAGCAGACAATCCCGCAGCAGTATATAAATCACCATCAATATGGGGGTCAAAGCCTAAATACTCATAAATCTGGTCAAAGGTCAAGGAACGCTCGACATTAAGCAATCTAAACCAAAACCTATCTTCTTGTGGTATATAGACATAGGAACTAAGAAACTCAAGTGTCAACGGTCGGTAAGATAGCTCATGTAAATCAAAGATGCCAGATAACCCAATTTGGAAAAACATGTCATACATGGTCGACTCAATTTTCAAAGTACGTAATACTTTCCTATCCACACACCGAGTTGGAAACATGTGATAATTTTGTTGGAGTATGTGTCCTCGACAATAATGCGATCACATGTTTAAATCTCATAATAAGAATACACGAGGGAAAGTAATATTTATTGTCAACTGATCCACATTAATCGGTAATGATTGGTTGACTAGAGTTTGACATTACTGTCGTATGACGGTGGTGATCAGTTGATCCCCTTAAGGTCATACCTCTAGGGTAACGCTCTTAATTGATTAATTAATTAATTGTATGATGATACAAGTTAATTAATTCCTTAAAATTGAACAAATGGTTTTGTGAGTGAGATTACGTATTTTATTGTAATTCGATTAAATAAGATTCGTATTAAGTAATTAAAATTGTTTTATTACTTAGGTTTATTAATTGTTTATGAAACAATTATAATAAGAATGAATGGTTAATTATAAATACAAGTTGTTGTGATTAATAATTCTATGACCCATTTTAAGTACTTGTAATTGTGAATTACTAGTAAATTTTTGTATGTGATTTATTTTGTTAATATAATGATTTTTAATAAGTTAAAAATGCATTATTTAATAACATGTCTAGTAACATGTCCAATATGTCACACTACACAAATTGAACAATTGACAAACTTAAAATGGACCCTTTTATCTCAAGGGTGCCGTGTGAGTGGATGGGGTTGGAGAGTTTTAGGACTTAATTGTTGCTCTAATTGAGAATTAAGCACAATGATGATGTCTCTAATAGACCTAATTACTAGCCCTACACTCTACATCTTGAGAAGAACAAAAATGGGCATGGATTGGGCATACTACCCAAGGCCATCCGGCCACCCATAAGAAAAGATAGAGTTTTTCTCTTCTTTTCTCATTCATTCATTCTTACCTAAAATTATATTGATAATTTGAATAGTCTCTCTAACTTTGTTTAGAAGCCTTATGAAGAAAAACTCACAAAATCTCTAATATAATTCTTTCATTACTAGAAGTAGTATACAATAATATTAGTTATAATTTAAGGACATAAATACTAATTTCTAGTAACAAAATTAGTACTTGTATTAAGAGGGATTACCTTGGTACAATCATTGAGGAGTAGATTCTACTATTGAATATAAGGGTTTTCTTGGAGCATTTGGATTTTCTTTAAGAAGATTGTCCAATTAGTTTATCCATTTCGGCACTCTTTGTAAGTTGATTGATTTTCTTCTTACTTTGTATTTTTGTTATGCATGCATAAGATCTAATTAGTTTTATTACTAAACTAAATTCCTTACGTTATTAGTAGTCACTAATAAGAGATTAATGAATCTTACAATTGGTATCAGAGCAAGAGTTGTTGCATGCATAATCGGTTAGTTTTTCCGAGTTAAAATGTTAACATATAAAACTTGTATTTTGTGATTTATGATGATAAAGGCCACAAAATGTTTTGCATGAATAAAATTCTGGTCCTAAATTGATTTTAGGCCATTTTAATGATTTATGGTATTTTATTGTTCTTTAATATGATTTTTAATATTTTTATCACATTTTATTGAATAAAATGTCACTTAAAATGCTAAAATTAGCTAGACTATGATTCTGACCTTGACATTTTTACATGACCTCACATGCATATTTTACACATTGTATGTAAAATTTCGTATAAAATGGTTTTATATAGCATGATTTATGATTTTTACATGATAAAAGTCGATTAAATAGAGGTATTTTAGTTAAAAATGGTTAGACTTCGTTTAAGCCCATGAAATTTTAGTATGTTGTCACATGAAATATTTACACCCTATATGTAAATTTTGAAATAAAATGGTTTTATTTTGCATGATTTATGATTTTTTAGATGTAAAAATCACATAAATAGTGACTATTTTAGCAAAAATAGCTAAAATAAATTTTATGGCATGAAATTTTTTTCTCAATGTTGTATATATGATATGAAAATCAGATCTAAAGTTTCATGTTAAATTTCGTATGATTTAAGTGGTTATTAATTTTTATGAGGTATAAATTGATAAATAGCAACTTTAATAGTCATAAATACAAAAAATCGATTTTGGGCTTAAAGTTTGTCATTTCCAGGTTCAAGAAACTTATTTAGAATATTCAAAATTTTAATTTTGATTTATTGCATAATTTTATGTTTAATTTGAAATTAAAGGGTTAAAATTATGTTTTATACGATTTATTTGTGAAATAAATTAAAATAATCTAAGGGCAAATTTTATTAAAATTTTGGAATGTGGGAATTTTCCAGAATATACAAAATTATGATTTTTAATTTTTCGAATTTTTATGATTTTTTTTTTGGGAATTATTTCCTTATTATTATGAATAATAGTGATTAAAGAGCAATCATATAATATCAAGTTGAATTATTGTCAAATATTTAGTGAAGACTAAATTTTTGAGTCCTAAGAAGGTTGGGATAATTAACTTGGACATAGATTTGATTTATGTAATATTGTGTGATTTTAAAAGGTTAATTGTCACAATAATCCATAAAACCGGACCAAATATACGATATTAACTTAAATAGGGCAATTTGGCACATCACATGGCTTGTTTCATACATATATTAATGCTGCATTTTTAGTATGATTGTCATATTTTATTTTATATAATTTTGAATTATGTATTTTGTACTTAGTATGGCCTTAGTTTACAATTGGTATTTCCCGAAATGAATGGGGATATCGATTTGGTTGTAATTATTGTGATCTCGTATCACTTTTATTTTATTTTAGTTTTTCCTTTTTATAATGTATAAAGTAGAAAAGCTATGTAATTTATTTATTTCGGAGCTCCTTGAAGACGGTGCAATTCGAGAAGGTGGTCCGATAAAGACGGTGTTGCCTTGGAGAGCGTGCCAAATGAAGTTCAAAGGACCAATGGAGTTGGTTTCCGAGTTTATAAATAGTTTATTAGATTTACTATTTTAGGAAGGCCATACTAGGATTTTATTGTTTTTGCTTTGCATTTGTTTTATATGTTTGCATGCATAGCCAAATCGCCATAACTACACATGCATATTATTTCATCGAGTCATCGACCGTGTCAATTATAATTATCGTGTTCACCGCTTTAGTTTACCTAAAACGTGATAGATAATAAATTGACAAGACCTCTCACTAAATAATAATTGAGAATTAGCCTTAACAAATAGTAGAACCATGAATCCCAATTTCATAAGGAAGTAGGCTCGGCTCACCGAGGTGCTAAACTTGTTACGTTGGGTAAGTGGGTGGTAAATTGTAACTACATCGAAATTTGGATTGAGCTCAACGGAAGTATTCGTGACCGTAGTCGCATGTGTTCCGGGCTAAATATTAAAAGTAATTTTATCGACCGAGAGTTCTAGAAGTAGAATCGATTAAAGAGTTAATCCACCGAGTTATATTGATGAGGGATGAATCGGCTCACCGTGCCCGAGTTAATATGAATTTGGATCTCGGGATCATTTATAATAGTTGGGTAGAGGTCACTATATAAATGCTAAAACATTCTTAAATGTTTTTATTTATAACGATGAATGTTTAATTTTCCCACTGATTCGTTGTTTTATGTCGTTCTTTATTACCGCTCCTACTCATATATTATATCAACTCGATTGTAACATAAGTCTCCGCTAAACCACTACTACTTACGACAAATAGAATCTCTTTCTAAAATGAACCATATCATAGGTTGTGGACTAGATCCATAGAAATCGTTCTATTCCATAGAACTCGATAGGAATCGTCCTATGCAACTATAAGATTAAAATCTTAAAATTCCTTACATACCAATTGTGGGATTTTGTCTGTATGCATCCCTTTAACTTTAAGGATTATAACGAATTTATTGTGATGATAACTAATCATAAAATAAATTGCATGAACAAAAGTAGAGAATGAAGAAATAAGTTTCGGTCCTAGCAAAATCGGCCTAAGAACAATATCGCAATGATATTCACCTATCAGTTGCACCCAAGACGATATGAGATATGCCCTTTGCTTCTTGCTAGAATCGATCCCCGAATTTCAGTAAATTATTTAGGGTTTATCGTTTTTGTGTTTTGATGAGAGGCTAGGTTAGAAAATTAGGTTACAAAATTCTCCCCTTAATCACCCTTTAAACCGTGTATGTAGAGTGATTAGGGTAATTTTTTTTTTTCCTTTTTAATTTTCGGCCCATCTTTCCGAAATTAAGAGGATTATTTCTCTTTTTTTCGGTTTTAGCAACAACCACAAATTAGGATAAAATCCTCTCATTTTTGGTTATTCTAAAATTATATATAATGTGTACATTTTATTAATTGTCATACATGTTGTCCCGTTTTAATAAGTCCATACATAACTGATTGTAGTCGATTTATTAAGTCCGACCTGACAACATATATTATAACAATCTCGTGTAAAATATACTTTAACTATAAATATCGCATATTTATAATTAGCTAATTAAATATAACCGATTACATTTAATTATAAATTAACATATTAATTCGTCCAAGCTAACATTATATACATTAATTAAATATAACATATTATATTCAATTTACGAATTGACAATTAATTCGTCTCAGCTAATATTATTTAATCGACATTAAATAATCGTCTCATCAACACGTTGACTAACTGTTTATTCATATAAGGCATCAATGTGATTACATTTCCATAATCACATCTCTCAAACACATCCTTTAGGTGTGACTTTTAGGGACCAGTTGATCACCGCCATCAGTATGATAATAAAGTCAAACTTTCTAGCAAGCCAACCGTTATTAGGTAATCGTTAATCAACTGATAAAATACGAAGTATACCCTTGTGAACTTATAAGAGATTTATAAATGTTATCACACTAATTTGTGGAGGACACAAGCTCCAACAAACTCCCACTTGTCCTCACAAGTGTATGTGCGATAACCGATTCTCATATCCTAAAATTTCTCCCACTCAATGTAAAACAATTTGCAAAATCTGTATTCACAAAGGTCTTATTTTACAAGTGATCTGTATCAAGAATAGTTTTCCCGACTAGAGAGTAACTTAACTGATAAACGAATCATCATTCGAGCATGGCCATGCATTTCAGTTACAACTCCTCGAGTGACCCTGAGAAATAACTATACTTGATAAAGGTTAGATATTTTCCTCAACTCGAATCCTGCAGATGTAAGCACAGTATGAAATGACCCAGAAAAAATCTAGTTAGCCTCCAGTTACGGCAGACCGTGAGAAAGAAACCAAAGTCACCCAAAAACTGCCTTAATCTCAAGAGACAGTCGATAGTCAAAAGAATCGACTCTAGGAACACAATGGATGTCCTATCCACGACCTAGCACCGAATGTTTTTAAACATTTAGGACTCCATTACATTGTCACAAAAATTTGTCCTACGAGGTATCGTTATAATCTCGCATCTGTGATCGATCAGTCAACCGTTTGACTTATGGCTCGTTGAACCCACCATCAATCAACTGCACAATATAATAGCCAGAGTTATCAGCTCATTAAGGCGATTACGGACCAAACAAAATATAATGTAATTCAGTTCACTTTGTGGCGTTCAAAGTTGTCAGTACAATCCACATGAAAAACAAAATATTATATTAAAACGATGAAGTTATAAATAGTATATGAAAAAAGATAATGTATCAAATTCATAATCAACTATTACAACTCAGGAACACGTTTAATTCCCATGGAAATAACGTGCCCTTCATGCTTATCAAAATTCAACGGTTTAGTGAGAGGGTCCGCGATGTTATCATCCGAAGCTATATTGTTAATCACTATCTCTTCTTGCTCCACGTAATCACGGATCAGGTGAGCTTTCCGATGTACATGTCTAGATTTGTTGCTAGACTTTGGCTCCTTAGCCTGGAAGATGGCACCTCTATTGTCACAATAGATGGTGATCGGGTCATTCGAACTAGGAACTATCGTAAGTCCTTGTAAGAATTGACGCATCCATATCGCTTCCTTTGCTGCCTCCGAAGCGGCATAGTACTCGGATTCAGTAGTAGAATCTGCTATAACACTCTGTTTGGAACTCTTCCAGCTGACCGCAGCACAATTAAGAGTGAAGACGAACCCGGACTGAGATTTTGAATCATCTCGATCCGTTTGGAAGCTAGCATCTGCATAACCGATTGCGCATAGCTTAGTATCGCCTCCATATGTCAATACCCTATCCTTAGTCCCTCGTAGGTACTTGAGGATATTTTTAACAGCTATCCAGTGTGTTTCATCTGGATTCTTTTGGTACCGGCTCGTCATACTCAATGCATATGCCACATCTGGACGTGTGCATATCATGGCATACATGATTGATCCTATTGCAGATGCATAAGGAACACGACTCATGCGCTCAATTCCTTCAGGCGTCGTGGGTGACTGAGACTTGCTCAACTGCATCCCAGACGTCATTGGAAGGTTCCCCTTCTTGGAGTTAGTCATGCTGAACCTCTCAAGAATCTTATCCAAATAAGACTCCTGACTAAGTGATAACGTCCGTCGTGATCTATCTCGGTAGATACGGATTCCCAATATGCGTTGTGCCTCACCCAGATCTTTCATCTGGAAATGGTTTTTCAACCATCCTTTAACCGAAGATAAGAGAGGAATGTCATTCCCAATCAAGAGTATGTCATCGACATACAATATCAAGAATACAATCTTGCTCCCACTCGACTTGATATATAAGCATGGTTCCTCGACCGATCGAGTGAAACCATACTCTTTTATCACCTGGTCGAAACGATGATTCCAACTCCGAGAAGCTTGCTTAAGTCCATAAATGGAGCGCTTAAGCTTGCATACTTTCTTAGGATGTTCAGGATCTATGAAACCTTCGGGTAGCACCATGTACAACTCTTCCTCCAAATAACCATTTAAGAAGGCGGTTTTCACATCCATTTGCCAAATTTCATAGTCATGAAATGCAGCAATCGCTAAGATTATCCGAATGGAACGTAGCATGACTACAGGTGCAAAAATCTCATCATAATGCAATCCGTACACTTGAGTGAAACCTTTTGCCACTAGTCGTGCCTTATAGGTATCTGGTTGCGCGTCTACAGAATGCTTTATTTTGTAAAGCCATTTGCACTGTAGAGGTTTTACCTTATTAGGTAAATCAACAAGATCCCATACGTCATTCTCATACATGGAGTCCATCTCGGATTGCATGGCTTCGAGCCATAGCTTTGAGTCGGAACAGGCCATAGCACCTTTATAGGTAGCGGGTTCATTACTCTCTAGGAGTAAAACGTCATTCTCCTCGACCATACCAATGTATCTGTCCGGAGGATGAGAGACTCTACCCGGCCTCCTAGGTTCCTCAGGAATATTAACCGTGTCATCAGTTGGAGGAACAACTTCCTCCATCTATTCCTCGGTTGTTGGTTCTGGAATCTCCGACAGCTCGAAGGTTCTATTACTTGTCTTGTTCTCGAGAAATTCTTTCTCTAAGAACGTCGCACTAGCCGCAACAAAAACTCGATGTTCGGTAGGCGAATAGAAGTAATGACCAAACGTTCCTTTTGGATAACCTATAAAGTATGTCTTGACCGATCGCGGGCCGAGCTTATCCTCGTGTCTCCACTTGACATAAGCCTCGCAGCCCCAAACCCGAATAAAGGACAAGTTGGGGACCGTTCCCTTCCACATTTCATATGGAGTCTTGTCGACAGCTTTAGTCGGACTTCGGTTAAGTATAAGAGCAGCTGACAAAAGAGCAAAACCCCATAATGAATCAGGTACTACCGTGTGACTCATCATGGATCGAACCATATCAAGTAAGGTTCGATTTCTCCGTTCGGACACACCATTTAATTGAGGTGTTCCAGGTGGAGTTAACTGCAAAACGATTCCGCAGTCTTTAAGGTGTTGATCAAAATCATTTGAAAGATATTCGCCACCCCGATCTGAACGGAGTGCTTTAACCTTTCTACCCAGTTGGTTCTCAACCCTGTTCTGGTATTCCTTGAATTTCTCAAAGGACTCACTTTTATGCTTCATTAAGTAGACATATCTGTATCTACTCAAATCGTCCGTGAAAGTGATAAAATATCTATAGCCATCTCTAGCGGTAATTGACATAGGTCCACAAACATCAGTATGTATGAGTCCTAATAGGTCACTAGCGCGCATTCCAACACCTTTGAAGGAAATTCGAGTCATTTTGCCAATGAGACATGATTCACACGTGCCATATGTAGAAAATTTGAATGCGGGAATAGTCCCATTATCGACAAGTTTCTTTACACGTTTCTCATTTATGTGTCCCATTCGGCAATGCCATATATAGGTTTGATCTTTGTCACCAACCTTTAATTTCGTATTATTCACGTGTAATATTTCCGTGGTTTGATCTAAGATGTAAATTCCATTCATAGAAACCGCTTTGCCATAAATAATTTCATTGAAAGAGAAAATACAGCTATTATCCTTTATTAAAAATGAAAATCCATCTTTATCAAGTACGGAAACTGAAATAATGTTCTTAGACAAACTGGGTACATAGTAACAGTTATTTAAAAATAACTCAAAACCACTAGGGAGTTGGATTACATATGTTCCCTTCGAGACAGCAGCAACTCTAGCTCCATTCCCGACTCGCGGGTCCACATCACCCTTTCCGAGAGCTGTGATGTTTCTTAGGCCCTGCAAATGATTACACAGATGAGAACCACAACCAGTATCAAGTACCCAAGTTCCGAAACTTGCATGGTTAATCTCAATCATATGAATATAAGATGACATACCAACAGGAACGACGCGGCCTGCTTTAATGTCCTCACGGTACACGGGACAGTTCCTCCTCCAATGTCCAGTCTTGTGACAATGGTGGCACTCAATGTCACCGCCCTTGCTCTTTGCCTTGCCTTGTGAGCCACTAGTCTCACCAGGCCCACTCTTACCGTTTCCTGGCTTCTTGAATTTTGGGTTACCTACAGTTAGGTCGCCTGGAGCTTTACCCTTACCTTTACCCTTGTTGGAAATCGTGAGAACATCCTGCTTCATGCTCCCACTCAATTTCATATCCTTCTCGGTCTGTACGAGAAGTGAGTGTAGCTCATGAGGACTTTTCTTCAAGTCATTCATGTAGTAGTTCGCCCTGAAAAGGGCAAAACCATCGTGAAGAGAATGAAGCATACGGTCAATGACTATGCTCTCACTGATTTTATAATCAAGTGCCTCCAATTCTCGATATTCTCAATCATGTTAAGAATGTGTGGGCTAACCGGTTGACCCTTTTGGAGTTTCGCATCAAAGAAGCGACAGGTATGCTCATAAGTAACGATTCTCGGTGCTTTTAAGAACTCGTTAGTGAGCGTGGTGAAAATCTTGTTCGCACCTTGGGCAATGAAGCGTCTCTGCAAAATGGTTTCCATTGCAAAGATGAGTACGTTCTTTATCGCACCCGCTTCCATGACGAAATCACTATAAGCAAGTGACTCGTTAACTCCCGCATTGGGGCCTGGGTTAACCGGTATTGGCTCAGTTAAGTACTTGAGCTTACCATCAGCAATGGCAGCATTCCGTAGTGCTGCCTCCCAGTCCGCAAAGTTGGACCCGTCATTCTTCAGTCGCGTGTACTGATTCATGTTGTCCATAAAAACTTTCAGCCAAGACTCGCGTCCAAGTGTGGCACTTGGCATTGGGATTTCGTTATTTCCAGCCATTTGTTGTAACAGTAATTTAAACGTGTTCTACACTGCGAAAAGAAGAATAAATAATAAGCATGTGCATCGATTTTAATTTAAGTCTAATGCAATACTGTTATAACGCGAAGACTCAAGCATTTATACAATTGACCTTCCTCAAGAATTATATAAATGATCCCAAGACTCAATTATCTGTAAATTGATAAGCCAACCTTTTGGCTAATTCTACTGATAGAATTCTTGGTCGATAAATTTCTGTAAATTCTATCTTTAGTCCATCATAATCACGAGAAACTCTTCGGACTATAATGTTGAGATAAACTAAGTCAACACAAACTACTTACCCAACGTAGAAGGGGTCATATTATGCCTACCGACGAAGAAGGGATTCATAGTTGTTTGCCCTTATAAAGACTAATCTCAATTTCCGTTTTAGAGGAAGATCCCATCAACTTTATTTTAATTCATTTTAAGTGAACTAATATCTAGCATGCGTGCATGAATAAACTAAAGTGATGGCTTAATAAACATGTGACATCTGTATGTCTATGAAAACTAACATACAACCTATATGTGTCAATTTTCATGCATTTTAGTAGGTGGTTTGGTTTTAGGCGGAATATGATGCATTAACTAGTATGTGAATGAAAAGCAATAAGAACGGTAAAACGTAAAACAAAATAAAGTCCTAGTGTGGCCTATCCTATCAAAATGAACATAAATACAACTTTGGAATCCATCCATGGACCCGAGAAGCTTGTCTTGATGTTACATCTTGATCCATGTAGCGGGAGTGAGGTCCAATCTCCATCTTTAGTCTTTTCAAAAAATACAATTTAAAAATTACATAATAAACCTATTTACATTCTAATTTCAAAACCGTAATAAATAAAGAAAACCAAAACGGAGATACGAGATCTCAAATTACATTAAAAATTATGTTCCCATCATTACGAAAACATAATTTGACTAAGGCCACACTAGGTATTACAAATTACAACCGATTGCAAAAATACGTAAATAAAACCATTCAACGATTCATTCAACTAAAATAAAATGCATCAACTAAAAAAAATAAACATGCAAGACATAATTCTTTAATTATGTAGATTAATTTAATCCAAACCACCTATTTAAATGATCAAATTAAGTGACAATTCCTCAATTAATCACATTAATTTTAATCTTAATTCACATTAAACTTGTAATATGAATTTAATCCAATCATTATTTTAAACCTCTTTAAAATAATTAGGTATCTATGAATTATGAACCCCTTCACAAAAATTAATTAGCCAAAAATGACAAAAAAAAAAATTTCTCGGCAAAAACCGAAACAGTCCCAAAAAAAACTTTTTTCTCGGTTTTACAGCTAAAACCGAATGAAAAAACGAGAGAATTTTTTTTTTTTTTTTTAAATCTGCCCAACGTGAACAGTAACAAAAGCAGGGAAAAAAAAAATTTCTTTCTTTTCTCGGTTTCTTTTCAAATCGGCATTATGCCCTAAATTGCAAAAACATGATATTGATGAACACAATCGTTTATTGTTGCTATTAACAAGATTGGCATATTCATCTTATAATTTAAACATGTAAATTTATGAAACATGATTCTAAACAACAATTTAGAACCATTTATGCCAAAAACAATATAGCAAAAAACAATTTATCATCAACAACAAGACGATTCCATTTACATTTTAACTTAATCTTCATTAAATCAAACATCTACCAATTTATCATATGATTATTTTAACTGATTAAAACAACAATATGAAAAATCAAAATGGAAATAAATCATCAAACAAAGAAAAAAAAAACAGACGGCAAAAAAAATTCCTCTCGGCAAATTTTTTTTTTTTCAGCCGAAACCCCCTTTTTTTTCTTTTCTTTTCGAAATTCCTTTGCACTTTTGCTAAATTCATTTATGAAAATCATCAAAATAAAATTCGTGGCCTTGCTCTGATACCACTTGTGGGATTTTGTCTGTATACATCCCTTTAACTTTAAGGATTATAACGAATTTATTGTGATGATAACTAGTCATAAAATAAATTGCATAAACAAAAGTAGAGAATGAAGAAACAACCTTCGGTCCTAGCAAAATCGGCCTAAGAAAAATATCGCAATGATATTCACCTATCAGTTGCACCCAAGACGATATGAGATATGCCCTTTGCTTCTTGCTAGAATCGATCCCCGAATTTCAGTAAATTATTTAGGGTTTATCGTTTTTGTGTTTTGATGAGAGGCTAGGTTAGAAAATTAGGTTAGAAAAATTCTCCCCTTAATCACCCTTTAAACCGTGTATGTAGAGTGATTAGGGTAGTTTTTTTTTCCTTTTTAATTTTCGGCCCATCTTTCCGAAATTAAGAGGATTATTTCTCTTTTTTTCGGTTTTAGCAACAACCACAAATTAGGATAAAATGCTCTCATTTTTGGTTATTCTAAAATTATATATGTGTACATTTTATTAATTGCCATACATGTTGTCCCGTTTTAATAAGTCCATACATAACTGATTGTAGTCGATTTATTAAGTCCGACCTGACAACATATATTATAACAATCTCGTGTAAAATATACTTTAACTATAAATATCGCATATTTATAATTAGCTAATTAAATATAACCGATTACATTTAATTACAAATTAACATATTAATTCGTCCAAGCTAACATTATATACATTAATTAAATATAACATATTATATTCAATTTACGAATTGACAGTTAATTCGTCTCAGCTAATATTATTTAATCGGCATTAAATAATCGTCTCATCAACACGTTGACTAACTGTTTAGTCATATAAGGCATCAATGTGATTATATTTCTATAATCACATCTCTCAAACACATCCTTTAGGTGTGACTTTTAGGGACCAGTTGATCACCGTCATCAGTATGATAATAACGTCAAACTTTCTAGCAAGCCAACCGTTATTAGGTAATCGTTAATCAACTGATAAAATACGAAGTATACCCTTGTGAACCTATAAGAGATTTATAAATGTTATCACACTAATTTGTGGAGGACACAAGCTCCAACACCAATATTCTCTTTTGAAGAATATGAATAGAAGTAGTTCTTGATCAAAAATATGTTTTGATAATATCTTCTATGCATCCACGGTTCAAAAGTCTTATTGCTCAAACCAAACACTTGTCATCAAAACACTTAAGTTGTTAAGCACATGACAATGTAAAATTGGTAAATTAATTTGTGAGAAATTTTGATTGACTAAATACCGCTATAAAGTTCATCCTTGTGAAGTATTAACTATGAATTTATATGAAGATAAGTCTTCATCGAGTAAAAATTCTTGAAGTGAGTGAGAGCAATAAGAAGTAAAGTATCTATCTTAATTGTTAAGGATAGAACTAGGCTCGAAAGAGAAGGTGTTAGACACTAAAATAGAGACAAATCCCTAATAAGTAAAGATCAAGGAAGTTGGTCGTGTGACACCAACATATTCCTTCTTGAATATGTATGACATTGACATTGCCTTCTTGCGAATTATCACGTCATGAGTATTTGATACTAATTTGTGAACAATGTTAGAAAATCCCACATTTCATGATTATGAAATATGGCAAAAGGTTGTCAAAACCACCTTTCTAAATAGGTATTTAGAGGAGGATGTGTTCATAACACAATCCGAGAGTTTTTTTTTTAAACCCTTAGAATCCTAACATTGAATAATCGTACGACGACTAGCAAGAATGAATTCAGAAATTTACATGAATGGAACTAGGGTAGTTGCCATTTCATCCATAGACATATAAGTGTTATAGTGTACTCATTGTATAAAACTCAAATTGGTGACCCCAATTATTCCTCGATTCTCGATTGAAATTGCATTTAGAGACTAGTTTTGAGTAGTGTCCCAACCATCTGATTGGGAATCTCTTGGTATGTGTGCGAATCTTGTATTCAAAGCAAGATCAATTCATGACTTCTTTCTAGAAAAGAATTATGAATAAAACAAGATATTCACCCTATTTACACTTTGAAGTGTATGGTCGGATACAATTTCAATCAAAAGGGGTTATTACTTCTTCATCTCTTTTACCAACAAACTAGGTAGATACTTGGTATCCACTTAATGAGGTAAGACGAGAAATTCTTTGAATAAGTTCAATGAATGTTTAAAAGTATCAAAACCTAGAGATTATGACCAAAGTATTAGTATTTTGTTAATATAAGGAACAATAAAGTGAAGACTTTTATGCACCAAAAGGAGTGTGATATAGTATCACAAGTTCACCTTCATAATATTAGAAAGTGACAAAGAATCCTATACGATATGATTGTATCTTTACTATAAAATTGGAAGTTGTTTCTATCACAATTTGTCTAGTATTTATGTATTCCACTAAAACAAAACATAGTTAAAGCAATCAAGTACAATTCATATATGATATGATTAGGCATGGTACCTAAGTTGTAGCTTGTTTCGAAAGAAAACATGTGGTCTCTCTTCCTACATTATCATGAGAACAAAGGTTTGTGGCTCGTGATGTTGTCTATTAGAGAAAAGAGGATTATTTCTTATAGACAGATTGGAAGAAAATGTTCAAGAGCCACAAACTGAGAATAAGACGTAGGAAGACGTTCCTTCCTGGTCAAAATCAGTAGATATTTCTTCGAAATATAAATAGACAGATGTCATGTTATTTTAGAAAATAACAAACCTGTAACTTATTATGATGCTTTATCTAGTTTCAACTCCGCAAAAGTTTGAAGCAAGCATAAACATGAAAATGTTTATTTAGCTTGGTTGGTTGGTGGCAAAGGGTTTTGCACGCAACAACAATGCTTCATTGTATTCGTATATGATTTGATATAGTTGGATTTTAAAATCATCTTGCATGAGTTTTGTAAATCGCAACTATCCTAAAGTAGGATACGAACTTAAGAGGAAGTCTTAAGTAGATATCAAAGAGTTGAATTGTATGATCATGTGATAAACGTTTCTCAAATTGTCGAGTAGTTCTGTTTATACATGGAGTTTAGTGGGAGTAATGTGGTGTTGTTAGTCTTATATGTAAGGGACATATTGATCATTGTGAATAATGGAAGACTTAGGAGAAGAATAATACATCTCTAAGGTATCCAGACCTATAAAGATAGTTCTGAGAGGTTATTAGAGTTAAATGAATATTCTTATATTGATAAGAGTCTAGTCAAGTTCAAAGGTATTGAACATGTAGAAATTGAATCCACTTGCTTCCGGTGCGGGATTAATTCATTACGTTTAGATGTATCACCATTCTTAAATTTCGTGTACTTGGAGTATGACGAAAATTACAAATCGAATTTTTGAGAGAAGTCTCAATATAGCCATATAGTTCATTGGTTAGTTCTCTTGGAGCACTAAAGAAATTAAGCTGAGTGGTTAGAATTGATATGGTTTTATGTGCAAGCAGTTACATGATAACCATATTCTAATCACACTAGGATGGTTAGAGAACCGTCTTGGCTATATTAATTAAGGAGGATATCTGCTAGATACGCTCTAGGCAGTAGAACAATGAAAGATTTACAACGAAAATTGAGTACACTTACAATTATGAAAAATGCAAGTAGGAAGGGATGTTGTTAGGATTCGGTTTTATGAATTGGAGGAACCATGGTAGTTCGTTCCAACAACCGAAGGTCCTATCCATGCACACTGTGAAGACAGTGGGAGTGATTCCAAGGCTATGGAACCTATCTCTAGATTAGATCTGGACATGTACTCAAAAGGTTATTATGATAAAGATTATACAAAGGGAAATGGTACAAGGTTAGGGAAAGTGCAAAGTGTTGCTAAAACTTGCTAACCAAGGCCTTTTCATAGGCTAAGCATGATAAGTCATGCCATTTCAATTAAGTTGAGATGTATAGTTGTATTCAATATTCAATATGGATTATAGATTATGTAGTAATTGATATGGTATCAATTTTACATATGTGAACATTCATCGTTTGGGTTTTATTAAAAACTCTTCTATTACTTTGTTATATCCAAATAGGTTGTAAGGACAACGTTGAACCCTATTAAAGTGAACTGGATTAACATAGTATTGGCCCCTAGTTGCTTATATGAGGTGACGTCTCGAAGTAACTAGAGTGTGATGCGATTGATGGCAAGTTCAAGTGTCATAGAGTCATGAGAGATGACTAGTCGATCACATAGGCAGACTGTATGGGACACTCTGTCGGGCTAATGACCGCTTATAGAGTTCTGGAAATTTTTATAGCTTGGTCGTGGCGATAGCTACTATAGTATTCTTATGAGTCAATTTTTTGACTAAATATTGTTCGCCTAAGATGGCACAATTTCAGAGTGACTTTGATTTATGTTCTACGACCTTCGTAATTGGGGTCAAATGGGCATGTTTTGGGTCATGATGAGCTGTGGCTATTCGAAGGGAAGAGTGCAATAGGAATTGTCCATCCCCGTCAGGGTTATCTTATATCTCAAGGCCACTCGAGGAGTAACGAACTGGAAATGCGTGGCCACGCTCGGAAGGTATCTACGTTAGATAATTCCGGTCACACAATTATTCTCCAGATCGAGGAAACCACTCATGATATGATCAAATTCAAGTACGACATGCAAGACACCTTGCATTGAGTGGGAGATAGTAATGGGACAAGAGAATTGGTGACGCACACTTGTCGCGGACAAGTGGGAGATTGTTGGTATATGTGTCCTCGACAATAATGCGATCACATGTTTAAATCTCATAATAAGAATACACGAGGGAAAATAATATTTATTGTCAAATGATCCACATCAATCGGTAATGATTGGCTGACTAGAGTTTGACATTACTGTCGTATGACGGTGGTGATCAGTTGATCCCTTAAGGTCATACCTCTAGGGTAACGCTCTTAATTGATTAATTAATTAATTGTATGATGATACAAGTTAATTAATTCCTTAAAATTGAACAAATGGTTTTGTGAGTGAGATTACGTATCTTATTGTAATTTGATTAAATAAGATTCGTTCTAAGTAATGTAAAATTGTTTTATTACTTAGGTTTATTAATTGTTTATGAAACAATTATAATAAGAATGAATGGTTTATTATAAATACAAGTTGTTGTGATTTATAATTCTATGACCCATTTTAAGTACTTGTAATTGTGAATTACTAGTTAATTTTTGCATGTGATTTATTTTGTTAATATAATAATTTTTATTAAGTTAAAACTGCATTATTTAATAACATGTCTAGTAACATGTCCAATATGTCACATTACACAAACTGAACAATTGACAAACTAAAAATGGACCCTTTTATCTCAAGGGTGTCGTGTGAGTGGAGGGGGTTGGGGAGTTTTAGGACTTAATTGTTGCTCTAATTGAGAATTAAGCACAATGATGATGTCTCTAATAGACCTAATTACTAGCCCTACACTCTACATCTTGAGAAGAACAAAAATGGGCATGGATTGGGCATACTACCCAAGGCCATCAGGCAACCCATAAGAAAAGATAGAGTGTTTCTCTTCTTTTATCATTCATTCATTCTTACCTTAAATTATATTGATAATTTGAATATTCTCTCTAACTTTGTTTAGAAGCCTTATGAAGAAAAACTCACAAAATATCTAACATTATTCTTTCATTACTAGAAGTAGTATACAATAATATTAGTTATAATTTAAGGACACAAATACTAATTTCTAGTAACAAAATTAGTACTTGTATTAAGAGGGATTTCCTTGGTACAATCATTGAGGAGTAGATTCTACTATAGAATCTAAGGGTTTTGTTGGAGAATTTGGATTTTCTTTAAGAAGACTAATTTGGAAGGAGTCCAATTAGTATATCCATTTCGGCACTCTTTGTAAATTGATTGATTTTCTTCTTACTTTGCATTATGTAAATTAAGCTAATGATGAACAAAATGATAAACATAATGATAAGGAAATAATACTAGAAATAAATTACCTCAACAATGGAAATGGAATTGGAATTTGAAGAACAATGCTTGAATAGAAATTGTAATACAATATTGAAATGCTAAAGGAAATGTAAATAACATAAAGGAAATCTAACCTACATTTTATTCTATAACTAAGACTAAAACATATATGAAAATGTGTGGAAAAATGTGTGTAAAGGTGTGTAAGAAGATATGTAAAAGGTGTCAAAGAAGATGTTGATCAACATCCTTTATATAAGAATAAGGGAGTAAAATTTGCAAAGGAATCCAAAATGGCATCCTAAGCACACTCTTAATTTTCCTTCAATTCTTGAGTAATTTCCAAGGGGATCCAATGTGAGCCATTAATCCCATCTTTAAACCTTTAGTTAATCACACAATTTAGCATCCCATGAGCATCCAAAGTTGAGTATCCAAAGTTGAGCATCCCATGTTGAGTTTGTGTGGACTTCTTAATTTGGGCTTCATTTGTGATTTCATTTGTGCATCAACCCACTTCATAATTCTTCATACTTGGACTTGTCATTTCCATAATCTCCTACCATGGTTCATCTTGCTTCCACACTTAGCCTTGATTCTAGTTACTTGCAAGTGTGATAGGAAAAAACCTCTAAATGCTTAGATTCCTACAAAATGTAACAAATACAAACAATGCACCTATAACACAAGATTAGCTCACAAATATACTAATTAAAGTATGATATGCAATCAAAACCGAGCTAAAATGAGGGGTAAAAGTATATATAAACTGGACACATCACAAGCTTACGACTCCAATCCTTTCTAATCTTGCTCATTACCTTCTCCAATATTTGTTTCAATTCTCTATTGGAAACCTCCACTTGCCCTCTATTTTGAGGATTATAGGCCAATCCTCTACGGTGTGTAACGCCATATTTCTTCAATAAAGAATTAAGATGACGCTCATTAAAATACTTACCCCCGTCACTACAGACTGCGCGAGGTACTCCAAACTTTGGAAAGATGATCTTCTGAAACAACTTCACAACTGCTTTAGCATCACAAGTAGGAGTGGTAATGGCTTCCACCCACTTAGAAACATAATCAACAGCTTTTAGAATATACTGATTCCCATGAGAAGTAGGGAATGGCCCTTGGTAGTCAATACCCCAAACATCAAAAATCTCCACCTCTGAGATCTCAGTTTGAGGCATCTCATGCCTGCGAAATATTTCCCGTTCTTTGACATGCATCACAAGAACGGACAAAAGTAGTAGCATTCTTCAAGATAGTTGGCCAAAAGAAGCCTGACTGCATCACCTTAGCAAAGGTCCTATATGGACCATGATGACCACCATAAGAAGAAGAGTGACAGTGAGAGAGACTAGCATGTACCTTACCCTCTGGAATACACCGTCTATAAATACCGTATGCGCACTCCCGGAATAAGTATGGATCATCCCAGAAATACCGCTTCACATCATGCATAAATCTCTTCTTCTGCTGATAAGATAAGTCAGGAGGAAGAATACCTCCAACCAAGTAATTGGCATAATCAGCAAACCACGGAGTGCCCGTAGTAATAGCAAGAAGGTGGTCATCTGGAAAAGAATCATCAATAGGCAATATTTCTCTTCCTATAAATCTCAGACGAGACAAATGATCTGCAACAACATTCTCTGCATCCGACTTATCGCGGATTTCCAAATCAAATTCTTATAATAATAAAATCCAACGAATAAGTCGCGGTTTAGCTTCCTGCTTAGTCAAAAGATACTTCAATGTTGCATGGTCAGTATGAATAATCATCTTAGAGCCCACAAGATAAGCTCTAAACTTGTCTAAAAATAGACAACTGAAAGAAGCTCGTTCTCCGTAGTAACATAGTTGATTTACGCATCATCAAGAGTCTTACTTGCATGGTAAATAGCATGCAACACTTTATCTTTTCTTTGACCCAAAACGGCTCCAACTGCATAACCACTGACATCACACATAATCTCAAAAGGTAGACTCCAATCCGTAGATCAGATTATTAGAGCTGAGATAAAAGGCTGCTTAATCCTGTCAAAAGACTTAACACATTCATCAGTAAACATAAAAGGTATATCTTTATGGAGCAGCTGGGTTAGAGGTTGAGCAATTTTTGAAAAATCTTTAATAAAGCGACGATGAGTGTGTTTACTGATGAGTGGCACTTCTCCCAGTTGATACCTTAGCTTTATCCACATGGATACCTTTACCTGACACCAAATGACTAAGTACCACTCCTTCAGTAACCATGAAGTGGCACGTCTCCCAGTTGAGCACAAGATTGCTCTCTTCAAAGCGCTGCAAAATCTTAGTCAAGTTTCTCAAATAAATATCAAATTCAGTACCATAAACACTTAAATCATCCATAAAGACTTCCATAATAGACTCTATGTAATAAAAAAATATGGCCATCATACAACGTTGAAAGGTAGCTAGGGCATTGCATAAGCCAAAAGGCATTCTCCTATAAGTAAATACACCATATGGACATGTGAAAGTAGTCTTTTCCTGATCGTCAGGATGAATGGTGTTTTAGCAGGATTTCCCCTGAATGGATCCGGCTTGATTAAAGAGTAATTTGGGTATCTAGTTCTATAAGTTTGGAATATTATGAGTGAATAACAAGGGAAGAATTAAGTATAAGGAATAACGTTTGTACTATTTTGATAAGCTGAGTACAATCTTATGTGTGTAGCTGAATATTCAGGAATAAAATGAGAGATAAAGTGTAAATAATCGACCAATAATGAATATCTTTACAATTGTTAGATTCTGCTATACATAGTTCTACAAATGCTACCGTTATATTCATCCTCAACGTTTTTCCCAATTGTAGGAGCTGTTGCCGGATTAATAGGGCACGGTCCCTATTAATTCGCTTGACCCGTTCCACTCTCAACCAATCTTCAGCTTTTCCTCTTATTTCCGTCTTGATTTATAGATGATATAGTCTCATGGTTGGACTTGGTCTTCCTTGAGAATAGGACACGATTATTAGCTCATACAACTGCCTTTCTTGTTTATCTTCTTAATCCAGCTTGTTTGAATACTCCGTCAGGCTATTCTGTATTTACTATCAGGCTCTTCTTCCAGGATCTAGTAGCCTGCTTATCCTGTAATACTCTTCATTTGCCAAATAGTGTTTAGATTTGTCCGGCCCCTAGAGGTCTTAATCAGCCTAGTAGGGTCAGGCTAAGTTACAGTCAGACCAGGCTAAACTGGGCCTAACAATTGCCCCTTGACATTTTGCCCGTGCTGGATCAGGCCAGGGGTGAGATGTCAACTTTACCGGGTTAAACAATAAAAAGAATTAAATTTACTCAATGACTCTTAGACTCCTAGTTACCGTTAAACACTTGCAACGGCTAATTTGTGTGATGTCACGCTGACAGTTTTGTGTTTTCTAGGGTTTTTACACCGTTATTTCTCTCCTATAAATATGGTATTTGCGATGAGTTTGATTTTCACAAAATTTCTTCCACTTTCCTTGCTCAACTTTCTCTAAAATTCTCCCCTGTTTCCCAGGAGTATTACTCTGCCAACTTATAATTTTTCAATAAATAAAATTCATCACAATAAATTAAATAATAAAGGATATGGGAGCCAAAAAGCGTCCTGCACCCCAAAGCTGCTGCTGAACCTGAACCCAAAGACGTCCAGGAGGAGGAGGTGATTGAAGTTAATCCTCCTGCTCGTGCAATAGCTTTTAAATATCAGGATTCTATTTTTTTCTGCTCTTCAATCTCTGGATCCTTATTTCCCTGAAGAAAACTTATTGAAGACGAACTATGATAGGGTTTTAAGGGAGAAAAATATTATTCCTGATTCGACTGAGGTATGGATTCCTGAATCTTGTCCAGTCAGAGCTAACTGGGTGTCACCTGGTTGGTTTTGTATTTTTGAATGGGCGTTCAAAGCAGGCTGTAAGTTACCTTTTACTCCTTTAATGATTGACACCATTCGTGCTATGGAAGTATCACCTTTTCAAATAATGCCCATGGTTTGGAAACTTGTTCATTCCATAGAAAATTTATGTGCTAAACACAATCTTGTAATTACTATTAATGATATCAATGCAATATATCATATGAAAAATCTTGTTAATGGTCGTTTTAATCTGAGAATCAAATCGAAGATGTCTCCCTTAATCACTAACCTGGACTCCGGAGATGATAAAAGTTAGGCAAAGACTTTCCTGTTTATCCGGACTGAGAGTCTGGGGTCAGGCTTTGATTACCTGAGATATCCCCCTCTGGAAAGTGGTAGGTTTCCTGTGCTGTTAGTTTGCAATATATATTATATGAAATTAGGATGTTTTGAGTTTTACCTGTGTATTTTTGATGACTCTTGCAGCTCCTGATTGGAACTTTGATCCTCTTGACGGGGAAGCTATTTCCAGGATAGAGGCTTTCCTTGCTATTCCTGAGGAAGAGAGGGCCTGGCCTGCTAGTCTGGGCAGGGAATTATTACCCCGGTATATGAAGACCAAGCTGAATGTGGTCAAAGTACCCAAAGGCAAGCCTGGCACTACTGCTCTTTCCTGTACGTCTTCTATATGTTTTTATGTCAATTGTTGTCTTCTTATCGTTTCTCATCTGATATTTATGTATATTCTCTGTATATTCGATTCGGTCTTCTGCAGTTGGCCACTTTTTCTCGCAAAAGATTTGAAAGCTGGGGTCGCTAGGATTGTTGAACAGTCCAAGAGCCAGGAGGCTAGTGGGAGTGATAAGACACTTGATATTTTGGTTTCTGATGTCCAGCCTCCCCAGGATCCACCCAGGCTAGTATCACCGGAGGTTGTTCAAGCTTCCAAGAGAAGGAGGGAAGATGTCGTCCCTGAAGAGGAGGAGAGAGAGAAAGACCCTATTCAAGCTCAACCGATAAGGAGTATTAGGCAGGTGTCGGCTAGGATTGATGATATGGATGCTGCCCGGGCACGGATAAATGAATTTTCTGCAAAAATGGGCGGCCAGCTTTTGTCTGCTAGTACCCTTGAGTCTTCTACTAAAGTGGTTTCTATCCTGACTTCTCTTGTGACAAAGGCTGCTGAACTTGCTTCTCAGGCTAAGGAGGTTAGTTGTAAAGGGATGTTTTAATTGTTCATGTGCTCTTTGTGTTGCTTTATATTGGGCTGATTAATTTTGTTTCTTGTAGGGATTGGATGTCGGATTGGCTACTGCTTGTCAGCTCAGGGATGCCCAGGCCAGGGTTTCTAACCTGGAAGAAAAACTGGATAAGGTTAACCGTGAGCTGCACACATCCAGGGGTAATGAAGTAGTACTTCAATCTCAGCTAGCGACAGCTAGAGAGGCATCCAGGGCTGCTATAGTTTGTGAGGTGGCTGCAAAAAATGCGGAGAAGGTTGTCAGGCAAGAGTTGGAGGTCAAAGAGAGAGTCTTGTTGAGAAAGCGAGGCAATGCGGGATCACCGAGGAAGAATGAAGAGCTTGGTCTTTGAAAGGGAACTAGTGGAGGCGCGGCTTGCTGATGCCGCTCAGTACTTCTTTGGGAAAGGCCGGGTTGATGCTATGAGGGATCCGGAATCTGACCGGGCTAATTGGGACCTGGACCGGGATGAGGCAGCTCTGGACGCCCAGTATCCTGATTTGGCCAGTATGGGTCAAGAAGACGAGGCAGATTCTCCTCCTTCCAAAGAAAAATCTGGTGATCAGGAAATGGTGGATGGTTGTGAGTCGGTTACCGGCTCAAAACCTACTTAGATTTATGTATTTCTTTTTTTTGTTTTGGCCCATCCAGGGGGGATGTTCCTGGAATGAATATTTAGGTATTTTTTGGCCCATCCAGGGGGGACGTCCCTGGAATGGATAAATATTAAGTATGAGGCCAGGCTGGCTATTTTGGATGAATAAGTATTTGGTCTTTGTTGGTTTCTTTTTGTGTTTTGATAGGGTACTTTTGTAGTATTGGGTGCTTTTACTGGATTTGGCCAGTTATTCGACTGGATCAGGCCAGTTTATTGTACTGGATCTGGCCAGTTTATTGTGTTATGGGTGGGGTTATTGCCTGACTGGAGGGCTTACGCCCCCTGCCTGTCTGGAAGGCTTATGACCCATCTATGTTATACAAGTCAGGAAGAGATTTTCCAGATTTGTATATTAAGTGGAGCTCAATATTTTAAGGCCTATTTTGCAACTGAAAATTGGGTATCAGTTGGATATTAGTGGGGTGGCCCCCAATCTTTAAGATTTGTTTTAAATAAAATGCAGTATGTAAAACAAGTATTGAAGATTCTACTTGTTAAAAGTAAATATGAGAATATAGACATGTATTTGGACACATAATTTGAAGAAATTATATACGGCATTTATTCATATAATGGCAAGTATCATACATTTAGTTTCATATCAGACCAGGCAAGAAATATTAAGGTGAAAATTGTACCTGGACTGGGAGATGTATTTTATATGTGAAATAGTTTTAAATGTGCAATATTCCAAGCCCTTGGGATCATTTCGCCGTCCACGGTTTGTAATCTATAAGCTCCCTGGCCGACTATTGAGTCAATCAGGTAGGGACCTTCCCAGGTTGGGGTCAATTTGCCAGCATTCTTTTCTTTTGTGTTTTGGAAGACTTTCCTGAGGACAAGGTCCTCTACCCTGAATACTCTGGCTTTGACAGTCTTGTTGTAGCTTTTTGCAACTCTTTGCTGGTATGCTGCCAATCTAATGCTGCTTGCATCTCTTAGCTCTTCCGTTAAGTCCACGCTGTCTTCCATTAGAGATATATTGCTTGTTATTGTGTTCAGGCTGCATCTGGCTGATGGAATGTCTACCTCAGCCGGGATCACTGCTTCACATCCATAGACCAAGGAGTAGGGGTTTGGCCTGTGGATGTTTTAGGCGTGGTTCTGTCAGCCCAGAGGACCAGGGGGAGCTCTCCAGCCCATCTGCCTTTTCCTTCTTTCTAGCTTCTTCTTTATACAGCTGATTACTACTTTGTTACTGGACTCTGCCTGACCGTTAGCTTTTGGATATCCTGGTGTGGAGGTTACCAGGTTGATGTTCCATTGAGCACAGAAGGCTGATGTTCTTTTTCCCACGAATTGCGTGCCATTGTCGCATACTATTTCAGAGGGGATGCCATATCTATATATGATGTTGTGTTTGATGAATGCTATGACATCCTTTTCCTTAACTTGCCTATATGAATCAGCTTCTATCCACTTGGAGAAGTAGTCAGTCATTGCTAGCATGAAAACTTTTTGTCCGGGTGCTTGAGGTAGTTTCCCTACTATATCCATGCCCCACTTCATAAATGGCCAGGGTGCGGATATGGAATGTAGTTCCTCAGATGGCTGATGGATATATGGTCCATGAATCTGGTAAGCTTTGCATTTAGAGCTAAATTCCAGGCAATCGGCCCTCAAGGTGGGCCAATAATAACCTGTTCTGAGTAACTTGCTTGCCAGGCTTCTTCCGCCTTTATGATTTCCACAGTATCCTTCATGGATTTCTGATAATATCTGTTCAGCTTCTTGTGGTTCCAGGCATCTGAGGTACGGCCCAGCCTGCGATTTCTTAAAAAGCACGTTGTTAATAATAGTATATGAAGCAGCTTTTATTTTTAGTGCTCTGGCATCTTGCTTAATTAGGGGAAGGATTCCTTGTTGTAGCCAGTCGTAGTAGGGTTTTGTCCAGGAATTGGCAACATAAATTGGGAAACTCTCATCTTGTTTATTTATTGCAGGTTCTAATAAATGTACGATGGGTATTTTGTCGAAGTCAAAGGGACTGAAGTTGGATCCTAGGCCGGCTAAGGCATCGGCCTGGGTATTCAAGTCCCTGGGAATTTGGTCAATATTAAAATTGCGGAAATTTGATTTTAAAATTTGAACAACTTCCAAATAAAGCATCATTTTTGAGTCTTTTGCAGTATATATTCCGTTTACTTGGTTGGAAATAAGAAGGGAGTCGGTACGTGCCTTTAGGTTTTGCACACCAAGGTCAATACATACCTTTAATCCAGCTATCAGGGCTTCATATTCTGCCTCATTGTTGGTAGCCTCAAATGCACAGCTTATAGCTTGTACTATCTTATCCCCCTGTGGCGATTTTAGTACTACCCCCAGGCCTGTGCCTCTCATGTTGGCTGCACCGTCGACAAATAGGGTCCATTCTAGGTCTGTTTGGTCGCTGGTCAGTTTATTTACTTCTTTTATTAGGTCGGGTTCTAGAGTTGGACTAAAGTCAGCCACAAAGTCTGCTAGTGCTTGTGACTTAATTACTGTCCTTGGTTCAAATGTTATGTTGTATGTGCTTAGCTGGACTGGCCATTTGCACATTCGTCCGGACAATTCTGGCTTCCTGAGTGCAGACTTGATAGGAAGATTGGTTCTGACTATTATAGGGTGGCTTTCAAAGTATTGTCTTAATTTTGTGCAACTCATAATTAAAGCTAAAACATATTTTTCAAGTAGGCCGTACCTGATCTCTGCATCCAGTAGACTTTTACTTACGTAATAGACAAGGTGTTGTTGTCCGTCTGCTTCTTTGACCAAGACCGCACCGACAAAGAAGCTGTGGATTTACGATGTGTATATCTTTTATCGGGGTTCATCTTTGACTGGTTTTGCCAGCAAGGGAGGAGAGGATAGATATGTTTTCAGGTCTTCAAAGGCAGCCTGATGATCAGGAAGTCCTTGTTCTTCCTTAGCAGATTATAGAATGATTTGCACCTCTCTGACGATCTTGAAATGAACCTGTTCAGGGCCGCTATTCTTCCAGTCAGCTTTTGTATGTCTTTGACCATCTTTGGTGGTTCTAGCTCCAGTATAGCTTTGATCTGTTCAGGGCTGGCTTCTATTCCTCTTTTTGTCACCATATAGCCCAAGAATTTGCCTGCTGAGACTCCAAAATGGCATTTTTGTGGGTTGATTCATATTGAATTTCTCCAGTATTTGAAAGGCTACTTCCAAGTCTTTGACGTGGTCTTCTGCCTTTTTTTACTTGACTACCATGTCATCTATGTAGACTTCCATGGTATCTCCTATTTGGTCTTTGAACATCATGTTGACTAGCCTTTGATAGGTTGCACCTGCATTTTTTAATCCATAGGGCATAGCAGTATAACAATATATACCTCTTTCGATAATGAAAGTTGTGCTTTCCGATCTGCGGGGTGCATCTTTATTTGGTTGAATCCACTTGAGGCATCCATGAATGTTAACATTTCGTGGCCTGCAGTGGCATCCACCATTGCATCGATGTGTGGCAGGGGAAATGGATCTTTTGGGCAGGCTTTGTTTAGGTCGGTGTAGTCTACACAGACTCTCCATTTGCCATTTTTCTTTTGGACGACTACTACGTTTGCAAGCAGTCAGGGTACATTACTTCCCTGATCATTCCCATGTCCAGTAGCTCGTCAACTTCTTGGTTGATGATTTCATGCCTCTCTGCAGCAAATTCTCTTCTCTTTTGCTGCACAGGCTTAAATGATTTGTCAACATTCAACTTATGAGTTATAATATTAGCATCTATACCAGTCATATCAAAATGTGACCAAGCAAAACAGGACATTTTAGTTTTGAGAAAGCTGACCAGATTGGGTCTGACCGAGTCTGGTGCATCTGACCCTACAAGTACCTTCTTGTCAGGGAATTCTGGGTCCAAAATGACCTCTCCTGTTTCCATCTGTGTTTGTGCAATATGTTCTTCCCTGACAGGTGACTTTAATTGCTATGCAAGGGACTTACCTGACCTTGAGGGTTTCAAAGCCTGGGTGTAACATTCCTGAGCCGTCCTTTGTTCTCCCCTGATGGTGGTTATCCCCCATTCGGTTGGTATTTTCACACATTGATGGTATGTTGATGGGATTGCTTTGACGTTGTGGATCCATGGTCTGCCCAAGATTACATTATATGAGGATAGGCAATCCATTACCCCAAACCTTTCATACAAAGCCACGCCTTCCACATAGGTTGGCAGGCTAATTTCTCCCAGGGTGTTCTTTGTTTCTCCGCTGAATCCAACCAGGACGCTGGATTTCTTGATGATCTTTCCTTCATCTATCTTCATAGCTTTGAGGACGTCAAGCATCACCAAATTGATTGAACTGCCTCCGTCTATCAAGATCCTTGATACCTTAGCTGTGCCAATTTGCATGGTGATTACCAACCTGTCAAGGTGTAGATCCGATATTCCCTGCAGGTCCGAGTCATCAAAAGTAATAGCAGACAATGACTTGGACCTGAAAGGGGGCTGAAGTCTAGATTCCCTGGATATTCTTTTGGCAGCTGAGCTGGTCAGACCACAGATTTCTGATCCTCCATTTATGAACTTAACTTCATAGATGGGGGGAGGAGGAGGAGGATCTCTGTCGTTCCCTGAATCTCTCCTGTTTTGTCCTTCATCTATGTTCTTTGGCTGCTGGATTAAGTCCTTCAAATGGCCTTTCTTTAGGAGATATGCCACCTGTTTCCTGAGTTGGATGCATTCTTCTGTGGTGTGCCCGATGTCCTGATGGAAGTCACACCATCTCGTTGGGTCTTTCCTGGGGTTGTCGGATTTCTTGGGCCATCTTACCGTATCTCCCAGGCTTTCCAGGCGTTTGATTAATCTTGCAGTATTAATAGAGAAGTTATACTCAGGAATAGTTGGAAGGCTAGAAAGGTTACCTTTGTGTTCTTGTGCCATGTTGACTTCAGATCGTTCAAGCCTGGAATAGGGTGCCGATATGGGGTTGCCTCCTTTCTGGTAGGAGCTTTTCCTGTTAGTGTGTCCATAGCCTTGCTTTCCTCCGGATGAGTTTGTCCTGAAGTTGAGATCTTCCTCCAATCTGACATGCTCTAAGGCGATGGATTGAACAGTGGCAAAGGTTGGGCATGCTTTTTTGGTTAAATCTGCATAGATGTCACTGTCAAGCAAGACTCCTTGCCTGAAGGCTTCTACCGCTGTCTCTTCATCACACCTGGGAATGGCCACCTTCTCTTTGACAAATCTTGCCAGGAATTCTTTGAGAGATTCTTCAGGAAGTTGTTTTACCCTGAACAGGTTACTGGGTCTCTTGGCTATATCTCTGCTGCTTGCGAATTGTTGATTGAAGGCATTGATCAAATCTGCAAAATTCTTGATACCTCCATTTGGGAGATTAATGAACCATTGTAGTGCTGCTCCGGTCAGGATTGTACCAAAGCCTTTACACATGAAGACCTGCCTGAGTTCACTGGGTATTGAGGCAGCCAACATCTTCTGTTTGAATATGGCAACGTGATTTTGTGAATCAGAGGTTCCATCATAAGTTCTCATGGATGGAACGGTAAATTTCTTGGGGAGATCAATCTTTGCAATTTCATCTGCAAAGGGTGAATCTGCAAAGCTATCAACTTCTACCTCAGCCACAGGGTCTGGTACTCCAGGTATATTTTCTATTTTGCTGTGGAGTTTTTGAATTTCTTGAAGCATAGCCATCATTATTGTTGTTTCAGTCTTGTTTGTTTCATCATTGGAGATGACTGGGGTACCGGATAATGTATCCTTCTCCGGAGTTCCAAAACTGGAAAAGTCTATGTTTTTGATAATGGATGAGAATGGGGTTCCTGGTTCGAATCTAGTCTTGGAGCCCGAAGCCTGATTTTCCAATTTTTTCCTCAGGCTAGACTCAGATTCCTTCAGCCTATTGATTTCTGCTTCTGCTTGGGCTGCCTTCTCTTGGATTGTCTCCAATTCTTTGATTTTAGCCAGGGCAGCCGCTAATTGTTGTTCTGGAGTGAGTTCCGCCATTTTTGTAAGTGAATATTAAATGGAGAGTGGTAAAAGAATTTTTTTTTTTTTTTTATTAAAGAACTAGATGCCCCACGGTGGGCGCCAATTGTTTTAGCAGGATTTCCCCTGAATGGATCCGGCTTGATTAAAGAGTAATTTGGGTATCTAGTTCTATAAGTTTGGAATATTATGAGTGAATAACAACGGAAGAATTAAGTATAAGGAATAACGTTTGTACTATTTTGATAAGCTGAGTACAATCTTATGTGTGTAGCTGAATATTCAGGAATAAAATGAGAGATAAAGTGTAAATAATCGACCAATAATGAATATCTTTACAATTGTTAGATTCTGCTATATATAGTTCTACAAATGCTACCGTTATATTCATCCTCAACGTTTTTCCCAATTGTAGGAGCTGTTGTCGGATTAATAGGGCACGCTCCCTATTAATTCGCTTGACCCGTTCCACTCTCAACCAATCTTCAGCTTTTCCTCTTCTTTCCGTCTTGATTCATAGATGATATAGTCTCATGGTTGGACTTGGTCTTCCTTGAGAATAGGACACGATTATTAGCTCATACAACTGCCTTTCTTGTTTATCTTCTTAATCCAGCTTGTTTGAATACTCCGTCAGGCTATTCTGTATTTACGATCAGGCTCTTCTTCCAGGATCTAGTAGCCTGCTTATCCTGTAATACTCTTCATCTGCCAAATAGTATTTAGATTTGTCCGGCCCCTGGAGGTCTTAATCAGCCTAGTAGGGTCAGGCTAAGTTACAGTTAGACCAGGCTAAACTGGGCCTAACAAATGGGTATCTGAAAGAATCCGTAATAGCCATCTAGGTAACAAAAATAACTATTACATGCTAGTCTTTCCAACATCTGATCAATATAGGGAAGTAGGAAGTGGTCTTTCTTAGTAGTTGTGTTCAGGTATCTATAATCAATGCACATTCTCCATCCTGTAACAAGTCTAGTAGCAATTAATTCATTTTTATCATTGTTTACTACTATAGTACCTCCCTTCTTAGGTACAACCTGGACAGGACTGGCCCACTTAGAATCAGAAATAGAATAAATAATGTCAGCATCAAGTAATTTTTGTACCTCTTTCCTTACCACCTCCTGCATTGGAGGATTTAACTGTCTCTGACCTTGCGCACTAGGCTTGTGGCCTTATTCCAAATGAATATAGTGCATACAAAAACCAGGACTAATACCTTATAAATCATCAATGCTATACCCAATAGCCTTTTTATGAGTTCTCAAAACGGCCAACAAAGCAGAAAGTTGGCCTTCAGTTAGGCTAGCATTGACAATTACTGGATTCATCTCACAATCATCTAAAAATTCATACTTAAGATGAGGGGAAGGGGTTTAATTTCAGGTTTCTTTACCTCGGTAGCTTTAGATAGGCTACCTAAGCTGTATACCTTTTGCTTTGGGCATTACTCTCCAGTTAGCAACTTCTCAATCTCATCAACTTCCTGACTCCATGAACTCGTGATAAGTCCATTTTATATACATTTTAACCCCTATTTTAGCTCGATTTTACATGTCATTTGCACTAATGTAAGTGATATAATGAGCTAATTTCGTGTTCTAATTGTGTTTGCTCGTATTCATTGCATTTTGTAGGAAATTAAGCTTTTGGTAGCTTTTCCCCATCAAAGTAGCAAGCACGTGAGTTCACGAGGCTAAAAAGACTAAGCATGACCTCGGAAGGGTATTTTGGTAATTTCCAAGCCCGAGTAAGAAGTATGAAGCTTGGGTTGATATGCAAAATGACCATACAAAATAAAGCCCAAAAGAGAAGTCCATGTTCATGTGGATAATGCTAAGCTTAGGATCCCATTTGAAGCATTCAACCGGAGAATTTAGGAGCATTAGTACATAACATTGGATGTCATTACCATTTAAAGCAAGAATTGAAGAGAATTAATCGAAATCATCATGACCACGATCGGGGTGTGGTGTCCCCGATCAGAGTTATCTCCCTCATGAATGTTTACGTTTCATCTTTCACTCCTATATAAAGGGTGTTGATCCAGGACCTCAAACACACTTCTTACACACCTTCTACACAACTTTTATACTCTCATTTCAGTTCTTAGTTTAGGTTAGATTAAATTTCCCTTATGCATTTCTTTATTTTAATTTCCTTTAAACATTTCGAGTTCATTTGCAATTTCCATTTCAAGCATTTGTTCTTCTATATTCAAGTTCTATTTCCATTATAAAGGTAATCTCATTTCTAGTACTACTTTGTTATTCCTTTGTCATTTCCATTTACTAATTATGATAACTTTATCATTTGTCATTAGTTTAGTTTACATTATGCAAGAGAAGTTAAATTTGTCTAGGGAAGTTAAATTTGTCTAGGGAATAAGGTAAACCATGCATAAGTAGTTTTTGCAATTGTTGAATTAAGATGTTATAATATCGTTTCATGGTTTCTTTCACATGTTTGTATTGTATCGTTAATCTTCGATAAATGATCACTATCTTAGATTAAATTTGTTAATTCATTTTTATAAGTCGAGAGACACGAAATTGAATTAGACTAAGCATGTTTTAGTAGGCGACCTAATCATAACGAGAGTTCACTAGTAACCGATCTATGATTGACAATAAGGCCGAGAGGTGGTTGTCTTTAAGCCTAAACAATTAACGATACTATCAACTCCTATGTTTAATTTGAGCATTTACATAATTTGCATGTGTGACCCGGCCTCCCTAGACTCTTGTTTTGTTGTTATTGTTTACAAACCCAATCATATAATCAATCGATAACCGACCTAGATAGAATTCACCCCATAACAACTTATATAGCAACTTCTGTCTCCTTGTGTTCGACCCCTATTACTACATTCATTTGTTTTTAGGGTATTTATCTTTGATTAGGTTGCGGCCTCTTATCAACTCGTCTCAGCAGCTGAATCAGAAACAAGGGCACGCAATCTCCAGAGGATCCCTGTTCAAGCATAAAGCAAGACACTCATCAATAGTAAAATCAACAATATTAATATTATGATAAGTTTATTCTATCATGGGATGTTTTAAAGATTTTTCTAATTAGAAAACAATTGTTTTATCCCCCACAACCAATGTCAGTCTCCCTCTCCTAACATCTATAACCGCCCCTGCTATGTAAAGGAATGGTCTACCCAAGATTATAGCAATTTGGGTGTCCTCAGCCATATCTAAATTAAAAAAGTCAACTGGAATGAAGAATTTCCCCACTCTAACTGGAACATCCTCCAACACACCCAATGGAAGCTTAATAGATCGGTCAGCCATCTGCAATGTCATATTAGTAACACTCATTTGACCCATAACTTTTTTATAAATATAATAACGCATGACACCGACACTAGCTCCTAAATCACAAAGAGCTTTACTAATAGCAAGATGACCGATATGACAAGGAATGGAAAAAATCCCTGGATCCTTTAGCTTAGATGGTGAATTAGCTTACAATACAGTGCTGCACTTTTGAGTAAATGCAACCGTCTCCACTTCATCAAAGGACCTCTTCCTCGTCAATATCTCCTTCATAAACTTCGCATAAGCCGACACTTGAGTGATCAACTCAGTAAAAGGAACACTCACTTGCAAGTTTTTTACTACCCTGATGAACCATCCAAACTGCTTGTCCATCTTAGACTTTTGTTGTCGATGCGGAAAAGGTAGTGCAATATTAATGAGCTCGGCTTCCTTTGCTTTAGAAACAATTTTATAAACACCGTCATAAATTTCTGAGGGTACTCGATCGAGCCTGGGGTGCACTGGATCGAGCACAGGTGATACTCGATCGAGCCTGGGCGTACTCGATCGAGGATTCTCACCAATTACGTCTTTCTCGCTTTTCTTGCTTTTTTTCTTACCTCGTGTTTCTGTTTCATTAACTTCTTTCTCTTTATCACTTAGCTCCAAATTACCCAATCCCTTAGGATGCATATAGGGTACCTCATCTTCATTAATGGGCATCTCCGGATTTTGATATGTGGTACCGCTCCTCAATTGAATTACATTAGCTTGCTCATGAGCTTGTTTACCTTGAGGAGGAAGATTTCCGGGCTGTTTTGTAGGATGGTGGACCGCCATCTGAGCAACTTGCGTAGTTGCGTATCCAACATCTTATTATGGGCAATAAGCTCAGAAATTTGGCTGTCTACTTTTGTTGCATCGACAAAGTTTGTTGCAATAGAGCCTTTAGCTCTGCCATATCATTACTTGGAGCTTGTTGATGATTTTGTTGAGGAGCTTGTTTAGGAGGTTGTTGATACTGATTATTGTACTACTGATCTCCTTGATTCTGCCTTTGATAACCTCCTTGTCGTTGATTACCACGATTTTGAGGAACCACATATGTGTTTTTCTGTGGTTACGAATTATCGCGGCTGTGGATTTTGCAAATTCTGACTAGACCATTGAAGGAAATGATGCTCCTTTGTTCTATCATTGTAAAAGTTAGAGAAAGGTTTACCTTACATGAAAGACTTATAGGCATTAACCTGCTCCAATGTGCTCAAACACTTAGCTGCACTATGACCATCCATACCACATCGTGCACAAGACTCATCCTGCTGAGTCATAGCATGAACTACCTGCTTATTACCCAAAGATTGGGTAGTCTTCATCTCAGCAATTTGGACAGTTAGAGCCTGCAACTACGCCGCAACACCACTATCTGACCCACTCCCCCTTGTACTACCTCTGGGGTTTCTATACTTAGCAGTATCGGTAGCAATCTGATCAATGAACTTTCATGCATTATCATCATTAGTGTTGTCCTGAAACCTCTCATTAGCTGAAGAATCTACCAAAGCACAATGATCATCATACAACCCGTTATAAAACTGGTTGCAAAGAAACCACTTTTGAAAGCCATGATGGGGAACTGAACGAACTAATCTCTTGAAACGAACTCATGCCTCATTCAAATCTTCAGTGGGACCTTGTTTAAAACTGGTGATCTGACTTCTTAATGCATTGGTCTTTTGTGGTAGAAAGTATCTCTTGTAGAAAGCAAGAGCTAGAGTATTCCAGTCAGTAACTCAATGATCCTCCATATCCAAATCTCGCAACCACTCCGCAGCACCATCTCTTAAGGAAAAAGGAAATAGCACCTGCTTAATCTGATCTTGAGTCACCCCAACAGTTAAAGGGGTGGAACAGCAGTAGTTAGTGAATTTCTCCATATGTTTCGCAAGGCCTTCATTATCTCCCCCTCCAAATAAATTTCGTTCCACCAAATTGATGTAAGATGGGCAAATATCAAAAGTACCATCAGTGGTAGGGAGCTTAAATCCTTTAGGGATGAAAGTCAAAGTAGGCTCGGAATGACTTGCTAAAGTAGGCATATTGGTAATCGTAGGAACTAGAATATCAAAGTCAGAAATATTGTCCTCTTCACAGGACTTCTGAAGTAGTTGAATGCTCTGTCTCAATGTCAAGTATACTCAAGTCTTCTACTTGACCCACTTCTTTCTGAAACTTTCGTCTATAGCGAAAACTCTTCTGTGGCTTGAGATCTATTAGTAGAATCTCGGACCTAATTGACCTGGACATACACGAAACTAACAAGAAAAGTGTGAGAACAGTCTCAAGGAACTAAAGTTCCCTGAGACAAAAGACAAAATAAACAAAAACAAACAAGAAAATTGTTGCCTCCCCGCCAACGGCGCCAAATTTGATAAGGCTAAAGTCGTATCTGTAATAATGTAATACCACTCAAATTTTCAATTTGTTTTTATTTTCAATCCGAACTTCGGACACGAAGTTTCTTTTTAGGGGGAAGAAAGTAATTTCTCAAAAAAATGTATACACGAAAACTAATTTCATAATTACCATAATTTCATAATTACCATTGTTTATTTAAAATTCTAACCTTTTAACAAAAGCAATTTTTGTTACAAACCGTATAGTGTGCATCTTAGCACTTCTTGGATTTCATGAAAAATATAAATAAGCCAAACTCTTGTCTTATTCAGGGATCACATATGCCTCTTAAACTCTTGAAAGTCTTCCTTCTTATTTATTTTAACCTTAATAATCTCATTCGTTTGTTTCATCATTCATCGGAAGCCTCTCAATGTCATCTTCGTTGTTATTCACTAGATTAACCCTAATATAATATAATACTACCCTATGCCCTGGCATTAGTAAGACAATCTTGTGTTCCTTTGGTCCGTAGTAGTGCGCCTGAATCTCTCCGAATTCGGTTATGCGTTGCGAGCAAATTCTTATATCTACCGATTATGTATTTAAGATTATTTAAGATTGAGGTAACATGATTCTACCGATCCTAATACTCTTATTGTTGTTCGGGGTTATATGTTATATGTGTTAATTGTCATCTGCTTGTGCTGAAATTTAGTTGGGTATATTATGTTATTATTGTTATCGTATGCAGTATAGTAAATTATATATGTATATTTATCTTGATTTAATTATTTTATTGTGAGAAGGGTAAGGGGCGTATAATATAATTTGTAAAGAAGGCATGGGGAAGTTTTATAGGATCAATTCAATATTTGAGACAGCTAGAACCGAAAGAAAGTTTGGTACTTATGGTTATAGAGATAGAGCACAAAACGTGGTAATCTTGTATATTGTTCAAGTGGAAACAGAGTTGAGGAGACTTGGATTGATTATAGTAAGAGTAAACTACAGTGCGGTTAGAATATTAAGGCACTCGAAATTTGATAAGCACGGCTTTGATTATATTTGGTATTGTGTTTAATTGTCGATTCCTTTGACCTTAAATAGTGGTTGAGTAGCTTAGAGTCTTACTTTAAGTGTTGAGCAGTTCCTTTAATTGAATATTTGACGATATTGATATTGAAATTGAGTTTGGTTACTAGCATTGACTTATTGGGCCTATGTGGCGAGTTATGTTTATGGTCCGGTGTGACCATGGTTATTGAGTTATTTCTTATGAATTTATTATTGATATTGAGATGGAAATATTGTTTAGTGGGTTTATCCGCCAGTTCACTCACCCCTTGTCCTGGTCTTAGGGTAGGCGATGAGAATGCGATACTTGGTTACTTTGGAATATTATATTATGAGACGGAGTAATGAGTAAGACGGAGTAATGAGTGAGATGGAGTAATGAGTTGAGATTGAGTTAATTATTGGGATGAGGGTGTTTATTATATTGTGGAGTAGTTTTGTCTTGAGATTAGTTTATGGGGGAGTGTTTTTATTATTCTCTCTGTTTATTTTTATTTTTACGTGTGCTTGTTTTCCACGCCATGACCAAAAACTATTCTGCTTATATTGAGGTATTATCTGTTACTCAGCTTTCCGGCTGACGTGTTTTCTCCCTTCGGGGCTACTGATACGTACATATTGTATAGTCTTTTTAGCCTAATTTAGCACGTATTTCTATGCATTTTTGTACTGTTTATATAGTATTATGCCCCGAATTGGCTACTTTGGTTCGTTTTGTCCATTTTGTAGAAATGAACGCAAAAGTAGTGAAATCATACTCTTTTCTGTCCTTTTTGCATGCATTTAGAGGAGACGGGATTTTCCTGAGTGAGATACTGCATGGGGAAGCGTGAAGGCACGGATTACGAGGCAGTCGGGCGTGGATTTGAGCTGAATTGAAGACAAAAGACTCGATCGAGTAGTTTTACCACTCGATCGAGTGGTTTTCATGGCCCTAGTTGGTCGATCGAGTAGTTTTCTACTCGATCCAGAAATGCTATAAAGAGGGGTTACTCGATCGAGTGGATTTCCTGTGGTTTTGCTCGATCGAGTGGATTTAATCTACTCGATCGAGTGGTTTCTGTTCTCATGGGCTTTAATTAGCCCGTGAGTTGTTTTATTTCGATAAACTTAGTTTTTCCTATTTAAGCACGCATTAGCTAGGTCATTAGTATCTATTCTTTACTTAGCTTTTATCTATTCTTCACAACAAGACTGCGTTACTTTTTGCTCTTCACTGTAACTTTGTTTTGGGATTTATTTCGCTTGGATTTGACTGTTCTTTACGCCGGATTCGCACAATTGTAATCTCTTCCTCTTCTCTTAATAATAATCAATCGTTTGTTTGCTTTAATCTTTTGTTTCACTTCGTTTATTCCTTTGCCCTAATTTACTTTTTATGCGATTTAATCATTGTTTTAATATGTTGAATGCTGGTTATTTATCTGTTGTTAGTTTTGATAGTATTAATAGTAATATGAGTAGCTAAACTTCTTTCATGTTGGGATTAGGGGATCTACGGTAGAAATGTGACGATGTAGTAAATAGTTTAGATGTGTTAATTGTGAGACTCTGTCACCATAGAAATTTAATTGTATTTTACCGACTTATTTGAGTGCACGCTTCTGAGTCATCCTTTTAATCTGGCTAAAATTAATCCTAGATCGAGAGATTGGACTAAATAGGCCTGCTATGAACACTAGACTACCCTGACGAGGATGAAAGTTAAGTTAGCGGTATTTTAGGATAGAAAGTGGACCGAAAGGACCTTTCCATATCCGTCTCGCATTAATCTGTCTAAGTTGTTTACAGTTGAGTCACTGGACCACCGTAGTGATCCGAAATCCTGACATGATCCTTCTCTATTTGATAGTTTAAATCTATTTTCCTGCTTTTACTGCTCTTTTCTCTACTTCTCTTCCTTTAAACCTTTAGTTTAGAATACAATTCAAACAACCTCCCCCATTTGTGACCAAATAGACGGACTTCTACAGATATATTGCCTCCCTGAGGAGATCAACCTGACTTCCCTAGCTATATAGTTAGTTTAGTTAGTTTATTTTTGATAGGTATACGACAGACGTATCAAATTTTGGCGCCGTTGCCGGGGAGGCAATTGCCCTATCTGTTTTTGTTTCGTTTATTTTATCCGTCTCAGGGAATTTTCATTCCTTGAGATAGTTCTTATTCATTTTCTTTCAGTGTTGTTTATGCCCAGGTCAGACAGGTTTGAGTTAGTTTCAGCTGATTCCGAGCCAGAGAGACTATTCAGGCATAGACTCCGTCTGCAGAGAAAATCACGAAAGGAAGACTTGAGTACTTTCGAGCCAAGGCTACATCATTCTCTTTTTGCAGAAGACATTCCTATTTTTGCCGATCAACAAGTAAAGATGCCGAAACTTTCCAGTCATTCAGTACCTAAAGCATCCTTAATTCCAAAGGGTTTCAATCTCCAGACTAAGGATGGGAATACATTCGACATCCATCTTTCTTACATCAATCTGGTGGAAAGAAATCTTTACAGAGGTGTGGCAGGTGAAGACCCGCGGAAGCACATGGAGGTCTTTACAGATTACTGTTCTACTATCCCCGCCACAAAGGGGGTAACTCAAGACAAGATTAAGGAGGTTTTTTTTCCTTTCTCTTTGGCCGATTCAGCCAGGGAGTGGCTGACTGACTTGGACCGCACAGCTGCAGGGGTTACAGATTGGGAGTCTCTTGCTCTTGCCTTTTACAAGAGATATTTCCCTCCACAGCGCACCAATCAGCTGAGGGCTAAGATTACCAGTTTCTGGCAGGCTCCCGATGAGACTTTATATGAGGCATGGTCCCGATTCAAGAAATTGGTGAGGTTTATTCCTCACCATGGTTTTGACCCATGGTTTATATCTAATCAGTTCTACAATGGGTTGTATGATGACCACATAGCCATACTTGATGCGGCATCTAATGGGAGATTCCAGGAAAATACCGATGATGATAAGGGATGGGCCCTTATTGAAGAGATGGCGAATCACAGTGCTGAGTATGGAAATCCGAGGGATGGTATTAGAACAGTTCATGCAGTCGATAAGCAGGTTGTGGCTCAGCTGGAAGCCATGAATGCTAGATTTGACAAGTTAGAGTTACATTCTGCTGGGGAGCCTCAGATGGTCCACGTGCTTACTAGAGGGGAGACCGTCACATGTGAGAGGTGTGGGAGCAATGATGGTCACACTGCTGTTGGCTGTCCTACGGAGAAGGAACAAGTCCTTGCCTTTCAACAATATAGGCAAGGAGGGGGTTCCTATTACAACAACCAAGGGGAAGTTCATCTCAATTTGGGGTGGACTAGTCAAAATGTGCTCAATCCTACCCCTCCTCCGCACCAGCAGCAGCCATATGTTCCTCCACATAAGAATCAACAAGGCTTTCAGAAGCCTCCTTCCTTCCCTCCTCCCAATCACGGAGCATCATCTTCTGGAGGTGTGAGTGAGATTGGTGAGCTAAAGACTATGCTGCAATCTTTCACGAAGCAGTGGCAGTTGAGTGATCAACAGAAAGATGCATCCATCAAGGCCCTTGAAACTCAAGTTGCCCAATTAGCCACGAACCAATCTACAAGGAAACCGGGTCATTTACCGTCACAAACTGACAAAAATCCACATGAGACGGTAAATTTAATCAATTTGAGAAGCGGTCGTTCATATGAGGGACCTGAAGTGTTGAAATCAAACCCGAGGAAGGAAATAATAGCTGATGAACAGTGTTCTATCGAACGAAATGAGCTGACGGCTAAGAAAGTGCTCGATCGACTAGTTTCTGGAGGTCGATCGAGCAGATTTGATGATGAAAGTACTCAATCGAGTGGATTTTCTACTCGATCGAGTGAACAGGAAAAGACAACTGCTCGATCGAGTGATTTTTCTACTCGATCGAGTGATGCTATTGAATAAACTACTCGATCGAATAGGATTTTTTGTCGATCGAGTAGTATGGATGATGGACAGCTTGATCGAGAGCCTACTAGTGCTCGATTAAGTAAGAAATCGCCTGAAAGACCTCGTTCGAGAGGAAAGAAGCGTCTAAAGGATACAGAGCTTGATCCGGCTGACACGTTAGAAGAGAGAAACAAGGGACTCGAGATACCCATCACGGTTCCTTTCCCGAGGCGTCTGCAGAATACTAAAGCTAATCAACAATTCGGCAAATTTGCCGAAATCCTGAGAAGCTTGTAGGTCACTGTACCATTCGTCGAACTGCTGACACAGGTACCCTCTTACCTTAAATTTATGAAAGAAATTTTATCGCGTAAGAGGCTTATTAGTGATAATGAGATGGTAGCCTTGACTGAGGTGGGGACGGCCCTAGTTCAGAATAACTTACCTCCCAAACAGTCAGACTCGGGTAGTTTTTCGATTCCGTGTCATATCGGTACCCATTTGATTGATAACGCGTTATGCGATCTAGGCGCTAGCGTGAGTGTCTTACCGTTGTCTCTAGCTAAGAGACTTGGTTTGACAAAGTTTAATTGCACCAACATGACTGTCCAGATGGCCGACCGTAGTATATCACGGCCACTAGGTGTAATAGAAGACGTACCTGTGAAGATCGGGAGGTTTTTTATTTCCGTTGACTTCGTCGTTTTAGACATCCCCGAAGATGCACATACCCCTATTATTTTAGGGAGACCATTTTTGTTTACTGCCCGTGCAGTAATAGACGTCGGGGGTAAGACGTTGACTTTTCAGGTTGGGGACGAGGAGCTGATATTCCATCAGTCTAAGTTCCGGAGGGCTCCCATGCAAGCTCAGCCTTGCAATGCCCTCTCTTCTATTGACCCTATTATTGACACTCCAAATGAAAATTTGGAGTATTGTGCTGCTATTGTTACCCCTCCGCCTCAGATTGAGAGCAAAAAGGAGGAAAGTTTGTCTGTTTTCCTTGCTGCAGGTACAGATGAAAACAATGAAGGAGCTGTCAAAGGGCATTGTGCAATTAATGTCAGTCAAGTTGGGAGTGACAGTATTCCAACTGGTGAGAATGGAGCGAGGGTGAGAAAAGTTCGAGCATATGTGGCTGTGAACTATTCTCCTCCGAATGATTCAAGTTCAAGCTTATGGAAGCTGAAGAAGACGATCAATGTTGCTGAGGTGATGTCCTCCAGTCAGGAGCCCTGCAAGGGGCTACTGAATTGCTTTGGGAAGTGAGCGGGGAAATGCCCCGTGTACCAACTTGTATAAACAATTTTTGAATTGCCGTAGAATTTCTTTTATTGCTTTTAATTAGGACAATTAGATTTTAGACAATTTTTAGTGTAGATTTAAGACTATAGACTGTTACTTTGCGTATTTGGTATTTTGGGATGTTTTTGCACGTATTTTTATGCAGGTTTGGGGAATTTTTACGCAAGTTCAAAGGAAGAATGACGAATTAAAGAGCTTACACGAGAAAAAGAGCTCGATCGGGTACTTTTTGTACTCGATAGAGTGAAATGTGGTCGATCGAGTGATTCCAGTTCAGTCGATCGAGTAAAGCACAAATGAGGAGTTCTCGATTGAGTAAATTTCTACTCGATCGAGTAGATGGATCCATAAAGTCCTCGATCGAGTAGTTCTAAACCACTCGATCAAGTGAAAACGCAAGGGACGCAGGGAGTTTTTCTTTAACTCCTTTATTTTTTATTCTTATTTCATTCTTCCCTAATTTTTCGACTCTACTCTCTATTTGCGACACAAAGTCCCCCAAATCCCTCATATTTCTTGCCCTCATACCAAATCCGTCACCTACATCTTGTTCCTTGCTAATTAATCATTCAAAACCCCTTGTTTCCCCCTTGATTTGTGCCAGTTTTCACGGTTTATTAGCGGGATTAGGGTTTGCGGTTTTCGATCAAAAAAATTGCCATTTTTGCTTGTTGTTTGAAGATTAATTGCAATTTGTATGTTATTCTCATCAAGTAAGTAATTCCTCCATCCTCATTGCATTTTAATTTCATTTATCTCGTATTTTTATGAGGTAAATTTGGATAGGGTTTTGAAATTGCTTGCTTAGTCGAATTTTTTGACTTACACTGTCATTGTTTGCCCTTCTTTGTCTTACTTGATGATCAATCCCCTTTCCTCATTGCTTAAACATGTTTTAATTCGAATTTTACACGAAATTCGCTTTTAGGGGTTCTTACAGTCGAAATTTTCGACTGAAAGTTGGTTTTTGCTGCTGTCAAATGCCTAGTTAACTTTAATTGTTGCTTAATTGTTGCTGTTTTTGACTGCTATCCCGCCCCTATTGCTGTTTACATGCTTTAATTCGAAAATTTTGAGGAAAATTGGGAATTTCTCGGGCTGAAGTCGAATTTTCTCGACTGTTTGGGGACTGTCATGCTGTTACCATGCTGGTTTTCTTGCTGTTAGCCGCTGTTTTTCTTATAAAATCCCCTTCTCTTTGTATACAGGATGGATTCTAGCTCTCTGCCCTCCACTAGCTCGACTTCTAGTCCATCCCTGACTGAGACGGTGGTCCCTGCTGTTACCACCGCCTCCACTTCTGTTAGTACCGCAACCCCTGTGTTCTTAGTCTCTGCTGCCGCATGCTTTTGCGCCGCTAACTTTACGCTTTTAGTTCTATTTCTACGCCACTTGATTCTGACCACCACCACCACCACTGCTAGCACTGCTGCTAGTCTTTCTTCGTCAGTGGTGGACACAGCAGCCACAGCTTCTACTTCAACCGCTGTTTTCACACCTGTGGCGGACTCACCTGCAGTTGCAGCTGCCTTTAGAGCGGCCCTAGTTCCTCGCACCATCACTGGACGGGCTTCTACTTCGGGTTCTAGAGGCCGGGGCCGAGGTCGTGGACGTTCCGTTCTACACCGGCTCTCTCGCTACGTCTTCGCGCTCCCTCCACTTCACCGCTTCTCCTTCATCGCACGGTCACTTTGTTCGAGGAGATAACTCCCTCGACTCTCACCCAGACTACCCGCAGGTAATTTTTATTAACGCCATACATCGTAAGAGGTTTTATCACCTCCTAGGCTGTGAGTTTGTACCTTCCCGGTTTTTAGATAAACCGGCACTTGAGAGACTCGGCATCTACGAGTCAGTTTGTGAGCTTATACGGGGCACAGGGATGGTCGGACTCATCACTGTGAGTAGTCGTACCTTTCTGGAGCTGAGTCTTGAGTTCCTCAGCTCCTTCACCTTCTCCTCCGGGGCACACGATGCTGCCCCTGCTAGTTCTTCAGTGTCTTTCCGGTTGTTCAACAGGACTTTTCCGATGACTTTGGAGGAGTTTGGTAGGAGACTTGGCCTCTCCTCTACGGACGACACTACTGCCCCTAGGAGGGTCATCCATCAGCTTTTGAGGACCTTGGCCCAAACCACCTTTCCCGAGCGAAAGCTCGCCCAGGTCCACCTTCCCCATGCCCGTTACTTTCTCAGCTTAATGGGGAGCACCATCTTCGGCCGAAAGGAGCCGAACAACATCACAAACACCGAGCTCTCCATCCTGGGCGGTTACCTAAACGTTGACTGTGAGGGTCCTTTTACCCTCAACATTGCCTACTTGACCGCCCAGTACTTTCAGGCCCAGGGGCTGAAGGAGACGGGATCTATTGCCTGCGGTGGCATAGCCACCATTCTTGCCCGTTCCCTCTTCCCCGTCTGGCCTCGTGACTTGCAGTACCTCGAGGGAGAGAGGTTTCTGAGTCTGGATGCCATGCTTTCTCAGCATTGGTTGACCCCAGACTACCAGACATGGAAGATAGACGGCTCCTTGTCTGTAGACTTACCTTGTGACACTCTCCCCCGTCTAGCCCCTTTGCCTACTGTCGCTAGGGGCGACCGACTGCCACCTCCACCGGTTTACCACCTTTCACTCAGACCACCTCCCACTTTACCCGCCGCCAAGAAGCGGCGTAGACTTGAGACTGGAGAGGGGTCCACACCTTCAGGGAGTACCCAGCCTTCTACGGCTACTCCCATCCTGACCCCCACTCCTACTCCCACTCCTACTCCTGCATCCACCGACCAGACACAGCCGGTTTTTCCGGCTACTTTCGTACTACCTCCACCCTTTGTGGCGTCCGCGATCATGGACCAAGAGCGTTGTGACGGTTTGTTGCTTGAGATTGCAGAGCAACAGGCTCGTATGGAGAGGGACTTAGCTCTTACCTTGCACCCTCTGTACGAGTACCACTTGAGGTGACACCGTCCGATCCCAGAGGGTTGGCCACACCCTTCCTTTTACCGGTACCCAGTTGAGGGGTACCCGGAGTCTGCTGAGGAGGACGAGGACGAGGACCCAACGGTGACTGCGGAGAGACCTCGCGCTGAGCAGAGAAGGAGGAGGATCCGGAGTTCAGGGTGGAGGACATCCGTGACGAGGAGGCTGATGAGTAGCTACTGGTCTACTCACCTCCCCAGTTTTCTGGCTGGTTTGGGGAAGTTCGTGTTTTGTATGTATATCTTACTCTTTTATTTTTGTCTCCTTTTTATTTTATTGTTTTTATTCTTTATTGGTTGTATATTCCTGTTCCCCTGTATACATCTGCTGGTGTATGCTGGAGGACAACGAGGGCGTTGTCCGTTTTGGTTTGGGGAGGGTATTGCATCCTTTTGAGTCTGCATTTGCATTTGTTTTGCATTCACGTTTATTTATTTCAGCTTGCATTGTTTATTTATTTCATTGAAAAAATAAAAAAAACCAAAAAAATTAAAAAATTCCAAAAAATCCAAAAATATTCACGTTTATTTTTGCATATAGGTTGAGTCGGAACGGTAGATTTCCGTGATGATAATGCACTATAACTTGTCATTTCACTTGAGCCTTGCACTTCTGTTGATAGTTATTAGCTTTGTCATACGCATAGTCTACGAGTTTCTGTTCAAATATAGCTGACTCTTTAGACTTGACCTGATAAGTTGGCAAACTACTCCATAAATTTTGAGTTTTAGAGCCCATAACTGGTGACATTCATGACCGGTTCATTAGGAATTGAGAGTAGTACTCCTTGCATAGCATGTTCATCATTTTTGCACTTTTATGACATTCAATTTCTTGTCAAATGCACATATTCGGGTTTGTGGTTGGTGTCACATGCAGGGAGGTGCTTACAAATTTTCCCCTTTTCTTTTATTTTTCACCCATTTTGCTCCACTTTAGCTAAAACTTGCCTTTTTGACCCATTAGCTACATCCCAAATTAAGCCTGCCTAGTCAAGCTAGTTTAGTATGTCTTTTGTGGTATGATTTTCCGTCTGCAGTTTGTCCCGTATCTTTTGTATGGAGTTGGTGTAAATAGAGGAGGGAGGAAAAAAAAAAAAGAGAATTGAAAAAGAAAAATACGTGAAAGAAAGAAAAAAAAATGAAAAAACAAAAAAAACACTCACGTGTACAGTGAACGAAAAAACAGAAAGAAAGAAAAAGTTGAAAAAAAATAAGTTTAATTTGTTTGTTGTGATTCATTTAGACGGTGTTTAAAAAAGGAAAGTTTGTGACCGTCTAACTCCTCCATTCTTATTCTATATTTTTGAGGAGATTGTGTTTGAGTTTAGTGAGTTGTGTGCCAAATGAAGGGCACTTGTACCTAGTTTTTCAGTCAGTTGAGATTCGGATAGTCTTATATGGTCATGTTAGGAACTAGCTTGACGTTTTTACCTCCACATTACCATAACTTGTTTTGCCTTTTCTCACCTGAACCTCACTATTCCCATATTATTTGTAAGCCCTCGGCTGTGACGGACATTATTGGTTGGAGTGTGTGCATTAGTACTAATATAGTATTATGCCCCGAATTGGCTACTTTGGTTCGTTTTGTCCATTTTGTAGAAATGAACGCGAAAGTAGTGGAATCGTACCCTTTTCTGTCCTTTTTGCATGCATTTAGAGGAGACGAGATTTTCCTGAGTGAGATACTGCATTGGGAAGCGTGAAGGCATGGATTACGAGGCAGTCGGGCGTGGATTTGAGCTGAATTGAAGACAAAAGACTCGATCGAGTAGTTTTACCACTCGATCGAGTGGTTTTCATGGCCCCAGTTGGTCGATCGAGTAGTTTTCTACTCGATCCAGAAATGCTATAAAGAGAGGTTAGTCGATCGAGTGGATTTCATGTGGTTTTGCTCGATCGAGTGGATTTAATCTACTCGATCGAGTGGTTTCTGTTCTCATGGGCTTTAATTAGCCCGTGAGTTGTTTTATTTCAATAAACTTAGTTTTTCCTATTTTAGCACGCATTAGCTAGGTCATTAGTATCTATTCTTTACTTAGCTTTTATCTATTCTTCACGACAAGATTGCGTTACTTTTAGCTCTTCACTGTAACTTTGTTTTGGGATTTATTTCGCTCGGATTTGACTGTTCTTTACGCCGGATTCGCACGATTGTAATCTCTTCCTCTTCTCTTAATAATAATCAATCGTTTGTTTGCTTTAATCTTTTGTTTCAGTTCGTTTATTCCTTTGCCCTAATTTACTTTTTGTGCGATTTAATCATTGTTTTAATATGTTGAATGCTGGTTATTTATCTGCTGTTAGTTTTGATAGTATTAATAGCAATATGAGTAGCTAAACTTCTTTCATGTTGGGATTAGGGGATCTACGGTAGAAATGTGACGATGTAGTAAATAGTTTAGATGTGTTAATTGTGAGACTCTGTCACCATAGCAATTTAATTGTATTTTACCGACTTAGTTGAGTGCACGCTTATGAGTCATCCTTTTAATCTGGCTAAAATTAATCCTAGATCGAGAGATTGGACTAAATAGGCCTGCTATGAACACTAGACTACCCTGCCAAGGATGAAAGTTAAGTTAGCGGTATTTTAGGATAGAAAGTGGACCGAAAGGACCTTTCCATATCCGTCTCGCATTAATCTGTCTAAGTTGTTTACAGTTGAGTCACTGGACCACCGTAGTGAACCGAAATCCTGACATGATCCTTCTCTATTTGATAGTTTAAATCTATTTTCCTGCTTTTACTGCTCTTTTCTCTACTTCTCTTCCTTTAAACCTTTAGTTTAGAATACAATTTAAACAACCTCCCCCATTTGTGACCAAATAGACGGATTTCTACAGATATCTTGCCTCCCTGAGTAGATCGACCTGACTTCCCTAGCTATATAGTTAGTTTAGTTAGTTTATTTTTGATAGGTATACGACAGACGTATCAGCTACTCGTCATGGGGGTAGTTCTTTTCTGTCTTCAGGTTTATTTCAGGTTACTTCCGCTGCTGTTCAAAAGGATTTTTATTTCAAGTGAAGATTTTTATTAAATACTTTATAAAGTTTTGGTTCCATTTTGTATTCTTTTATTTTTAAAAGGAATTTGTAATAAGAGACTTTGTATATTAATTATAATATCCTTGTATTTCGGCCATTTTTGTATGTAAAAGTTAGTTTTAATTTAGCCGAAAATCAGGGGTGTTGGGCGAACTTCGGGACGAAGTTCATTTTAAGGGGAGGAAGACTGTAATACTCCGTAATTTAATAATAATTTATAAGAATAATTTATGTAATTTAATAATTGATTAAATGACATTTCTAATAATAAATACAAGTAAGACGTTAATTAAATAATAAATTAAATGTACAAGTCGAGAATTGGGCTTAGCTAATAATTGAGCGTTGGGCCGTGTGCCATTGTTATTTGGACCAAAACTTATTAATCTAGTATGAGTGTGATCGGGATTTGTATCGGAAATTAATAATATTAATAATAATAATAATAATAATAATATAAAGGTAATAATAATTATATCAATAATAATAATAATGAAGTTATGGCAATAATAAATTAGTAAAGATTGTATGAGGAAATCCTATTTATGGTAAGATTAACACATGTAATAATAATAATAATGGTAATAATAATAATAATGGTAATTCCTAAAATAATTAGAATATGGTAATTACAATAGTTTCCTAATTGGCCTCACATATTCTCTAATCTTAGACTATAAATACCATGTTAAATCTGAAAAATAATTCATGAAAGAAGAAGGAAGAGACATAAAGAAAAGAAGAAAAGAATTAAGGAAGAGAAAAGAAAAGGAATTAACTTTTATTATCGCCTCAAGGTAATACTTTAAACCGTCTCATGTATATACTTTGCCTTCCTATAACTTGTAAACTAGGCCACCATAGGATGAGCTGTGACCGTGACTGTGACCGTGGAACACCAGGGATTTAACATGACCCACCGTTAACCACCTAAGACCGGCAGGAGAGGGGCGTTCGAAGGGCATTTTGGTGGGTGGTTGGTTATGATGGTTTAAGTATTATACATGTTATGAACCAATATTTTAATCGTGACTGACCTGGGTATGGGTTAGGGTGGAACCTAGGGCTGAGTCAGCCACCGTGGGTGGTTAGAGGACGATACAGGTGGTGGCTTCATGGGCGGTATGCCGGGATTTCGAATGTTTTGTATGATTGTTTTATACACGGTTAACCCAGATATTCAACCCCTTACCGTGACTTATTCGACTAAGACTTGGGTTGGTTGGGTTCGTGGAGGTTAGTCGTCAATTTTAGTGGTGTTAGGGTGGCCAGTGGTGGTGGTTGGTGCGGGTGTTGCCGGGTTTTTCGCGAAAACAAAGGAAAACAGGGGAGTCGTTGGTTGTTGATTGAAACCGTGTAATAGATGGGTGTTGGGACCTCCGTTCTCAATCTAGACCTTGACCTGACCTTGTTTTCAGTGTGGGGTAGTGTCGCGGGTGGTGGTGACTCATGGTTGCGCGTGGTGGCTGTTTATGGCTGATTTCTTACACAGGTTAGTTGAGTCACTATAGGACTTCGCGTGTTATTGCTGGAATGGTGTCGTGGATTGTTGGCTAGGATTGGTGGTCGTTGCAGATTGTTGCAGGGTGGTTGACAGTAAAGGCTACGGTGAAGGCTGGTGTTGAAGATGGTGGCTTTCGGTTGGGTTTTACGCAGGTTGAAGGGTATATGGAGTACAAGGATGGGGGTAGTTTGTTATCTTCTAAGTATGGGACGTGACTCTTGTTATTTTATTAGGTCATGTCTCGTATTGAAACGGGTTTTCGTATTGTAACTAAAACGGGATTTATAATTATACGAGATTATAATTAATTAGTTAATTTATAATTGATGGAATTATTTAAGTAAAGTAAATAATTAGTAATTGTAATTATTATTATCAATAGGTGACGATTTGTGAAGAATTTATAATCGGGTTCGGTTGCTTTATTATTGGATCGCTCTGAGCCGCTTAATTGGATATTACTTGCCAGGTAGGATAGCTACTCAATCACTTTAATGTTTACTTGAATGGTATTATCTAATTTTATTGGTTGAATTATTTGGAATTGTGATGGATGATATATGATGGTTGGTTGGTTGCATTGAGGTATATTGTTTAATGACTACCTCAGCTTGTAACTGAGATGATTATATTGATTATTGGATTCCTCAGCTTCGTGTCTGAGATGGTAAGAAATTGTGTTACTCAATTGTTTGCATTTTCATATCATGAGCACTTGCATTGGATACCTCAGAACAGGTTCTGCAAGACTTGTTTCTGGGATGATGAGACTACCTCAACTTCGGTTGGGATGATGAGACTACCCCGGCCAGGGATTGGCGGGATGAACGGGAGCGTCTGAGGATTGATCATGAGCATGCATTGCATTTGCATTTAATATTGTCCTTGTATCCATTTATTATGGTTGTTTGGCTATTCCTACTCAACCTCGTGGTTGACAGTGTATTCGTGAACACCTGTGGTGAACCTTAATGGGGATCAGATTTGACAGGTACTAAAGATTAGTTCACTTGGGAGCTTATGGGAATGCGTGAGGACTTGGCCAATCTACCTAGAAGTCTAGACCACATAGAATATTTATTCACTTTATTTATTTCCGCTGCGAGTTGTAATTATTTTATATTAAGTTTTAGTTGGTTAAGTTGTAATAAACATGTAATCGCTAAAGTTTAAATTAAAGTACTTTAGTTTGTTGTACTTTGTTATTCACTACCTCGGGAAACCGAGATGGTAACAGTCCTATTTATTTGGGAATGTTTTGCTAAAGGCTTCTGAATAAATAGGGGTGTTACAAAGTGGTATCAGAGAAAAACGATCCTCAGGCTTAATCAATGAATGATGATGAACTTAGGATGTGTCTAAATAAAATGAACCCTGGGTAGGAACTGTTAGGAGCCCCTCTTAGTGCGGTTAAGAAGCTAGCCTTAATTCGTACCATGGCCCTTCCAGTTTTGAACCGGGAACCTTGAGAGAATGCTTGAGAGTGTGGGATAATTTAATATGAATATGGTATATTTATCTTAGGAATTTTGTTTGTCTTGGTTGCATATTGTTGTCATTGATGATTGCGGTTACAAGGGCGTAACCTTGTTTTACGGAGAAGGGGTGTGGCATGATTTCTTTTAAGCATTTTTATAAGCATGTTGATATGAGGAAGTATGTTGGCATGTATGTGGAAGGTGTTAATATGATTAAGCATGCGAAGTATTAATTATTGTGTGGAATCGCGATAAATGCGATCTTGATTGATTTCACAAGATTTTTACCCTTGATTGATTTGGCTGCCATTTACTGTATGTATACAATTATTATACGAGATTTTTATGTGTGATACCCTTGTGAGTTAGCTTTCATATGTCATTGGTCTCATGTTCAAATAATATACGGTTTAGGAGTAATAAATATTTTAGTGGACAGTGGTCAGAATGTTCATGTACAGTGTTGCTTCCTCGCCATGTTTTTGTAAAATTTACCATTTAAGAACTACTTAATGATTTGTTAAAATTCCAACTACACTGTTTAATAGGCTCGTGTATGTTTCTAAGTTGATAAGCCATGTTGTAAGTAAATATTTTGACAATTTATGGTGATTTTTACAAATTGACCTAAGTTTCTGACAAGTTGCTGTAAAATTTCTGTTTCGACCAAGTTGTTTGTAAAATGCATTATAAATTGATCCTATGAGTTTTTGACTTGATTGTTTAGCTCATGATTTATTAAGTCTCTTTATTTTCTAAAAAGTATAAGTTTTCAAAAATTTATTATGTTATTAATTATTTATGATTTTTAGTTATAGCATGATTTCCTTAGTCTTGAACAGATGAAAGTTTTTTTTTTCTTGATATTATAATATTGTGAATTGTGTGAAGTATATTATCATGTCTAGTGATATGCGGAATGTGTTTCACTAAGCCTATATATATGATTACAATAATTGCATCCATGTTTAAGTTAGATATCATTATTAAGAAAAGATTAACTAATTAATTATGCGTATTTTGGTTATAGATTAATATTTATCTTGGTAATGTATTCCCCAATAGTTAAGTAAGAAGTTGAAGTTTAAATAAGGATTAGTTCGAACATCTTATGTGGTTGGTTTTGCTATTTGGAAGAAAATCAAAGAATTTATTATTCAATTAATCATTACTTGGAGTTATGTTTGAAATAATAATTGTCTTATGTTACAATATGTATTCCTTATTTTTGTGGCATTACATCAATGATTTGGTTGTTCCTATTGTTGTTATCTCGAACTTCGAGGACGAAGTTTATTTTTAGGGGGAAGGAATGTAATACTACGAATGTTTTGAGTTATTGTTGTGATACTTTGTAATAAGATTGGTGTGGTTGATAATCGTAAATGGATGATTGTGGATGATTGTGTTGGATGGTGCTTAATTGCGAGGATGTTTATAAGTGTTGTGGTAGAATTTGTGGGCGAACTTCGGGACGAAGTTCATTTTAAGGGGGGAAGACTGTAATACTGCGTAATTTAATAATAATTTATAAGAATAATTTATGTAATTTAATAATTGATTAAATAACATTTCTAATAAAAAATACAAGTAAGACGTTAATTAAATAATAAATTAAGTGTACAAGTCGAGAATTGGGCTTAGCTAATAATTGAGCGTTGGGCCGTGTGCCATTGTTATTTGGACCAAAACTTATTAATCTAGTATGAGTGTGATCGGGATTTGTATGGGAAATTAATAATAATAATAATATATAAAGGTAATAATAATTATATCAATAATAATAATAAAGTTATGGCAATAATAAATTAGTAAAGATTGTATGAGGAAATCCTATTTATGGTAAGATTAACACATGTAATAATAATAATAATGATAATAATAATAATGGCAATTCCTAAAATAATTAGAATATGGTAATTATAATAGTTTCTTAATTGGCCTCACATATTCTCTAATCTTATACTATAAATACCATGTTAAATCTGAAAAATAATTCATGAAAGAAGAAGGAAGAGATCTAAAGAAAAGAAGAAAAGAATTAAGGAAGAGAAAAGCAAAGGAATTAACTTTTATTATCGCCTCAAGGTAATACTTTAAACCGTCTCATGTATACATTTTACCTTGCTATAACTTGTAAACTAGGCCACCATAGGACGAGCCGTGACCGTGACTATGACCGTGGAACACCAGGGATTTAACATGACCCACCGTTGACCACCTAAGACCGGCGGGAGAGGGGCGTTCGAAGGGCATTTTGGTGGGTGGTTGGTTATAATGGTTTACGTATTATACATGTTATGAACCATTATTTTAATCGTGACTGACCTGGGTATGGGTTAGGGTGGAACCTAGGGTTGAGTCAGCCACCGTGGGTGGTCAGAGGACGATACAGGTGGTGGCTTTATGGGCGGTATGCCGGGATTTCGAAGGATTTGTAAGATTATTTTATACACGGTTAACCCGGATATTCAACCCCCTTACCGTGACTTATTCGACTAAGACTTGGGTTGGTTGGGTTCGTGGAGGTTAGTCGTCAATTTTAGTGGTGTTAGGGTGGCCAGTGGTTGGTGCGGGTGTTACCGGGTTTTTCGCGAAAACAGAGGAAAACAGGGGAGTCGTTAGTTGTTGATTGAAACCGTGTAATAGATGGGTGTTGGGACCTCCGTGCTCAACCTAGACCTTGACCTGACCTTGTTTTCAGTGTGGGGTAGTGCCGCGAGTGGTGGTGACTCATGGTTGCGCGTGGTGGCTGTTTATGGCGGATTTCTTACACGGGTTAGTTGAGTCACTATAGGTCATCGCGTGTTGTTGTTGAAATGGTTTCGTGGATTGTTGGCTAGGATTGGTGGTCGTTGTAGGTTGTGGCAGGGTGGTTGACAGTAGAGGCTACGGTGAAGGCTGGTGTTGAAGATGGTGGTTGTCGGTTGGGTTCTACGCAGGTTGAAGGGTATATGGAGTATAAGGATGGGGGTAGTTTGTTATGTTCTAAGTATGGCACGTGACTCTTGTTATTTTATTGGGTCATGTCTCGTATTGAAACGGGTTTTCGTATTGCAACTAAAACGGGATTTATAATTATACGAGATTATAATTAATTAGTTAATTTATAATTGATAGAATTATTTAAGTAAAATAAATAATTAGTAATTGTAATTATTATTATCAATAGGTGACGATTTGTGAAGAATTTATAATCGGGTTCGGTTGCTTTATTATTGGATCGCTTTGAGCCGCTTAATTGGATATTACTTGCCAGGTAGGATAGCTACTCAATCACTTTAATGTTTACTTGAATGGTATTATCTAATTTTATTGGTTGAATTATTTGGAATTGTGATGGATGATATATGATTGTTGGTTGGTTGCATTGAGATATATTGTTTAATGACTACCTCAGCTCGTGACTGTGATGATTATATTGATTATTGGATTCCTCAGCTTCGTGTCTGAGATGGTAATAAATTGTGTTGCTCAATTGTTTGCATTTTCATATCATGAGCACTTGCATTGGATACCTCATAACAGGTTCTGCAGGACTTGTTTCTGGGATGATGAGACTACCTCAACTTCGGTTGGGATGATGAGACTACCCCGGCCAGGGATTGGCGGGATGAACGGGAGCGTCGGAGGATTGATCATGAGCATGCATTGCATTTGCATTTAATATTGTCCTTGTATCCATTTATTGTGGTTGTTTGGCTATTCCTACTCAACCTCGTGGTTGACAGTGTATTCGTGAACACCTGTGGTGAACCTTAATGGGGATCATATTTGACAGGTACTAAAGATTAGTTGACTTAGGAGCTTATGGGAATGCGTGAGGACTTGGCCAATCTACCTAGAAGTCTAGACCACATAGAATATTTAATCACTTTATTTATTTCCGCTGCGAGTTGTAATTATTTTATATTAAATTTTAGTTGGTTAAGTTGTAATAAACATGTAATCGCTAAAGTTTTAATTAAAGTACTTTGGTTTGTTGTACTTTGTTATTCACTACCTCGGGAAACTGAGATGGTAACAGTCCTATTTATTTGGGAATGTCTTGTTAAAGTCTCCTGAATAAATAGGGGTGTTTCATATCATCTATATCAAAATAATCCTATCTCGGCACTAACAAAATAGCTTGTGGTAAGACAAGTATCGAATCCACAAAGAGGCGGTAATATTCAGTTTGCTAATATTTAAAGTGTCTTAAAGTAACCGTTTTCTTGAAGATTGATTTGGTTTGTTTTCTAACAACTAATTGCAATAAAGTAAAGATCGTAAACAATAATATTAAGAAGTCTAGGGAGTGGATTCACTAGGTCAATTATCTGTGCAATACCCGGCCTTTGTGGGACCCGTACTTAGACCTTGGGACGCGTGAGAGGAGGTTTAGACCGATAAGAGAGCACTCGGAAGGGAAGGATAGCCTTACACTAGACCTGAGCCGAGACCAAATGGTGTTGCAGCGGATCGAGTGGGTCTACTCGGTCGAGTGAAGGGTACACTCGACTGAGTGAAGGGTACACTCGACCGAGTGGAGTGATACTCGGCCGAGTGAGTCCACTCGACTGAGTGGACTCGGCACTCGGTCGAGTGACGTTGTTAGCTGTGATCGAATCAACTGCTGGTGCAGATGCAGAACACGGGATTAATCCCCTTTCTCCCTTAACCCCAAAATCATTTCCACCTTCCTCCTTATCTCTCCAAACCCTCTCCCTCTCTCTAAACCCTCACAAACACCTTTTACTTGGGGTTCAATATTGGATTAGAAGATCTACCGCCTTCCTCTTCATCTCCTTCACCTAGTAAATAAAGATCTCCCTTTTTCTAGTCTTTTAAACCCTAACTTTTGGGGGAGTTCGTCATGGGTAATTAATTAGTGTTTAATATGAATAATAAGGGTAATTAGTGGGTAATAATAAGGGGTTTTGTATTATGTTATAGTGTAGGATGATTTGTGATAGTTATTATGTGGTATTGTGTAGGATTAAGACGGTCTTGTGAGACGAAATCATGAGGGATTCGAGTTGCTTATGAAGAATGCTAAAAGATAGGTTAATCCTACTCGGTTTCAATAATGTTGATGATGTAGTTAGTCTTGCAGAATTAGGATATTTGCATTATAACATGTTTAGGGGTAATTGCATCATTAAGAGGATGATTATGATATGTTGGTTGTGGTTCATGCATTGGTCATTATCATATGTTGGAGGATTTGTTATTGTTCTCGTTGTATTGTTTTTGTTGTTGTGGGTTTGGAGACGTAAGAGGGTTGGGAGACCGTCTTACGCTTAAGTCGCCTAATTACTAGCCCTACACTCTACATCTTGAGAAGAACAAAAATGGGCATGGATTGGGCATACTACCCAAGGCCATCAGGCAACCCATAAGAAAAGATAGAGTTTTTCTCTTCTTTTATCATTCATTCATTCTTACCTAAAATTCTATTGATAATTTGAATATTCTCTCTAACTTTGTTTAGAAGCCTTATGAAGAAAAACTCACAAAATTTCTAATATTATTCTTTCATTACTAGAAGTAGTATACAATAATATTAGTTATAATTTAAGGACACGAATACTAATTTCTAGTAACAACATTAGTACTTGTATTAAGAGGGATTACCTTGGTACAATCATTGAGGAGTAGATTCTACTATTGTATCTAAGGGTTTTGTTGGAGCATTTGGATTTTCTTTAAGAAGACTAATTTGGAAGGAGTCCAATTAGTATATCCATTTCGACACTCTTTGTAAGTTGATTGATTTTCTTCTTACTTTGTATTTTTGTTATGCATGCATAAGATCTAATTAGTTTTATGACTAAACTAAATTACTTAAGTTATTAGTAGTCACTAATAAGAGATTAATGAATCTTACAAATTTTCCATCAAATCCACAAATTTCGCCCTTTGCTCATTGTCCCGGAATTGAATAAATGGGAATTCATGAATTGGTCCAAGCTCTTCCTCTTCCTCCTCGGAAGTCAGTACTACCTCAGGTTGACGGACGGGAGCGCGCCTTTCTCGTTGTCTCTTGTTGCTTTGTCCTCGGTTCGACATACCTACCAAAGACAAACATACAATTACAAACCAATTTAATGCCTAAAATAGCTCACGTTTTTAAGACAAAGTGAGTCTGAAATTTCGATTTTGAGGTCGAAAATCACACATAAACTATATAAATGGCAAGTAAATTATAATTATATGACAAATAATGAAGATTCCAAGCAAATAAATACAATTACCAACCAATTTAATGCATAACACATCAACCCGGATTTATGGACCCTAATTCCCAAATTTTCAAAATTAAGCCTTTAATTCATCAATTTATGGGTTAAAAAGCAAGAAAATAGTAATTATATATGAGCAATGTAAGATTCAAAGCAATAAACACAAGAAATAAACAACATAATAGCAATTTTTCGGACCAATTAATAGGAAAAAATGGGACAGTTACTTGAAGAAATTTGAGCAATTAATCACACAAATAAACACAAAGGAGTGAATGAATTTACAAAAGATCAATTTAGCACAAATTATAATGAATTTTGACGATGATATGAGAGATTTAGAGCAATTGGTGATGTAAGTTGAGGAGAGAAAAGTGTAAAGTATATGACGGAATGAACAAATTATGTTTAATGAGAGTTGAGAAATTAAGAATAAGACGACTAATAAACGTGAAACCCGGTTCAAGCAGAGTACTCGATCGAGCCTAGGTGTACTTGATCGAGTACTCAATTTCCAGTTTGCCCAACTCTCAACATTGTAATTAAAATTTAATTGTCCGGGTTTCTCGATCGAGTGCCAGTAGACTCGATCGAGTATTCAAGTGTGTTCGTCTATTTTCTCAACACGTCAAGTTATCGTCTATTTCCGCCTCATCTGAAAAAATACTTAACAAATACGTTAAACTCTCTTCCTCACATTGCTCAAAATTTATGAAATAACATAATTAAAATGCGAATAAATCAAATTAAATTCCTAAATTATAAATTATTACAAGTCAAACTACGAGATGCCTCTCGGTAGCGCTGGTTTAAGCGGTCCCGCATGGCCGTATTACCTCATCAGTAAGAGGAATCAATGGTGAAGAGGTCAACAGCCTCTATCACCCCAACATGGGCACCGTCATAGTAGACCTTCAAACGTTGCCCATTCACTTTAAAAGTCTCACCTTTGTCAGTTTACAGTGTAACTGACCCAAATTTGTTCACCTCAGCAACAGTGAACGGTCCAGACCATCTACTCCTTACCTTACCTGGGAACAAACACAAACGAGAATTAAACAACAATACCTTTTCACCAACATGGAATTCTCGTTGCAAAATGTGCTTGTCATGCCACTTCTTTGTTTGCACCTTGTATACTCATAGGCATGTAGTCGAAACTTATCAAGCTCGTTCAAGTGCATCAATCTTCTCTCACCAGCCAGTGAGGGATCCATATTTAGCTCCTTTATGGCCCACATAGCCTTGTACTCAAGCTCCACATGTAGATAGCAAGATTTTCCATAAACTAGTCGGTATGGTGATGTTCCAATCGGGGTTTTGTATGTAGTACAGTAAGCTCATAAAGTATCATCAAGCTGATAGACTATCGCACACCTATGCAAAGATAAATTCCCTAAACATAAATAAATGTAGTAATAGGGGTTGAACCACAAGGAGACGGGAGTTTGCTAAACAAGTTGCTATGGATTGAATTCTATCGAGGTCGGTTTATCCGTTGTTGGTTGGTTGGTTGGTTGGTTATGCAAATAAAATAAAAACAATAATAAAGAAAGCGTCTAGGGAAATCGGGTCACACATGAAAATTACTAATTAGGCATGTTAATTTAAAAATGCATTGATAATGATAAATTGTTTAGGCTTAGAGACACCCATCTATTGATATTAGTGTCAACCATAGACCGGGCCCTAGAGAAACTCTCGTTTATGACTAGGTCGTCCTACTACCCATGCTTAGTCTAATTCAATTATGTGCCTCTTGACTTATAGAACGAATTAACAAACTTAATCTACGATTACGGCCAATAACCAAAGATTAAACAATATAATGCAAACATGTTATAGAAACTATTTTAATATCGTGACATCTCATTTTAATAATTGTGATTAGTTATTTAGCATGGCTTCCTTTAGCTCCTAGACAAGATATATTACTCTTGCATTATGTAAATTAAGCTAATGATGAACAAAATGATAAACATAATGATAAGGAAATAATACTAGAAATAAATTACCTCAACAATGGAAATGGAAATGGAATTGGAATTTGAAGAACAATGCTTGAATAGAAATTGTAATACAATATTGAAATGCTAAAGGAAATGTAAATAACATAAAGGAAATATAACCTACATTTTATTCTATAACTAAGACTAAAACATATATGAAAATGTGTGGAAAAATGTGTGTAAAGGTGTGTAAGAAGATATGTAAAAGGTGTCAAAGAAGATGTTGATCAACACCCTTTATATAAGAATAAGGGAGTAAAATTTGCAAAGGAATCCAAAATGGCATCCTAAGCACACTCTTAAGTTTCCTTCAATTCTTGATTAATTGCCAAGGGGATCCAATGTGAGCCATTAATCCCATCTTTAAGCCTTTAGTTAATCACACAATTTAGCATCCCATGAGCATCCAAAGTTGAGTATCCAAAGTTGAGCATCCCATGTTGAGTTTGTGTGGACTTCTTAATTTGGGCTTCATTTGTGATTCCATTTGTGCATCAACCCACTTCATAATTCTTCATACTTGGACTTGTCATTTCCATAATCTCCTACCATGGTTCATCTTGCTTCCACACTTAGCCTTGATTCTAGTTACTTGCAAATGTGATAGGAAAAAGCCTCTAAATGCTTAGATTCCTACAAAATGTAACAAATACAAACAATGCACCTATAAAACAAGATTAGCTCACAAATATACTAATTAAAGTATGATATGCAATCAAAACCGAGCTAAAATGAGGGGTAAAAGTATATATAAAATGGACAAATCACAAGCTTACGACTCCAATCCTTTCTAATCTTGCTCACTAACTTCTCCAATATTTGTTTTAATTCTCTATTGAAAACCTCCACCTGCCCTCTAGTTTGAGGATGATAGGCCAATCCTCTATGGTGTGTAACGCCATATTTCTTCAATAAAGAATTAAGATGACGCTCATTAAAATACTTACCCCCGTCACTACAGACTGCGCGAGGTACTCCAAAATTTGGAAAGATGATCTTCTGAAACAACTTCACAACTGATTTAACATCACAAGTAGGAGTGGCAATGGCTTCCACCCACTTAGAAACATAATCAACAGCTTTTAGAATATACTGATTCCCAGGAGAAGTAGGGAATGGCCCTTGGTAGTCAATACCCCAAACATCAAAAATCTCCACCTCTGAGATCTCAGTTTGAGGCATCTCATGCCCCTGCGAAATATTTCCCGTTCTTTGACATGCATCACAAGAACGGACAAAAGTAGTAGCATCCTTCAAGATAGTTGGCCAAAAGAAGCCCGACTGCATCACCTTAGCAAAGGTCCTAGATGGACCATGATGACCACCATAAGAAGAAGAGTGACAGTAAGAGAGACTAGCATGTACCTTACCCTCTGGAATACACCGTCTATGCTACCGTCTGCGCACTCCCATAATAATTATGGATCATCCCAGAAATACCGCTTCACATCATACATAAATCTCTTCTTCTGCTGATAAGATAAGTCAGGAGGAAGAATACCTCCACCCAAGTAATTGGCATAATCTGCAAACCACGGAGTGCCCGTAGTAATAGCAAGAAGGTGGTCATCTGGAAAAGAATCATCAATAGGCAATATTTCTCTTCCTGCAAATCTCAGACGAGAGAAATGATCTGCAACAACATTCTCTGCATCCGACTTATCGCGGATTTCCAAATCAAATTCTTATAATAATAAAATCCAACGAATAAGTCGCGGTTTAGCTTCCTGCTTAGTCAAAAGATACTTCAATGTTGCATGGTCAGTATGAATAATCACCTTAGAGCCCACAAGATAAGCTCTAAACTTGTCTAAAAATAGACAACTGCGAGAAGCTCATTCTCCGTAGTAACATAGTTGATTTGCGCATTATCAAGAGTCTTACTTGCATAATAAATAGCATGCAACAATTTATCTTTTCTTTGACCCAAAACGGCTCCAACTGCATAATCACTGACATCACACATAATCTTAAAAGGTAGACTCCAATCCGTAGATCGGATTATTAGAGCTTAGATAAAAGCCTGTTTAATCCTGTCAAAAGACTTAACACACTCATCAGTAAACACAAAAGGTATATCTTTATGGAGCAGCTGGGTTAGAGGTTGAGCAATTTTTGAAAAATCTTTAATAAAGCGACGATGAGTGTGTTTACTGATGAGTGGCACTTCTCCCAGTTGATACCTTAGCTTTATCCACATGGATACCTTTACCAGACACCAAATGACTAAGTAACACTCTTTCAGTAACCATGAAGTGGCACGTCTCCCAGTTGAGCACAAGATTGCTCTCTTCAAAGCGCTGCAAAATCTTAGTCAAGTTTCTCAAATAAATATCAAACTCAGTACCATAAACACTTAAATCATCCATAAAGACTTCCATAATAGACTCTATGTAATCAAAAATTATGGCCATCATACAACGCTGAAAGGTAGCCGGGGCATTGCATAAGCCAAAAGGCATTCTCCTATAAGTAAATACACCATATGGACATGTGAAAGTAGTCTTTTCCTGATCGTCGGGATGAATGGGTATCTGAAAGAATCCGTAGTAGCCATCGAGGTAACAAAAATAACTATTACATGCTAGTCTTTCCAACATCTGATCAATATAGGGAAGTAGGAAGTGGTCTTTCTTAGTAGTTGTGTTAAGGTATCTACAATCAATGCACATTCTCCATCCTGTAACAAGTCTAGTAGCAATTAATTCATTTTTATCATTGTTTACTACTATAGTACCTCCCTTCTTAGGTACAACCTGGACAGGACTGGCCTACTTAGAATCAGAAATAGAATAAATAATGTCAGCATCAAGTAACTTTTGTACCTCTTTCCTTACCACCTCCTGCATTAGAGGATTTAACTGTCTCTGACCTTGCGCACTAGGCTTCTGGCCTTCTTCCAAATGAATACGGTGCATACAAAAATCAGGACTAATACCTTATAAATCATCAATGCTATACCCAATAGCCTTTTTATGAGTTCTCAATACGGCCAACAAAGCATAAAGTTGGCCTTCAGTTAGGCTAGCATTGACAATTACTGGATTCATCTCACAATCATCTAAAAATTCATATTTAAGATGAGAGGGAAGGGGTTTAAGTTCAGGTTTCTTTGCCTCGGTAGCTTTAGATAGGCTACCTAAGCTGTATACCTTTTGCTTTGGGCATTACTCTCCAGTTAGCAACTTCTCAATCTCATCAACTTCCTGACTCCATGAACCCATGATAAGTCCATTTTATATACATTTTAACCCCTATTTTAGCTCGATTTTACATGTCATTTGCACTAATGTTAGTGATATAATGAGCTAATTTTGTGTTCTAGTTGTTTTTGCTCGTATTCATTGCATTTTGTAGGAAATTAAGCTTTTAGTAGTTTTTCCCCGTCAAAGTAGCAAGCACATGAGTTCACGAGGCTAAAAAGACTAAGCATGACCTCGGAAGGGTATTTTGGTAATTTCCAAGCCCGAGTAAGAAGTATGAAGCTTGGGTTGATATGCAAAATGACCATACAAAATAAAGCCCAAAAGAGAAGTCCATGTTCATGTGGATAATGCTAAGCTTAGGATCCCATTTGAAGCATTCAACCGGAGAATTTAGGAGCATTAGTACATAACATTGGATGTCATTACCATTTAAAGCAAGAATTGAAGGGAATTAATCGAAATCATCATGACCCCGATCGGGGTGTGGTGTCCCCGATCAGAGTTACCTCCCTCATGAATGTTTACGTTTCATCTTTCACTCCTATATAAAGGGTGTTGATCCGGGACCTCAAACACACTTCTTACACACCTTCTACACAACTTTTATACTCTCATTTCGGTTCTTAGTTTAGGTTAGATTAGATTTCCCTTAAGCATTTCTTTATTTTAATTTCCTTTAAACATTTCAAGTTCATTTGCAATTTCCATTTCAAGCATTTGTTCTTCTATATTCAAGTTCTATTTCCATTATAAAGGTAATCTCATTTCTAGTACTACTTTGTTATTACTTTGTCATTTCCATTTACTAATTATGATCACTTTATCATTTGTCATTAGTTTAGTTTACATTATTCAAGAGAAGTTAAATTTGTCTAGGGAAGTTAAATTTGTCTAGGGAATAAGGTAAACCATGCATAAGTAGTTCTTGCAATTGTTGAATTAAGATGTTATAATATCGTTTCATTGTTTCTTTCACATGTTTGCATTGTATCGTTAATCTTCGATAAATTATCACCATCTTAGATTAAATTTGTTAATTCATTTTTATAAGTCGAGAGACACGAAATTGAATTAGACTAAGCATGTTTTAATAGGCGACCTAGTCATAACGAGAGTTCAATAGAACCCGATCTATGATTGACAATAAGGCCAAGAGGTGGTTGTCTTTAAGCCTAAACAATTAACGATACTATCAACTCCTATGTTTAATTTGAGTATTTACATAATTTGCATGTGTGACCCGACCTCCCTAGACTCTTCTTTTGTTGTTATTGTTTACAAACCCAATCATATAATCAATCGATAACCGACCTAGATAGAATTCACCCCATAACAACTTATATAGCAACTCCCGTCTCCTTGTGTTCGACCTCTATTACTACATTCATTTGTTTTTAGGGTATTTATCTTTGATAAGGTTGCGACATCTTATCAACTCGTCTCAGCAGCTGAATCAGAAACAAGGGCATGCAATCTCCAGAGGATCCTTGTTCAAGCATAAAGCAAGACACTCATCAATAGTAAAATCAACAATATTAATATTATGATAAGTTTCTTCTATCATGGGATGTTTTAAAGTTTTTTCTAATTTGAAAACAATTGTATCATCCCCCACAGCCAATGTCAGTCTCCCTCTCCTAACATCTATAACCGCCCCTGCTGTGTAAAGGAATGGTCTACCCAAGATTATAGCAATTTGGGTGTCCTCAACCATATCTAAAATAAAAAAGTCAACTGGAATGAAGAATTTCCTCACTCTAACTGGAACATCCTCCAACACACCCAATGGAAGCTTAATGGATCGGTCAGCCATCTGCAATGTCATATTAGTAACACTTATTTGACCCATATTTAACTTTTTATAAATAGAATAACGCATGACACTTACACTAGCTCCTAAATCACAAAGAGCTTTACTAATAGCAAGATGACCGATATGATAAGGAATGGAAAAAATCCCTGGATCCTTTAGCTTAGGTGGTGAATTAGCTTGCAATACAGTGTTGCACTTTTGAGTAAATGGAACCATCTCCACTTCATCAAAGGACCTCTTCCTCGTCAATATCTCCTTCATAAACTTCGCATAAGCCGACACTTGAGTGATCAAATCAGTAAAAGGAACACACACTTGCAAGTTCTTTACTACCCTGATGAACCGTCCAAACTGCTTGTCCAGCTTAGACTTTTGTTGCAGATGCGGAAAAGGTAGTGCAATAGTAATGAGCTCAGCTTCCTTTGCTTTAGAAACAATTTTAGAAACACCGTCATCAATTTCTGAGGGTACTCGATCGAGCCTGGGGTGCACTGATCGAGCACAGGTGATACTCGATCGAGCCTGGGCGTATTCGATCGAGGATTCTCACCAATTACGTCTTTCTCGCTTTTCTCGCTTTTTTTCATACCTCGTGTTTCTGTTTCGTTAACTTCTTTCTCTTCATCACTTAGCTCCAAATTACCCAATCCCTTAGGATGCATATAGGGTACCTCATCTTTATTAATGGGCATCTCCGGATTTTGATATGTGGTACCGCTCCTCAATTGAATTACATTAGCTTGCTCATGAGCTTGTTTACCTTGAGGAGGAAGATTTCCGGGCTGTTTTGTAGGATGGTGGACCGCCATCTGAGAAACTTGCGTATCCAACATCTTATTATAGGCAATAAGCTCAGAAATTTGGTCGTCTACTTTTGTTGCATCGACAAAGTTTGTTGTAATAGAGCCTTTAGCTCTGCCATATCATTACTTGGAGCTTGTTGATGATTTTGTTGAGGAGCTTGTTTAGGAGGTTGTTGATATTGATTATTGTACTACTGATCTCCTTGATTCTGCCTTTGATAACCTCCTTGTGGTTGATTACCACGATTTTGAGGAACCACATATGTGTTTTTCTGTGGTTGCGAATTGCCGCGGCTGTGGATTTTGCACATTCTGACTAGACCATTGAAGGAAAGGATGCTCCTTCGTTCTTTCATTGTAAAAGTTAGAGAAAGGTGTACCTTGCATGAAAGACTTATAGGCATTAACCTGCTCCAATGTGCTCAAACACTTAGCTGCACTATGACCATCCATACCACATCGTGCACAAGACTCTTCCTACTGAGTCATAGCATGAACTACCTGCTTATTACCCAAAGATTGGGTAATCTTCATCTCAGTAATTTGGACAGTTACAGCCTCCAACTGCGCCGCAACACCACTATCTGACCCACTCCCCCTTGTACTACCTCTGGGGTTTCCATACTTAGTAGTATTGGTAGCAATCTGATCAATGAACTTTCATGCATTATCATCATTAGTGTTGTCCTGAAACCTCTCATTAGCTGAAGAATCTAGCAAAGCACGATGATCATCATACAACCCGTTATAAAACTGGTTGCAAAGAAACCACTTTTGAAAGCCATGATGGGGTACTGAACGAACTAATCTCTTGAAACGAACTCATGCCTCATTCAAATCTTCAGTGGGACCTTGTTTGAAGCTGGTGATCTGACTTCTTAATGCATTGATCTTTTGTGGTAGAAAGTATCTCTTGTAGAAAGCAAGAGCTAGAGTATTCCAGTCAGTAACTCAATGATCCTCCATATCCAAATCTCGCAACCACTTCGCAGCACCATCTCTTAAGCAAAAAGGAAAGAGCACCTGCTTAATCTGATCTTGAGTCACCCCAGCAGTTAAAGGGGTAGAACAGCAGTAGTTAGTGAATTTCTCCATATGTTTCGCAGGGTCTTCATTAGCTCCCCCTCCAAATAAATTCCGTTCCACCAAATTGATGTAAGATGGGCAAATATCAAAAGTACCATCAGTGGTAGGGAGCTTAAATCTTTTTGGGATGAAAGTCAAAGTAAGCTCGGAATGACTTGCTAAAGTACGCATATTGGTAATCGTAGGAACTGGAATATCAAAGTCAGAAATATTGTCCTCTTCACAGGACTTCTGAAGTAGTTGAATGCTCTGTCTCAATGTCAAGTATACTCAAGTCTTCTACTTGACCCACTTCTTTCTGAAACTTTCGTCTATAGCGAAAACTCTTCTGTGGCTTGAGATCTATTAGTAGAATCTCGGACCTAATTGACCTGGACATACATGAAACTAACAAGAAAAGTGTGAGAACAGTCTCAAGGAACTAAAGTTCCCTGAGACAAAAGACAAAATAAACAAAAACAAACAAGAAAATTGTTGCCTCCCCGGCAACGACACCAAATTTGATAAGGCTAAAGTCGTATCTGTAATAATGTAATACCACTCAAATTTTCAATTTGTTTTTATTTTCAATCCGAACTTCGGACACGAAGTTTCTTTTAAGGGGGAAGAATGTAATATCTCAAAAAAATGTATACACGAAAACTAATTTCATAATTACCATAATTTTATAATTACCATTGTTTATTTAAAATTCTAACCTTTTAACAAAATTAATTTTTGTTACAAACCGTATAGTGTGCATCTTAGCACTTCTTGGATTTCATGAAAAATATAAATAAGCCAAACTCTTGTCTTATTCAGGGATCACATATGCCTCTTAAACTCTTGAAAGTCTTCCTTCTTATTTATTTTAACCATAATAATCTCATTCGTTTGTTTCATCATTCATCGGCAGCCTCTCAATGTCATCTTCGTTGTTATTCACTAGATTAACCCTAATATAATATAATACTACCTTATGCCCTGGCATTAGTAAGACAATCTTGTGTTCCTTTGGTCCGTAGTAGTGCGCCTGAATCTCTCCGAATTCGGTTATGCGTTGCGAGCAAATTCTTATATCTACCAATTACGTATTTAAGATTATTTAAGATTGAGGTAACACGATTCTACCGGTTCTAATACTCTTATTATTGTTCGGGGTTATATGTTATATGTGTTAATTGTCATCTGCTTGTGCTGAAATTTAGTTGGGTATATTATGTTATTATTGTTATCGTATGCAGTATAGTAAATTATATATGTATACTAGGTAGTATCCCGCGCTTCGCGCGGCCTGTTTTAAAATTTTATTATTATAATTGAAGAAAAATAATATAATTCATATATAACCTTCAATATTTTTACCTATAAATAAAAATAAATTATTTTTTTTTCTCAAATTTTATTTTTTTAGGTTTAAGTTCAGTATTTTAAAATAAAATACATATAACTTTTATTAAAACTAATAAGTTATAGTTAATTACGCATGATCGTCGTTTTACAAAAAAAATTGTAACTAATCAAATATCATATTAATTAAAATAAAATTTACTCGAATAATGCAACAACAACATTAAGTAATCAAATTATATCATTTCACGATATGTTATGTTTCAGTTCAGTTAAAATATTTTTTCAAAATGATGTGAATTTAATTTTTTGCAATTTTTAATTTTAATGTATAACGTATGATATTTATTTCTCAAACATATAGGGCCAAACTAAACTTATTCAAATATTTTGGTTGTGTCTTACATGTGCTATGTGTCAAACATATATATAAAAAATTTGCACATTTTATTTTTTTTTAACAACTATATATAATGATGTTTAAGAGTTTATCCGTAAATAAAATAGGTTGAACTTTCTCAAATATCATTTTTATAAAATAATACTCCCTCCCAGTCACTATAATGTTCCCTCTTTCCCGAAACGGATTATTCAACTAATGTTCCCCTTTCTATTTTTAGAAACTTTTACTTTTATTTTATTCATTCCTCTCTCCTATCACCAAACCCCACACAACTTTTTTACTCCTATTTTATTACTTTCCTTTATGTTTTGGCTCTACAATTCTTTATTTAACTACTAAAAATTCATCCCTCTCTTCTATCACCAACCCCACTCAACTCTTTTACTCTTATTTTAATACTTTTCCTTAAGTATTGTGTTCATATCAAATGGGAACAATATAGTGACTGGGAGGGGGTATATAAAATATTAAACTAAAAGTAATATATAGTTAGTCATAATCAATGTTTTATTCTTGACTTATACATATTTAACTGAAGATATTTACAAAAAAAATTGTAACTGAATATCCAGTGGTACCCCTAAACATAATTAAAACATCTTAAAATACTTAAACTGCTCTAATGCGCCTCTTTAAATTGTTTAATTTATACATTTTTTATTATTTTTTTGGCAATAATTTGTCATGTCATTAACATAAACATAGTCTTCTCAATTATAAACATATTTTCTTTACAAAATTTAAAAACGTGATTTTTAGTAGTTTGGATTTTTAGAACATTTTACTAAATTTAGGGATACCACTTATATTTTGAAAAATATAGGGGTACCATGTAGAATACGAAGAAACACGGGATACCACGTAAAACAACCCTATATAATTTTATATTACTTAATTAACATTACTTTTCTTTTAATTATTCAAATTCACCCGCGATACTGTATACATACATACATAACCTTTTTTAAATCTTCATTATGAAGGTTTATCTTCGAAATATTTCAAATAAAAAACATACAGTTTTAATTATAAGTAAAAAGTGATAGCTAATTGTGCATGATCAATATTTTATAAATGAGGTATACTCGTTACCACTTTGTACATACATACTCGTTATTGTTGTGTACACACATATTCAGTATCCCTGTGTACATGCGTACTCGGTATCATTATGTACATACATACATACATACTCGCTATCACTGTGTACATACATACTCGCTATCACACTATTAATCTTATACTCCCTCTATTCAACTTTTATCACCCCACTCCAATATAATACTCCTCACTTGGAGAAGTCGGAGAAGTGGGGTGATAAAAATTTAATGGAGTATGTATTTATTTTGTAGTTTGCTTATTTCCACATTATAAAACTTATCTCTTAATAATTTGTTTAAATAAATACCATGACTCTTACGAATTTATTTTTCATGATGAATCTAATGGTCTAAGTTTATAACTTTTTAATAATGTTTAACCGTTTTACTTAAATGTAAAGCATTGTGAAACATTTACTTAAACAATCTTTATATAACAAATTATATTAATAAATATAATGGAAATTATACTCAAATTAAAGTATTTTTCGTAATAATCATGATGATTTATATTTTATGTTTTTTATAAAGATATTTTTATATCAATTCAGAAACAAATGAGCGTACTTATTTAATGTAATTTAATAAATACTAAGAAACATTTAAACTATAATTAATACCTTGGTAGATTTATACTATATTTATAATTATGTTCATTTTTAATGATTTGGTATTTAATACTTATAATTAAGGTTGAATACGCCAAGTGATGCATCCACAACGTTTCAACTCAGTTTATAAGATAGGACATAATTTATTCACTACTTACTGCAATAATGGTGTCACGTAGTTACGTCACAATTTAAATATATATCGAACTTACAAAATTAGCAAGTCATAAAATATAAATGATTGTAAGATATATATGTTTCACAATCTTAACTATTGAAAGTAATGATGTATTTCTTGAAAAAACATATTGTGTATGTATATATGTACTTATTCAATTAATATATCTTTTAATTAAAACATCCTCAAGATTATACAACTAACATTAACATTAATTCTCGACTTATAATTAGTACTCTATGGTCAATGTGTTATATGTATTGTTTTGTATTTTTAGTTAAGTTTATAACTTATTCTTATGTTTTACTAAATACTAATGATCAGATTGGATATGTGACATGACAAATTAAGCCTACAAATGAACAATGAACAATGAACATATCCAGCTTTATATTTAGTTATTGTAATGCTAAATGTAAAGTAGAGATAGTATATGAAATCATTCCTAAATATTGTATATGTTGGTGAATTAGCCTATGGTTCTTTAGCAACTTAGTGATTTTTTTGTATATATACACAGTAAATTGTTTGCTTGTTTATAATATCTTTATAAAAAGATAAATAATTGGTTGAGAAAGAGGGATATAGTTTTAAAACTGAAAAAAGTACATACTTATATAGCAAAATTGAAACTTAAAGTACCCTAGATTTGTAAATACTCATATCCCTCTATATATTCCATTTTACTCTCTCATTTTTTTTACTATTATCGTCCTCTTTAGTATATTGGGAAGATTATTTAAAGAAACGCAAACTATGAACAACTTATGCTACCCTTCAAATTAAAGAGAGTTATGACAATTTGATGAAAATGTTATTATTAATTAGTTATTTTGGGCAGTATTGAATGGTCAGATTTTCTTTTATCAACTTAGCTTGCAAAGAAAGGAATAAAAATTTTCTCTTATCACAAAGTACTTTAATTGCGGATTATATATGAAATATGATAATCATCAGAGGCATAATACGAAATACATGGGAACATGGCAATCAAATACATTTCTCTTAAGCTATAATAAAAATGGCAGGCTAACTACATTAAACTCAATGCATTAAGAATATACTTTGATGTTGATTAATACTTGCACAAATCCCCTTAACAAAGTTTCTATTACACACTTTTGGTAGATAACATTTCAGGTGCACAAAAATTATACTGATAAAAGTTTCCATTGAACTCCACATTATTTTAAATCCTTGTAGCGATGTAATCCCGAAGCAGCTAAATAAAATCGAGAAAGGTAAGGTACTGATAATTATGTACTTTAAAAGCTTAACATCTAGGCAAATATTTTTTAAAATATGAGAGGAGGAAAAAGATAGAAGAACTTTAACACTAAGATGAAAGAACTACTTGTTATAAATATTTGAGAATTTATATCTACCTTCTCTTTTCTACTTTCTCCTCTCACAACCGATTAAAATATCGTTTCTTTTGCTTCATCTACTTACTTTTCAACCCCACACGATATATACTAAATTTAATTAATTGTGAGAGGGAAAGGGAGAAGGTAGAAGAGAAGGTTGGAGGGAGAAAGTCCATAGCACCCCTCTAAATATTGGGTTGGCATAATGCCACGATAAGTATGGATAATCCACTGGAGTTTCTACACAACCTGCCTATTTTACCCTTTGATTACCTCCCCAACATTTGCACGTGTTCTGGCTAACTAGCTATCATGCCCACCCTCTTTTATTTTGTTACTAACTTTACTACATTGTTTAAGTATGATTAAAAATGGTAATCTTTCCCCTAAAATGTCAATCTTTTTATTAAAAAAAAATGCTAATCTTGTTTTAGTGGTCTTATTTTTTTTCTTGAGAAGAAAGATAAACTTGCTGAAAATCCGATAAAAAGCAAAACAAAGTATTAGTCAAGATCCGCAATGAGCAAAATGGGCTTGCGGAAAATCCGATACAAAGCAAAGCTCAATCCCTATCCTCGACCAAAGTCTTGCAGCATAGACTATGACTTACACGAGAACACAAACCCGAGTGTACTTACGATTTCAAACCCGAACATGGCAGCCACGGATTCCGCTACATCAAGGACTATCTTATAGCAACTCTTTGGGATGCCACACTAGTTATTCACCCTTCGCCATCCCTCACCACCAACCCAAGCCACACATCATCGTTCCCATAGATGGCAACCTCCATATTTACTTTCATGTACCCGATTTCCGGCTTGCACTACAAACTAGGAGACCTAGTCTAGGCATACTTGATGGGTTAAAATTCTTTCAGTATATAGCTCATAATTTGAGATCATTTTCGCCAGTCCAATTATAACCTATGACGGGTGGGGCAGAGATTCCTCTAAAATACGGGAGTTGCGCATCGACCAAATCCTTCAGCATGTCATTACCGCAGCCTTTCGATCCTCCGCATTAGAGTTCTCAAAACAAATTCATGATAATATCCAAATCATCAACAATCATCAAAACAGGGCATAATTTGGGGCAAAAAGAAAAAAAAGAAAAAAAAATCTCCCTAATTTAGTATCAAGATATAACAATAAAATTACTCATTATAAAAAATTAAGTTATTCACTAATTTCACTATTTTTTTGTACATCAAAGGAAGAACAGATGATGGAAGTAAAATATTGAGAGTTGAATTTGTTGATTGCTAAGCAACGTGGATGACTTTTAATTAAATCAAAACATAGACAAGGGTATTTTAGTCATATGCAATGAAATTCCAGTGGAGTAGTTCAATTGTGTCGTGGCAATATCAATGCCCTAAATATTTATACTTGTGTATGGCTACATATGTAGGAAGGAGGTCAACGAAAAATTACGTTGGAAGTTAAGGCATTTATTGAATATTTGAACATGTAGCACATTCGTTCTAAATTGTCCATTTGAATCCATAATGCTCTATTTACTATCTTATAGAACTGGCTAATTGACTAAATTAAACATCTAAAGTTATTGGAACTATAATCCACATCTTTTCAATATCGTACTCCTCCCTTAGTCATTTTACTACCTATGAAAAATTTGGTGCATCTGGACATACATCGTGTACTTTTGAAATTTATGATGTATTTTTTTTAAAAATAAATTTTCTACATGCCACGTGTCGAATCCACACTTTCTCAACCCAGTTTTATATATATATATATATATAAGATTTATCTTGATTTAATTATTTTATTATGAGAAGGGTAAGGGGCGTATAATATAATTTGTAAAGAAGGCATGTGGAAGTTTTATAGGATCAATTCAATATTTGAGGCAGCTAGAACCGAAAGAAAGTTTAGTACTTATGGTTATAGAGATAGAGCACAAAACGTGGTAATCTTGTATATTGTTCAAGTGGAAACAGAGTTGAGGCAGTAAGAGGATTATACATCTGATGTACTACCTCCAATTTTATAGTTTATGAGCATTCTAATAAAGTTTTTGAGTTTTATTTTAAAGTTTCTGAGTTTTACTATGAAGTTTCTGAGTTGATTCACTTAAACATTAAACTCTAAAAAATTGCAATAAAACTCAAAAACATTATTATAAGTTTAGTTAAATTTGAGTTGACGGAAAAAATATTAAAATATAACTTATAAATTTTAATATGCTCGAAAAAATACAAATATGCTCAAAAACAAATAAAGTTTGAGTAAATAAGCTCAAAAAAATACATATATGCTCAAAATACAAAAAAAGTTGGAGGTAGTACATCCGATGTATGTTCCTTTTTCTCGAGTTAAGGAGACTTGGATTGATTATAGTAAAAGTAAACTACAGTGCGGTTAGAATATTAAGGCACTCGAAATTTGATAAGCACGGCTTTGATTATATTTGGTATTGTGTTTAATTGCCGATTCCTTTGACCTTAAATAGTGGGTGAGTAGCTTAGAGTCTTACTCTAAGTGTTGAGCAGTTCCTTTAATGGAATATTTGACGATATTGATATTGAAATTGAGATTGGTTACTAGTATTGACTTATTGGGGCCTATGTGTCGAGTTATGTTTACGGTCCGGTGTGACCATGGTTATTGAGTTATATCTTATGAATTTATTATCGATATTGAGATGGAAATATTGTTTAGCGGTTTTATCCGCCAGTTCACTCACCCCTTGTCCTGATCTTAGGGTAGGCGATGAGAATACGATACTTGGTTACTTTGGAATATTATATTATGAGACGGAGTAATGAGTAAGACGAAGTAATGAGTGAGATGGAGTAATGAGTTGAGATTGAGTTAATTATTGGGATGAGGGTGTTTATTATATTGTGGAGTAGCTTTGAGCTTGAGATTAGTTTATGGGGGAGTGTTTTTATTATTCTCTCTGTTTATTTTTATTTTTACGTGTGCTTGTTTTCCACGCCATGACCAAAAACTATTCTGCTTATATTGAGGTATTATCTGTTACTCAGCTCGGCTGCCGTGTTTTCTCCCTTCGGGGCTACTCGTCATGGGGGTAATTCCTTTCTGTCTTCTGGTTTTATTTCAGGTTACTTCCGCTGCTGTTCAAAAGGATTTTTATTTCAAGAGAAGATTTTTATTAAAGACTTTATAAAGTTTTGGTTCCATTTGTATTCTTTTATTTTTAAAAGGAATTTGTAATAAGAGACTTTGTATATTAATTATAATATCCTTGTATTTCGGCCATTTTTGTATGTAAAAGTTAGTTTTAAATTAGCCAAAAATCAGGGGTGTTGGGCGAACTTCGGTACGAAGTTCATTTTAGGGGGGGAAGACTGTAATACTCCGTAATTTAATAATAATTTATAAGAATAATTTATGTAATTTAATAATTGATTAAATGACATTTCTAATAATAAATACAAGTAAGACGTTAATTAAATAATAAATTAAGTGTATAAGTCGAGAATTGGGCTTAGCTAATAATTGAGCGTTGGACCGTGTGCCATTGTTATTTGGACCAAAACTTATTAATCTAGTATGAGTGTGATCGGGATTTGTATCGGAAATTAATAATAATAATAATAATAATAATAATAATAATAATTATAATAATATATAAAGGTAATAATAATTATATCAATAATAATAATAAAGTTATGGCAATAATAAATTAGTAAAGATTGTATGAGGAAATCCTATTTATGGTAAGATTAAGACATGTAGTAATAATAATAATAATAATAATAATAATAATAATAATAATAATAATAATAATAATAATAATAATAATAATAATAATAATAATAATAATAATAATAATAATAATAATAATAATAATAATAATAATGGTAATAATAATGGCAATTCCTAAAATAATTAGAATATGGTAATTATAGTAGTTTCCTAATTGGCCTCACATATTCTCTAATCTTAGACTATAAATACCATGTTAAATCTGAAAAATAATTCATGAAAGAAGAAGGAAGAGATCTAAAGAAAAGAAGAAAAGAATTAAGGAAGAGAAAAGCAAAGGAATTAACTTTTATTATCGCCTCAAGGTAATACTTTAAACCGTCTCATGTATACACTTTGCCTTGCTATAACTTTTAAACTAGGCCACCATAGGACGAGTCGTGACCGTGACTGTGACCATGGAACACCAGGGATTTAACATGACCCACCGTTGACCACCTAAGACCGGCGGGAGAAGGGCGTTCGAAGGGCATTTTGGTGGGTGGTTGGTTATAATGGTTTACGTATTATACATGTTATAAACCAATATTTTAATCGTGACTGACCTGGGTATGGGTTAGGGTGGAACCTAGGGTTGAGTCAGCCACCGTGAGTGGTCAGAGGATGATACAGGTGGTGGCTTTATGGGCGGTATGCCGGGACTTCGAAGGTTTTGTACGATTATTTTATACACGGTTAACCCGGATATTCAACCCCTTACCGTGACTTATTCGACTAAGACTTGGGTTGGTTGGGTTCATGGAGGTTAGTCGTCAATTTTAGTGGTGTTAGGGTGGCCAGTGGTGGTGGTTGGTGCGGGTGTTGCCGGGTTTTTCGCGAAAACAGAGGAAAACACGGGAGTCGTTGGTTGTTGATTGAAACCGTGTAATAGATGGGTGTTGGAACCTCCGTGCTCAACCTAGACCTTGACCTGGCCTTGTTTTCAGTGTGGGGTAGTGCCGCGGGTGGTGGTGACTCATGGTTGCGCGTGGTGGCTGTTTATGGCAGATTTCTTACACGGGTTAGTTGAGTCGCTATAGGTCATCGCGTGTTGTTGCTGGAATGGTGTCGTGCATTGTTGGCTAGGATTGGTGGTCGTTGCAGGTTGTGGCAGGGTGGTTGACAGTAGAGGCTACGGTGAAGGCTGGTGTTGAAGATGGTGGTTGTCGGTTGGGTTTTACGCAGATTGAAGGGTATATGGAGTATAAGGATGGGGGTAGTTTGTTATGTTCTAAGTATGGCACGTGACTCTTGTTATTTTATTGGGTCATGTCTCGTATTGAAACGGGTTTTCGTATTGTAACTAAAATGGGATTTATTATTATACGAGATTATAAATAATTAATTAATTTATAATTGATAGAATTATTTAAGTAAAGTAAATAATTAGTAATTGTAATTATTATTATCAATAGGTGACGATTTGTGAAGAATTTGTAATCGGGTTCGGTTGCTTTATTATTGGATCGCTTTGAGCCGCTTAATTGGATATTGCTTGCTAGGTAGGATAGCTACTCAATCACTTTAATGTTTACTTGAATGGTATTATCTAATTTTATTGGTTGAATTATTTGGAATTGTGATGGATGATATATGATTGCTGGTTGGTTGCATTGAGATATATTGTTTAATGACTACCTCAGCTCGTGAGTGAGATGATTATATTGATTATTGGATTCCTCAGCTTCGTGTCTGAGATGGTAAGAAATTGTGTTACTCAATTGTTTGCATTTTCATATCATGAGCACTTGCATTGGATACCTCAGAACAGGTTCTGCAGGACTTGTTTCTGGAATGATGAGACTACCTCAACTTCGGTTGGGATGATGAGACTACCTCGGCCAGGGATTGGCGGGATGAACGGGAGCGTCGGAGGATTTATCATGAGCATGCATTGCATTTGCATTTAATATTGTCCTTGTATCAATTTATTGTGGTTGTTTGGCTATTCCTACTCAACCTCGTGGTTGACAGTGTATTCGTGAACACCTGTGGTGAACCTTAATGGGGAGCATATTTGACAGGTACTAAAGATTAGTTGACTTGGGAGCTTATGGGAATGCGTGAGGACTTAGCCAATCTACCTAAAAGTCTAGACCACATAGAATATTTAATCACTTTATTTATTTCCGCTGCGAGTTGTAATTATTTTATATTAAGTTTTAGTTGGTTAAGTTGTAATAAACATGTAATCGCTAAAGTTTTAATTAAAGTACTTTGGTTTGTTGTACTTTGTTATTCACTACCTCGGGAAACCGAGATGGTAACAGTCCTATTTATTTGGGAATGTCTTGCTAAAGGCTCCTGAATAAATAGGGGTGTTACATATCACCTATATCAAAATAATCCTATCTCGGTACAAACAAAATAGGTTGTGGTAAAACAAGTATCGAATCCACAAAGAGGCGGTAATATTCAGTTTGCTAATATTTAAAGTGTCTTAAAGTAACCGTTTTCTTGAAGATTGATTTGGTTTGTTTTCTAACAAATAATTGCAATAAAATAAAGATCGTAAACAATAATATTAAGAAGTCTAGGGAGCGGATTCACTAGGTCAATTATCTGTGTAATACCCGGCCTTTGTGGGACCCATACTTAGACCTTGGGACGCGTGAGAGGAGGTTTAGACCGATAAGAGAGTACTCGGAAGGGAAGGATAGCCTTACACTAGACCTGAGCCGAGACCAAATGGTGTTGCAGCGGATCGAGTGGGTCTACTCGATCGCGTGAAGGGTACACTCGACTGAGTGAAGGGTACACTCGACCGAGTGGAGTGATACTCGGCCGAGTGAGTCCACTCGATTGAGTGGACTCGGCACTCGGTCGAGTGACGCTGTTAGTTGTGATCGAATCAACTGCTGGTGCAGATGCAGAACACGGGATTAATCCCCTTTCTCCCTTAACCCCAAAATCATTTCCACCTTCCTCCTTATCTCTCCAAACCCTCTCCCCTCTCTCTAAATCCTTACAAACACCTTCTACTTGGGGTTCAAGCTTGGATTAGAAGATATACCACCTACCTTTTCATCTCCTTCACCTAGTAAATAAAGATCTCCCCTTTTCTAGTCTTTTAAACCCTAACTTTTGGGGGAGTTTGTCATGGGTAATTAATTAGTGTTTAATATGAATAAGAAGGGTAATTAGTGGGTAATAATAAGGGATTTTGTATTATGTTATAGTGTAGGATGATTTGTGATATTTATTATGTGGTATTGTGTAGGATTAAGACGGTCTTGTGAGACGAAATCATGAGGGATTCGAGTTGCTTATGAAGAATGCTAAAAGATAGGTTAATCCTACTCGGTTTCAATAATGTTGATGCTGTAGTTAGTCTTGCATAATTAGGGTATTTGCATTATAACATCTTTAGGGGTAATTGCATCATTAAGAGGATGATTATGATATGTTGGTTGTGGTTCATGCATTGGTCATTATCATATGTTGGGGGATTTGTTATTGTTCTCGTTGTATTGTTTTTGTTGTTGTGGGTTTGGAGACGTAAGACGGTTGGGAGACCGTCTTACGCTTAAATCGCCTCTTGGGGCTTTCCACCCCAAGAGGGATATGCACATTAATGGCTTGAGTCACGGAGGAACTCGTGTGGTTGAGGCACGACGTCTAGCAGGGGATCCGGTTGGCTTCCGGACCCGGTACGTCTGGGCGTGTCCCGGTACCTTTTTGTGGTTGTTGGTATGTCTGGGCGTGTCCCGGTACCAGTGTGGTTGTCGGTATGTCTAGGCGTGTCCTGGTACCGTGGTGGCGGTGGTTCGATAGCATCTCATTCACATTAGTAGTCATGTTGCATGTTCACACTTGAGTCGTGTCATCTTTTATTTGTCTATTAAAACTAACATTTGTTGTGTCTGTGTATTTGTCACCTGTCTCTTTTGGGGTGGCCTGTGTTGATCCATATGATGTCCTTTGGTCATATGGGGAGCAGGTTAGCCACAGGTTTGTTGAATAGTACGCGGGAGACGGGACGAGCTTGATGAGTCACAAGACGTTTGTAGTTAGTTGGATGAGTATAGTAGCTATGAGGTTATTTCATTCTTTAGTTAATGATTTGTAATCACTAAACTTGTCATTTATAATAAATGTTTCTTTATTGTATCTCTGACTCACCGCCTCAAGAAACCGAGAAGGTAACATCTCCCAATTACCTTGGCCGGGTAAGAAGGAGGTGTTACAAACTGAGGGTGTATTCTAATCAATTGTAAGGTCAATTAAATTACATAAGGTCACAAGATTGATTAATTCTATTATGCCCTTTAGATTCAGTTTAACATGTAGTCGCTATAATTAAACTTTACCTATATTATGATCGCAGCCTATATTAATTCTAACCCAGTCGGTGAAAGTTTTCATTCGCTACACTAATTATCGATTCAGACCTAAATCAAATAACTAGAATAAGAACAATAATCAAACGATACTTATATGATATTACTAACAATCAATCCATAATCCTCCATCTAATCAACCTAGATCCCCTTTACCCTAAATGAAAGGTTTAGCTACTCATATTACTAAGATTAATAACAACAACAATAATTGAAAACATGATTAAAGACATATAATAGGAGTAAAGAGACAATAACATGAACTAGATTAATAATAAATGAAGAAAGAATAAAAGTACCTTAACAAATTAATGAGGAACGATTATAGATCTCAATGTATGCTAGCCGACTAAATTTAGAGTATTTTCGAGTTCTGAAAGGAATAAAAGCGTACCCTAATAATTCTCACGAGTTTAGAATATAAAATACAAATAAGGCGTGTTTTAAGAAAATTCGGAAAAGTGTTCAGTAATAAAGATCCTCGATCGAGTACACATCACTCGATCGAGTACGAGCTAACTCGATCAAGTACAAAGCACTTCTCAGCTTCTCTTCGTGTAATCTTCACTTCTCATATTCAATTCTTCTAGTTTCCCGTGCCATACTTCGTGTATTCTGCTATGCCATATACGCAATGCTCAATTTCGCTCGTTTCACCTTGTAAATGGGTCGTTCCTCCATTTAAACACAATGTAGCGGCAGTATCGACATTCTAATATAAAAGGCATATAAATGACATATTTGGCACAGAAACCGTATCAAAACCAACACAAAAGGAGTCATAAAAGTGTATATAAAAGTGATACATCAGCCAGAGAACGTTTTGAGAATTTGCGGTTGGAAATTAGTTTAATCAGTGGCACCTAAACTTGTCATAAATATTTCTTATCTCCATGATTGACTAGATTTAGACGAGATTATATGACTGTATCCGTATATTTTGCTGCGAGATTATAATTGCTAAATATTTTATTGTATTACTAGAATATTCCGTGTACATGCTGTTTATATTTTATGTCAATATACAAACCAAATTCTATCTTAACAAAATATCTTGGCCGAAAATTTCCGAAATTATTTATCACAAACACATACCTATTTTCGATTGTTTTCTCATAATATTTACCATATCATGCACTACATATCTTTCAATTGAAGGAAATGTAGATCTTTATACATATTAACATACTCATATATGTCTAAACTAATTTGTCATAAAATTAAAACGGATCTTATGCATGCAAACAATAATATAAATAGAGGAGAAATCATGTCCTTACATTGTAGATTTTGGCTATTAGGGCACAAGAGAGATCACCTTTCTCTTCTTGTTCTTGAGCTTTTCCTTTATGGATGAACAAGATCTAAGTACAAGATCTCTCCCCAAGCTTTATACCCAAGGCTTAACACTTAATCTAATTAATATTATAAGTACTAGTATAATATTAATGTAGTGAAAATTGAACCAAAATTATTTTGGTTTTAAGCTCCTAAAACCGTGTAGAGGAGAAGGAATTTTGGGAGTATTTTATCTCTCTAATTTAGCATTGAAAGTAGAGAGTAAAATGTTTTGTTTCTTACACTAGAAAAATAAGTGAATGAATGAATAATTTTTAGAGGAGAAAACCCTCTAAAAGGCACTAGGAAAACCGGTGGTGGGAGGGGCTTTTAGGGAGCCAATGCATGCCCATATTTGTCTTTACAAGATAAATAGGGTTGCATGGCTACTATTAGCTTTTAATCATTATGTTTTCTATTTAAAATATAAACACAATTTAAGCCTAATCCTCCTCCATTATTTCGGCACTTTTACCTAATATGGAGTCCATATTATTTTTGTCAATTGTCTATATGTTACATGTCACATGTCACATATATTTGTTATGTAATTTTTAACACATTAAAAATTCAACGTATTATCAAAAATACGTCATATACAAAAATTGACTTAGTAATTTCATAATTACCTGTGCCAAAATATTTTACCATTTATAAATCACAACAGATTGTATTTATAATAATTCATTCAAATCCAATTGTTTCTTTAAACAATAATTTCATCCGAGTAATGATACAATTCGATTACTCAGACCGTATCTCATTTAATCACATTTCAATTTGATACGTAAATTTTACTTCCAAAATTGTCCGTCAATTTTCAAATAATTTAATCAACTCGTAACATTATACGATTGATTAAATAATCAATTAAGCGTATTGCCCTTTAGGTATGACCTAGGGGTCAATCGATCACCACCGTCACACGACAATAATGTCAAACTCTAGTCAGCCAATCATTACCGATATATGTTGACCAGTTGACAGTAAAATTACTTCCCAATTGTATTCTTTAAAATGAGATTTAATAATGATATTTAAATCATGTGATCGCACTATTGTTGAGGACACATTTCCCAACAATCTCCCACTTGTCCTCGACAAGTGTGCGTCACCGACTCTCTTGTCCTATTACTATCTCCCACTCAATGCAAGGTGTCTTTCAGGTCGTACTTGCAAGTGATCATATCGAGAGTGGTTTCCTCGATCTGGAGAATAACTGATTGACCGGATTTATCCACTCTGGATGCCATCCGAGCGTGGCCACGCATTTCCAGTTCATTACTCCTCGAGTGGCCCTGAGATATTGTTATAACCCTGACTAGGGGTGGACAATTCCTATCGCACTCATTCCCTTCGACTAGCCACAACCATCATAACCCAAAATATGCCCATTTGACCCCATTTACGAAGGTCGTAGTAACACAAATCAAAGTTAATCTGAAACTGTGCCATCTTAGGCGAATAGTCTTTAGTCAAAAGTGTGGACAGCGGGCCGCCCACGGGGGCGCTTGGGACGAGGGGAGCTCGGAAACAAACAAGCGTTTGCATTTTGTAAGGAGTCGCCACCAATTTTTATGGGAAATTGGAACCGTTCGAATACCTCGTGTCATGTCAAGACACAAAGTAGTGACATGAACACTAAGCAATCGTTACCCTTAGCATTCTATGTCTAGAATGACTCTCGTGGATGCCAATGAACACGGGTGCTCACGGAGATCTGGAGTAAGGGGTGAGGGTACGTATTAGGAAGCTCTTTTGATCGAACACCTAATCCCGCCCGCCTCGATAGCGGCCTCTACTAATGATTAGGGAGTTTATTCGTACTTGATATATCGTCGGCTATATGCATGCAATGCAACATCCATAGATTAATCCTAGCATGTGAGAATTAACTAAGTCGGTAAACAATTAGTTAGCAAACAATTGGGTCGAAGTTGGATTTAAGTTCAATTACATGTGAAAACATACAAGCAATAAAAGAAATACAATAATTATAAATTACAATAATGGAAATTACAATAATTACATTGGGATAGGCGATTTATGTCGAAAATACCTTTAAAACGGATGATTTGAGAAAAAGAGTAAAAGAATAAATTAACGAACAAATCAGAAGGTGATAATACGAATAATAGTGAATTAATACGTAGACTAAACAAACTAGGTCGAGGCAGAAACGGAGTTCAGGGACAGAACTCATCCTGGAACAGGCGCAGCAGGCACTGCGCCCTTTGGAAGAGGCGCAGCAGTTGCTGCGTCTGTTCCAAGGGTGAGTTCTGGCTGTGAAGCCGGAACTGCAAACCGTTAATGTTAATTGTTAATTTTAATGATTGATTAAATTATCTACTCGGATGAAAGTGATTTAATGTATTATTTACATATGAAGGGGTCATAAAAGCGATAAAACATGGATGAGATAGAATTATACGGATTAATTATGTGAAGGGACGATGTTAATGAATAATTAATTAGACTAAACGAATTAATTACTAAACATGATGAATATGACGGATTAACAACGAATATGGATGTAAATATATCAAAGATAAATTCCAGAAACTCAATATGATGAAATTGAACTTCTAAAACTTGGATTGAATATTAATGACGAAAACCCGCAAATATTGGATTATTTGGGATTTAAGTCGGATTGACGGATGAACTAAACATGTTAATGATGAATAATAAATATACAATATGAATTATATGCTAATATGACGAAGAAATACAGAACAAACGAATATAAACAAAACAAGAACGAATTACAGAGGACGAGGAAGAAGAAAAGAAGCAGGAACTGTGGCAGCCTCACGAAGAGGCGCAGCAGGTGCCGCGCTCCTTCGGAAGAGGCGCAGCAGTTGCTGCGTCCTTTCTCTTCGTCTGTCTACTGGAAATCCGTAAAAAGGGGTTTTAAAGACGGTTTTAGAAATCGGTTTTAATTAGATGTTTTCGACATAAATCTTACAATGGTGATACGATAAAGTAAAATACAATAAATAAAAGGAGAGATTAATACACCCTCAGACTTACATGTTGACGGAACGAGAAGAACTAAGAAAATCGATTAGTGATGCTCGACGCGAACGCAAGGAAAGAGTGCCCTCGTAAGAGGAAAACGATTATTTAATTAAGATTGATTAAGTGTAGTGGTCAAATTGGTCGGTCATGCAACGGAGAGGCTGGTACCCGGAAGGATCCGAGCTTACGTGGTCGAATGTTCAAGCACGTAGGCGCCAATTAGTAAGAACGAAGTCTAGAATGCAAAGGGAGAAGAGAAGGGCGGACACTCGCGTGAGAAATATGAGGAACGAAAGCTCCTATTTATACTAATCACACGGAGGAATAGGGTTTCGGAGACTCTTTGGAAGTGAATCTCGGAAAGATATAAAAAAGATACGTAAATCATGCAAAGAAGGGCACTGGAAGAGGCGCAGCGCCCATGCGTCTCTTGGAAGAGGCGCAAAGACTGCTTGCGTCTATTCCCGAGAGGTTTCCTCTGTTTAAGAAAGATTTCCGTGTTTAAGTTATGGTAGGACGGATTTGATTCGATTATCTTTTGAATATTACGGGATATTATTTGCCAAAAGATAAAATTTGAGAAATATGGAATAGAAATATCCTAACATTCCGAACATTCGACTCGGGATTTAACAGTTATCAGAAAATGGAGACGGTTTTTGACCCGGACTCCGAATGTACTCTAATTACTGCCAAAACGACCGTATTGGCACGTAGATGACAACTAAGAGGTTGACATTAATTTTTGAGCAATCACTTGACGATAATCTTACGAACTGTCACTAATCGTTCCGCGAATCAAACATGCGGCCCAATCATCACCGGGTGGTTTGCGAGGGGTGCAGAAACGAGGTGTCTACAGAGCCCCCACTTTGACTGAGGCTTGGACAAGGCGAAAGTCAAAGTATAGCCATCAGGTCAATCGAAGATTACAACCTGACGACTATGGCGACGCGAGGCGGCTCAAGGGGTCTGAACCAAGGACCTGTCGTCGGGAACATTTTAGAGTCTGTCGACTATCGGGGAGGGTCGTTTAAAGTCCATTAGACTACGTAAGGAAGCTCGCCAGCCATAAGAAGAGATCATACCTGAGATACCCCTGGGTGAAGCGGAACTGAAAACGCTTCGGCAAAACTCTTTGATCTGAAGATAACTTGGTGTCTGAAGGCATTAGGGGGGTCACAGGGATTCTGAAGAAGCTTCTTAATACTTCTGAAGGCTAACTCTGAAGGCTACCTCTCACTGAAGGAAGGCTGAAGGATAATCCTCTGAAAGGGAAGGCTGAAGGATACTTCTCTCTAAAGGAAAGGCTGAAGGATACTTCTCTCTAAAGGACTGAAAGGGGACTTAACTGAAAAGGGGTTATCTGAAGGATTACTGAAAGGATTATTCTGAAGTGTCTGAAGAAATAAAGGATTATATGAAGGGAGGAAGGATCGCCTGGGGGAATCTGCCTGTTTCTGTCCTCAAGCAAACTCTCGTTGGGGAATAAAATGATAATTTTAGGGAATCTGCCTGTCTCTGTCCTCAAGCAAACTCTCGTTGGGTTGATTATGTTGACGACTAGGAACATCTTGATCGTCAGGGGAGAAACTTCGAGTGAGCAGTACTGCAAAATACTACTGCGCGAGATAAAATAAATTGAGCAATACTGCAAAATACTGCTGCGCGAGATAAAATGAATTTGGACGATACTGCAAAATATTGTCGCGCTGGGATAAACATGGGCCGGAACGAAAGAAAATCGTCGAAATGGACCAAAATGTCGAAATAGCATCGAAGAAGAGGCGCACCAAAGATGGGCCCACAAATAACGAACTCACAACGAATTTTTGAAAATTCGTATGGAGGGAACAAAAGGAAGAGGCGCAGCAAGAGCTGCGTCTCTTGGAAGAGGCGCAGCACCTGCTGCGTCTGTTCCCCAATTTGGCAATTCTGCGTAAAAACGCGAAATCAGAAAGGTTTATGTTCATTATTTCGAAACTTATTTTCTTCAATTTCTCTCTCAAATCTTCACCATTTCCGTCAAGGTTGGATTCAAAAGCTTGCTTGAAATATGACTAATCGAGGTATGTGTTTTAATCTTGCATTAATCATCCGTATTTGTCGAATTTTGAGCCGCAAACATTAGGGTTTTCGACCCATTTACTCGAAAATTTGGGGCTTTTCCCCCAAATGGATTTGTCTTGCCAAATTGATGCTAGAAATGGATAGTAGGCAATGTTAGGAACATAACCATGTATTCACTTTGAATTTTCATCGAGTTTTGAGCCCTTGAGCGAATTTTGAGACGGTTTCACAGCTAGATCGAAAATAGCTTCGAAAACGGCCTTAGGATTGCCCATTCGTGATGAAATTTGATATTTGGGACCCTTGGGTGATGGGTAAACTTCCTGTCATCTCGGAATTTTGGTTGGTGACAACTTTTGCAGGGCACCTTTCTAGGGCATAACCGCCCTTATAGCGAAATGCTGCCGAATTTTCGACTCGAACTCGGAACTAGGCTTTGATTTTGACTTGACTTGACCCAATTTGTCACATGAGTGATTGAGTTGGCGAGAATATGGCCAAGGATGGCCAGAAAGGATAGCTTCCAGGGCTCCGGAGGCTCGAAAACTTCTTAATCAAAGGCTCGCCGTCACGTGACGCGGCCTAAACTTGCTTTAATGCTGCAGGTGATGATGCTTCCACGTCCGGGAGGACTCCCATGGAGGTAGACGCCAGTGCGGTTGAGGAGGCTTTGGAGCAGGCTTTCACCGACGCGGTGATGGCTGCCGCAGACGAGGTTCCTGAGGAGGAGGTTGCTGATGAGGAGATTCCGCGACGGGCCCACCTTGGACGAGGGGGTCGTCAGCTGAGAGGAGCTCCCGCGTGGGCTGAGACTTGGGAGAGTAGGCACCTTGTGTGGGCTGCAGAGGGTCACCTGTCCTACAGGACGGTGAAGAGCTTGGTAAATAGGAATTCCCTAACTCATTACTTATCCTCTTTCTGTTTTTTGTTCAAATTTCCTTCAAATTTATTTCAAAACTAAAGATAGCTTTATTTCGAATCATAATAGGAGGCCGGGAATATCCGGTCGTTCTCGGGGTACACGACGGCGATGGAGCACTACGAGCGGCTGTCGGAGGAGGAGAGGGCCATGATCGAGCGTGGAGCGTTCGGTCCTCCGGTTCGAGTCCGGAGGGATATCGTGAAGAGGAAGTTGCGGGCCAACCTTAGCCTGGTCCGCGCTTTCTTGGATCGGTTTTGGGATACGACTTCCACGTTTCACCCGCCTTTTGGTGAGGTGGGGTCACCTTGGAGGATTACGGCATGATTTACGTGCCGTGCGGGATCGAGGAGATGGTGTGGCCGGAGGCTGGCATGAGAGCGGATTCGGCCGAGGCGAGGAGGTTGATCGGCCGGAACCCGTCGCCGAAGGTGTTGCAGTGCTTGGTTTGGTACCCAGCACCTATGTTCGAGATTACTTCGCGGGGAAGACCCCGGCATCGGTGGTGATCGACGGGAGGGAGACGGTTCCTCCTCCTTGTACAGGTGAGCAGGGCTCGCTTTGTGGCTTTGGTGGTTCTTGTCTTCGATTTACCTCGGAGACAAGGGTGAGAGGTCATCGACGAAGCTTCTTCCATTTCTTGCGACCCGAGCTCCCTAGGGCGTTGGGATTGGGTCATCTCTTGGTTTTGCGGTCCTCATCCGCTTTATGAGGGCCATGGTTCGTCCGGAGTTGATGGAGAAGGGGACTTCTCCCGGCGCCGTCGGACACAGGCTATTGTTGGAGGTATGAACCTTCCTTTGGACCAAAATAAATTCCTTTCTTTCATCAAAGATCGAAAGATCGTCATTGACTATTCCGTTTTACAGGCGTGGGTGTACTCTTACTTCCCGGGCCTCGCGCCCAAGAGGACGGAGCCGTTGGAGAGGGCCTATCCGTGGTGAGGATTGGGTCATGTCTTGACGAAGAGCAAGCGTTCTTCTCACAATGTCTACTCTGGCGGGATGTGAACGCCCTCCCGGTGAGCGGCGTGAGTATCCCGTTTGTATGCATTTATATCTCTTGTACTTTCATCGATCACAGAATGATCTCTGTCTTTATCTTGTTGCGGTGGGTGCCCCGGACCTTGGGCGGAGTATGCCGAGGCACCTCCTTTTGTTCTTTGAGGTCCTTCGACCTAGGAGCCCGAGCCTACTTGTTGTTGTGGACGTCGATGGGTCCGGTGTGGTACTTAGGCGAGCGTTTGGCTCGTCAGTGCTCTCGGGGCGCGTTGACGGTTCCTGTTGATCCTCCTAGGACGATGTTCAGGGAGCCTTCCGAGGCTGAGAGGGAGGCGGACTTGGCCGGTGCCAGTGGTGACGACCTCCTTCTGCCTGGTGAGGACTACTCGGCATTCCTTTACGGGAGGTTGGCGTCCTGGCCAGTAGTGGTGAGTATCCTTTTATTTCTCTTTGATTGACTTTGGGAATTTCGATGAAAGATCACCGATTAATGAGAGTCGTTTGTCTTTGCAGGAGGTTGAGGCGGCGGGCATCGAGCCCCCAGTGTATCCCGAGACTCTCGAGTACACCGACGCGACCGGGAGGACGACGATCTCCGAGTTGCGTGATTTTGACGTGGCTGTGACGGATGCTGGCCTCGACGACTGGCAGCATCTGATTCGGAGGGTGAGCCTCTGGCTTATTCACCTTTTGCGTAAGAACACATTGGATTAAACTTGTTCAATTTGCTGAGAATTTCTTTTGAAAACGCAGGTCGCGCCATCTCGGTTTGTGGCACTATGGAGGGTGGCCAACCGGTTGCGAGCTACCGCCATCGAGGCACTCGTCGGTGGTCGAGGTCGTCAGGTATGAACCTTATTTGATCTCTTTTGATTGATTTTTTTTTTCTATTCTTTTGTTTGAATCGATTGACATGAGCCAATTTGCTGCTGTTCTCAGGCCGATCGTGAGCTGGAGCGAGAGTTAGCCCAGTCCCGGGAGGAGACGGCTCGTTTGTCGAGGGAGCTCGAGTTTCGGGATGCCGAGATCGCTGCTCTTATGGCGAGGGTTGCCGAGTTGGAGGGTGCTCAGCAGTAGTCTGCGTGGTTTTTGTAGTCTTGATTTTGAACATTTTTGGATTTTGTTTGGGGCGAAGCCCCCAGTTTATTTAGACTTGGATTTGTTTGGGGCGAAGCCCCCAGTTGCACATCTGGACTTGTTTGGGGCGAAGCCCCCAGTTTGCTTGTACATTTGCTTTTTGTTGTATATACGACGGCCTGAGTGCCTTTTGCTGCTGGGTTGTGTTGCTTGTACCTGCAGGTTAGCTTTTGGACAAGTTTGGTAGACAACGGTTTGTACCGTCATGCTGCCGAAATTCACATAGAAAAAAACACATTCATTTACATTTTTATATACGCATAAGGCCTTTGATTAGTGCAAAAAAATGAGACTCGAAAAGAACGCGAAAATGCAAAAATTTTGTCGGAAATGACCGGACGGTAGGGAGGGTTACCCCCGCAAAAAAAAGAAAAAAAGAAATATATAAGTTAGAAAATGAAGAAAATAGAAATGAAATGACTAAATAAAAGTGAAAATGAAAAAAGTAAGAATTAAAAAAAGAATTAAAATGAGAACTAAATATAAAAAAAAAAAAAAATGGCCGAAAATGTTGACGTCGCCTCGAAATGCGCGTTCCTGGATCAAGGAAACCCGAAGCATGGTAAATTTCGCGGATTTACCAAAATAAAATCCCGTAGGAATAGGAAATTATTCGTTTATAGAATTAGGAAAGATCCAAACACGGAAATCACAGAAGTGATGCTAGGGAAGAGGCGCGAAGAGAGTCAAAGCGTCCTTTGAAGAGGCGCGCCCAGTGCCGCGCTGCTCCCCAGGTGCCTGTCGGTTACAGATTTTTGGAAACAGCAATTAGTATAAATAGAAGCGTCGATGAAGCTTTAAATCATACAATTCTTCCGTCTCTTCTTCGTTGATTCACATATAAAACGCCCCATAAATTTTCAAGAGAAAATTATCATCATGAATACCCTAGAAATTCGCTTGAAGGAATGGACTAACGAGTTTTCGAATATTGAGAAACATGACATGGGTGCTTACAACCTTGGGTCTTTGTTGAGTTTGAAACTCATTAAGGTAGTAAAGCCGTTCTTGGATGCTTGTCTTGATTATTGGGATCCAAATTATCATGTTTTCGCGTTCCCAGGAGGTGATATTTGTCCTTTTCCGGAGGAAATTGCTGCTATTGGCGGGTGGGACCCTGAACATTTACCTGCCATCCCCTCCACTTCACAAGGGTATAAGAGCAAGTTTAGAGACTTGCTTGGACTTACTAGGCTTGAGGTAGATCGTCTTGTTACTCCGAAAGGCGTGCGGATGTTGGATTTTGTGGATCGATTCATCAACAGGGCCGACCCTACTGTCTCTTATGTTGCTAGGAGGAGAGCATTCGGTTTCTGTTTGCTGCATGTTTACGTCTTTCAGGGACATGTTGATGAAGATTTGAGAGGTGATCCCCGCCTATTGGGTCTTGTTGAGCAAATGGAGCTGCGCAGGAGCCCAGCTTGCTTGTGTTTAGGGGAGATTATCTTGGGCTTGGATAACAGGAAGTCTAATCGCGATCTTCCATTCTTGGGGAGTCCCGTCATCTTACAGGTAAAAGACACCTTTTTTTCGTTTTTTTTTTTTTTTTTTTTTTTTTTTTTTTCGTTTTTTCTTTTTTCTTTTTTTTTTTTTTTGGGTGTCTAATACCTGTTTTGGTAGGTTTGGCTTATGGAACGGCTCCGATTGCTCGAGCCCCCAGTTCATGCACTTTCCTATCATGCCCGTATGATTTCGATGAGGACGAGGTTGTACATGGTGGACTTCACCCGGTCTGTGACTATTGGAAGAACAAGTCAAGAATGACGATGGCCCTTTGATCGGTGGATTGTACCGTGGTGGCATCTCAAGTCCATCACTTTGGAGTGTCTTCTTTGGATCCTACTAGGTCCGTGCGCATCCCCTGGATTGGAGTTTATGGTATGCATCTTTCCGAGAGGTTGATGAGGCAAGTCGGGTTGAAGCGAGATGATTCCTAGGCTTGACACCGTCCCAGATCGCCATGGCATTGACTACCGAGAGCCGAAGAGAGTGGGCTATGAAGTGGGCCCAAAGAAACATGTGGTTCCTGAGTTTCTCTCCTCCAATGCCTTGTGGGTGTGATTCTTATCCGAGGTGGAGGAAGGCCGCAACTTCGGAAGAGCGCGAAAGACTGAGGAAGCGTGAGCCCGTTGACTACAAGGTGCGCGAAGGAGAGAAAGAGAAGGAGAAGCATCTGACCGAAGGAGAAGAAGAAGCCGGCTTTCAAGTCATTCATCCTTCGAAGAAATCGAAGACTACTCCTGTCGCAGAGACGGTGGTTGGCAAGAACGGAAGAGTCAGGCCTCGAGAAAGACCGTTGGTGATTAGGTCTGAAGTGGTGCAAGAGCGTCCGGCTCGAGGTCGTGACCAGAAATATGACAAGAATGACAAGGGCAAGGGAAAGATGGAGGAATAGCCCAAGTCTTATTATTATTTGATTATTATTATTATTGTTGTAATAAAAGGAGGGATTTTTAGAATCCTAGCCTAGTCTACTTTTATTATTTGCCGTATTATTATTATTAGAAATTGAATGAAATAAAAAGGTTAAGTGGTTATGAAACCGTTGTTATTTTCTTTTAATTATTCTTGTCGAATTTCAAATGCAATGCAGATGTCCTTCTATTTACATTTTAAATAAAATGGTGGGTTGAATCCCGTGAAGGATTGCCTACGTATTCACTTAAAAAAAAAGCGAAATCAAACCCTTGCGCGTAGTTCGAGTAAATGTAAAAGAATAATTGTTCGAAGCAAGAGCTTGTAATGAACATAGAAAATAAGCATGAGCTTTTGCTTACTCGGGAGGTGCGAATTTAGTTTGTTTGATGATATGAGGATGACAAGTTTGCCAAGATGCAAGAGCACAAAGGACATTCAGATGGGCCAGGGGCCGTTTATTTAGTGCCGCAAGAGCGACACGTAGGTTTACGCGAGGCGCGTTTCTGTTCTATCCTAGGCATAGTACCGTTTCAGTTGGTCGAGATTTGTGGGGTTTGAAAACTCATTCCCATCTAGGTCTGTGATTCTAACCGCACCCCCTGGGAGTATTGATTTGACTAGATATGGTCCGGCCCAGTTAGGTTTGAATTTTCCCCTTGGGTCGACAGGTAAAAGAGCTCTGACCGATTTGAGAACTAAATCTCCTTCTTTGATGTTTCTTGGCCTAACCCTTTTGTTGAAAGCTCGTTTGATACGTGCTTGATATGTTTGGACATTATGTAAGGCACGAAGCCTGCGTTCATCCAGGAGGATGAGTTCTTCATACCTATCCCTCTTCCAATCGGCTTCAGGGATTTGACTTTCGAGTAGAATACGTAAGGATGGTATTTCTAGCTCGACGGGTTGTACGGCTTCCATACCGTAGGTCAAATAGAAAGGAGTGGCCCCAGTGGGCGTCCTGACGGATGTTCGATACCCCCACAAAGCGAAGGGTATTTTGCTTGGCCAATCTCTGTAATTGTCAGTCATTTTCTTGAGGATTGTGACGACATTCTTGTTAGCCGCTTCTACCGCGCCGTTAGTCTGTGGTCTATAGGGCGATGAGTGATGGTGCTTGATCTTGTACTTGGCTAGCAATTGTTCGGTTTCGGCTTGGAAGTGGGACCCATTATCGCTGATGATCTCATGTGGGCAACCATATCGGCAGATGATGTTATTTTGTATGAATTTGGCTACATTTTTGGCCGTAAGAGCGGTGTAGGAAGCCGCTTCTACCCATTTGGTGAAGTAGTCAATTGCTACTAGGATGAAACAGTGACCTCCTGTTCCTGCTGGGGTTATTTTCCCAATTATGTCAATTCCCCACGCGGAGAATGGCCAAGGAGATGTCATCGTATAGAGCAACGAAGGAGGGACATGCTGTACATTCCCGAAGATTTGGCAATTGTGGCGATGTGCCTCACATATTTGATGCAATCGGATTCCATTGTGGTCCAATAGTACCCTAGACGTGTGATTTTCTTTGCCATCATAGGTCCACTCATATGAGGACCGCACTCTCCATCGTGGACTTCTTCCATCACCTTTCGTGCCTGTGAATGATCAAGGCAACGCAGGACTACACCAAGAGGTGTTCTTTTGTATAATTCTCCTTACATGAGGACGTATTGTGAAGCTAGTAGGCGTATAGCTCGTTGTCCCCTCTTATCCATATCCGGTGGATAGGTACCATTGAGCTTGAAGTTCAGGATTGCTTGGAACCAGGGTTCCTGTGCGATTTCTTCTTCATCGGTAATTTGATGGACATAAGCCGCTCGACCGTCGTTCGATACACAAAGGCATTTCCGTCATGTAATCTGGTATACTTATCAAAGATGCAAGTTTCGCAAGAGCGTCTGCAAATTGATTTTCCTCTCGAGGTAGGTGCAAGTAGGTTACGTGATCAAAGAATTGAGCGACTTGGTCAATCCTAGCTTGATAAGGTGCTAGGCTTTCGCTTCGGATTTTCCAGGATCCTGTAACTTGGTTGATGATTAGTGACGAATCTCCATGCACTCGGAGGTTTTTGATGCCTAAGCTTACTGCCGCTTGTAGTCCAATTAAACAAGCCTCATACTCTGCGGCGTTGTTTGTCACCTCGAAGTCGAGTTTGACAGCGATCGGTGTATGCTCACCTTCAGGAGAAATGAGCAACACTCCTATCCCAAATCCTCTTAGGTTTGATGCTCCATCAAAGTATAGGTCCCAGGAGTCTACATCTGTTTGAAGTATATCCTCGTCGGGAAATGACCAAGTGTCTATGGCTTGTGCGTCGTTGATGGGATTTTCTCGAAGAATTCGGCGGCGCGCGACCCTTTATTACTTTTAGTGGCACGTATTTGAGGTCAAATTCTGAGAGCATCATGGTCCATCTTGCTAGGCGTCCATTGAGGACAGGTTTCTCGAAGAGGTATTTGACTGGATCCATCTTGGAGAATATTTTGACGGAGTAGCTAAGCATGTAGTGGCGTAGCTTCTTTGTTGCCCACACAAGAGCGAGGCATGTCTTTTCGAGTTGTGAGTATTTGCACTCGTATTCCAAGAACTTCTTACTTAGGTAGTAAATAGCTCTTTCTTCACTTCCTACGGTTTGAGCTAGCATAGCACCCATGGCGCTTTCGATTCTTGTGAGATACAAACCAAGAGGTTGATCTGGTTGTGGTGGCATGAGCACTGGTGGTTTAGCTAATATCTCCTTGATTCGGTCGAACGCCTTTTGACAATCATCATCCCACATGGTGTGGTCTGTCTTCTTAAGTTTCTTGAAGATAGGCTCGCAAATCATCGTAAGTTTCGATATGAATCGACTTATGTATTGAACTTTTCCCAGAATCCTCGACTTCTTTCTCTGTTTGAGGTTGTGGCATTTCAATCAGAGCTTTGATTTTCGAAGGATCTATTTCTATACCTCGTTGGCTAACGACGTATCCTAGGAGTTTGCCGCGAAGTTACCCCAAATGTGCATTTCTGAGGATTGAGTCTCATGTTGTACTTTCGTAGCCTTGCGAAGAACTTGCGAAGGTTCGCAATATGTCCCTCTCTCTTTTTGGATTTGACGATCATGTCATCTACGTATACCTCAACTTCTTTGTGCATCATGTCATGTAAGAGTGTAGTTGCGGTGCGTTGGTATGTAGCTCCGGCGTTGATCAATCCGAACGGCATTCTTTGTATAGCAATAGGTTCCCCATTGAGTGACGAACGCGGTCTTGTGCATGTCTTCCATGGCCATTTTGATTTGGTTATAACCCGCATATCCATCCATGAAGGATAGTAATGCGTGGTCTGCAGTATTGTCCACCAATATGTCGATGTGAGGTAGAGGAAAGTCATCTTTCGGACTTGCTTTGTTCAAATCTCTAAAGTCAACACAAACTCGGATTCTCCCATCCTTTTTGGGTACGGGTACTATGTTAGCCACCCAATCGAATACTCGGAAACTTTGATGAACCCGGCTTTGAATTGCTTATCAACTTCTTCCTTGATCTTTAGGGCCCATTCTGTTCTCATCCGTCGAAGCTTCTGTTTTACAGGCTTGAAACCTGGCTTAATTGGAATTCTATGTTCGGCAATGTCCCTGTCGATCCCTGGCATGTCTTTGTAGGACCAAGCGAAAACGTCTTTGAATTCATTTAGGAGGTCTATGAAGTCGGCCCGTTCGGTAGAGCTCAAGGTAGTCCCTATCCTAAGTTCTTTGGGTTCTAGTTCAGTTCCTACATTGATGGGTTCGGTGTTCTCAATTACTGGTCCCCCTTCCCTTTCCTGTAGTATTTCTTTGGCTACGTAGGGAGGTATTTCGGTCGAGTCTGGGTTTTGGTCATCCTCAGTATCATCATAAACAGAATTGCACTCAAGATAACGCAAAGAGTAAGCAGAACCTGATTTATTTATATTAAGATTTGAGTAAAGTTGAAACAAAGAAGCCAACTGATCCATGGTCAGTGGCGGCAAAGGAACAGTAGTTGGGGCATTTCCCGAACTGCTGTGACTACTTGAAAGTAAGCTAGGAGAAACGAAAGGAGTGGGGGTGACGACAGGAGTAGACTCTCTAATGACTTCTCTAGACTCTGACTCTGACTCCGACTCCGACTCTGATTCGAACTCGTCGTCTTCCGGTTCTTCCTTGAACATCTCTCCTTCTCCAGTGGTGAGCTTGAAGAGTCTTCCTTGATTGTCGGTCCATTTGATTGATTTTCTCCATCCTTTCTGCTGCTTCGTATCGATTTCTGTGATTAATGCGGTGGGGTTGAAGCGATCGTCTTGAAGTATTGTAGTAATGATCTCATCCTGCGCGGCCCTAACAAATCGGTCCTCTCCAAATAGGAGGCTAACAGCTTGTTCGTCTAAGCAAGGTGCTTGACGGGTTTTGACGGTAGGAACCGTTTCTGGAGGGATAAAGTAGCAATCGTGAAAGATCTCGATTCCGGCTAACTTTTTCTCAAGGTAATGCCAAGGTTCGGGAAATCCGTGATAGAGTTCCGAACTTCCTTCTTGAACGAAGTATCCATTTAAGGTGGGGAGATATGGCTTCATTTGGACTCCTACATACTTGCGATTTTGGACTTGAGCAAGCATTTCGAGAACTTCTTCTGCTGTGGTTTTGTACCCCAGTCCAAGTGGTATTTTTGATGAGTTGCCCTTCTTGTATGGCGCGAAGGTGTTCTTCCGAATTGGGTTCAAAGGCATTCCAGGGAAGTATCCCTGATTCTTGAGTATGTGATTGACCACTAAGTTAGAGTAGGGATTATAGTACAAGGGTGCCAACTCGCTTTCTATGACACTTACACTTTGGAAGCCCCCAAGTTCGTATATGGGATCTGCAAGGACTTGATTGCTTGATTGTTTCTCAATTATTGCCTTGATAGGCGGCAAGTGATTGTCACAACTTTGCCATTGAGTGGGATCTTGATCTTTTGGTGAAGGGTGGATGTTACTTTTGCTTTGGAAGCATGAATCCAAGGCCTTCCCGTATATGTTGAATGAAGCTTCGATGTCCACTATTTGGAAGTTGACCTTTCGCTCGATCGGTCCCGTAGCTATGGTTAGGCTAGCAAGTCCAACCACTTTTCGTCGCGTACCGTCATATGCGCGTACACCTTGACTTGTAGGGGTCCAATCCGACTCTTTCATGCCCAGTTTATATGCCGTTTTGAGGGGTATGACGTTGACCGCGGAGCCATCATCTACCAAGGTCATTGGCACATTTTTCTTTAGACAGATGACAGTGATGTATAGAGCGAGGTTGTGACTAGCGCCAAAAGGTGGCAAGTCTTCGTCTGAGAAAGTAATAGGATTACTTAACTTCGGTGATTCTTGGAAGACCAAGTTGACTACATCTTCGGGAGTAGAGTTATGTGCTACATTCAATTTGGCCAAAGCTTGCAGTAAAGCTTGGCGGTGTGGAAATGAGCTTGCCACTAGTTGCCAGACTGAAAGATCAGCCTTGGTTTTCTGTAATTGCTTGAGCAAATGATCAGTGGGGTCGTCTTCGTTGTCATTTGGTGTGATGACATTGGTTGGACCGTTTTGAGTGGTGCTTTGGTACGGACGACCCGAGCGAGTTAGGTGATCCACATCTTGGTCTTCGCCATTTTGGACTATCTCTTTTACTAAGGAGTTTTCGATGAGATACTCGTCTTCGTCGTCATCGGCCCAAACCCCATTGATTGCAGCTAGTTCCTTCATCCTCATGATGTCACTTTCTAGTTGTATGATTTGATCGACTAGCTTATCGACCACGGCGACTACTTCTTGCATAGTGGCATTTTGAGAGAAGGTCAATGGTATGCGTTCTTTAGGCGTTGCCTTGGGATCGCGTAAGATCATTACCATGTTTTCTAATTCCCACACTTGTCTATCTACACTCCTTGCCCATGCGATGAAGTCGGAAATGGTAGGGGAGATGGTAGAGTAGAGTCTTTCTTTCTCAATTGCATGAATTTCATTTTCGGTGGGAGAAATGAGATGTGAGCAATTAAGGTAGATTCGTCACTTGTAATCACTAGAACTCCAAGAGGATTCTGAGTGTTGTTGGGCTTACCTCCTGGTGGAATTGGAAGCCGACCATCTTCGATCATATCCTGAAGCACATGTTTCAATTTGTAGCATTTTTCTGTGTCGTGCCCCTTGCCCCTATGGTATTCACAGTAGGAATTTTCATCCCAGAATTTGGACTTCCTTTCGGGTTCGGGAGTGGGTCCAATAGGTTGGAGTTTGCCTTGCTTCATTAGCCTTTTCAGAGCATTGGAGTACGTGTCCCCAAGGTTTGTGAACTTCCTTGGTGGGCTAGTTTTCTTGGATGGCTCGAGAAGGTTAACTTCGTCGGTCTTGCTAGTAGAGCCGTATGAACGACTTGTGGACCCTTGATATCCTCGACCTACCGTTTTGGACAAGAGCCCTTTGCGGATGTCATCTTCAATTCGTGTCCCCAACACGGTTAAATCTTTGAAAGTCTTGATGTTTTGATATCTCAAATGGTTGGCATATATGGGCTTGAGATTGTCCACGAACTTCTCCACAAGAGTGGCCTCATCCGGGCGTTCAACTAGTTGAGTACTAGTCTTCCTCCACCTACTTAGGAAGTCGGTGAATCCTTTTTTGTCATTTTGGGTAAGAACCTCTAGAGTGCGCATGTTGACTTGGATCTCGGCATTATCCGCGTATTGTTTCGAGAACTCAATGGCGGCGTCCTCCCAAGTAGCGACCTTTTTGTGATCTAAAGTGTAGAACCATTGTTTTGGGATGGTGTCAAGAGATGAAGGAAAGATCCTTAAGAACATCTCGGGTTTGATGCCTTTGATAGACATGTAGTCTTTGAAGGCGCGGATGTGGTTCAAAGGGTTCTCGTGTCCTTTAAACTTAGGGATATCCGTCATGCTAAAGTTAGTGGGCAATTTGGAATTGACGGCTTCATACTTTCGATTGTTCTCCCTGTAAATGTCATCCCCCTTAAGGTACATCAATTGCTCCTCTAGGTATTGGAGTCTTTTCTCAGCTGCAGTCGTCCCCATGAGAGGATTCTCATCTTTGGACTCGTCATCGGAAAAACCTAGTACTTCACTTTTAATGGGAGGTAGCTTTCCCTCTACGTCAAAGATGCGGCCTTCGATAAGCTCAAGGCGGTCATAGGTTTGTTCTTGAGTGAGTTGCATTTGGGTTATCGCGGCCAGGATTCGATCATTACTCTCTTGAATTTGCTGGAGGTTCGTATCATCACTTGACCCAGGCATCTTGGAAACTGGATAAGAGACCGGCGACGAATCAAAACACGATCGACCATTCTATCACATTTGCTAAAAGAGGAAAAGTTTTGACTCGTGAAGTGGGTGTGTGCCACTTGTGTTGAGTGAGTTTTTGAAGAAAGACAAGGTCTTTGAAAATGTGTGTCCTAGCCAACTGTAGTGTAGTTGTAGGAGTGGACTCGAAGTGAGGTTTGAAATGGGCTTGTGGCCCGAATTTTGACTTGACAAACGGACAGAGTTTTGACCGGACTTTGTACTAATTAAAGGCCCTATTTTCGAAATTCTTGATTGAAAACGGGTTTTGATTTTTTTGAAAATTCGTCATGATTTGTTTTGAAATGGTGATCACATAAGGTTTTGCATATTTATACAAGCATTATAACGGGATCTTTGAGTGCGTTTAGAAGGGTTTTGGTTTAAAGGGTGGGTTGCCATACCGAACCATCAAACCCGAAGTCTGTGGAGAGGCTCGTGCCAAACAAGAGTAAGGCCGATTCCTAGTCCATTTCCTCAAGTAGTGAAGGCCCTTGATACAAACAAGAGTAAGCATCATGGTATGGATGACGTCAATCGCTATCCATCCTTAGGCCCAAATAAGAATTAGGACCGTTTAGACGGGACGATTGGTCAAATGGGTTGGGTTGGGCCTAGGAAGGCCGATTAAACGGTCTAGGAAGACCGAGTTATGAAAACCGACAATTGTCTTGTACAAACTTATTCCCTAACCTTGTTCAAGTTTCACCCTAGCTACACGTAAGTGTATGTTCCCCAGCGGAGTCGCCAAACTGTGGACAGCGGGCCGCCCACGGGGGCGCTTGGGACGAGGGGAGCTCGGAAACAAACAAGCGTTTGCATTTTGTAAGGAGTCGCCACCAATTTTATGGGAAATTGGAACCGTTCGAATACCTCGTGTCATGTCAAGACACAAAGTAGTGACATGAACACTAAGCAATCGTTACCCTTAGCATTCTATGTCTAGAATGACTCTCGTGGATGCCAATGAACACGGGTGCTCACGGAGATCTGGAGTAAGGGGTGAGGGTACGTATTAGGAAGCTCTTTTGATCGAACACCTAATCCCGCCCGCCTCGATAGCGGCCTCTACTAATGATTAGGGAGTTTATTCGTACTTGATATATCGTCGGCTATATGCATGCAATGCAACATCCATAGATTAATCCTAGCATGTGAGAATTAACTAAGTCGGTAAACAATTAGTTAGCAAACAATTGGGTCGAAGTTGGATTTAAGTTCAATTACATGTGAAAACATACAAGCAATAAAAGAAATACAATAATTATAAATTACAATAATGGAAATTACAATAATTACATTGGGATAGGCGATTTATGTCGAAAATACCTTTAAAACGGATGATTTGAGAAAAAGAGTAAAAGAATAAATTAACGAACAAATCAGAAGGTGATAATACGAATAATAGTGAATTAATACGTAGACTAAACAAACTAGGTCGAGGCAGAAACGGAGTTCAGGGACAGAACTCATCCTGGAACAGGCGCAGCAGGCACTGCGCCCTTTGGAAGAGGCGCAGCAGTTGCTGCGTCTGTTCCAAGGGTGAGTTCTGGCTGTGAAGCCGGAACTGCAAACCGTTAATGTTAATTGTTAATTTTAATGATTGATTAAATTATCTACTCGGATGAAAGTGATTTAATGTATTATTTACATATGAAGGGGTCATAAAAGCGATAAAACATGGATGAGATAGAATTATACGGATTAATTATGTGAAGGGACGATGTTAATGAATAATTAATTAGACTAAACGAATTAATTACTAAACATGATGAATATGACGGATTAACAACGAATATGGATGTAAATATATCAAAGATAAATTCCAGAAACTCAATATGATGAAATTGAACTTCTAAAACTTGGATTGAATATTAATGACGAAAACCCGCAAATATTGGATTATTTGGGATTTAAGTCGGATTGACGGATGAACTAAACATGTTAATGATGAATAATAAATATACAATATGAATTATATGCTAATATGACGAAGAAATACAGAACAAACGAATATAAACAAAACAAGAACGAATTACAGAGGACGAGGAAGAAGAAAAGAAGCGAGAATCTGCGCGGCCCTCACGAAGAGGCGCAGCAGTGCCGCGCTCCTTCGAAGAGGCGCAGCGATTCTTGCGTCCTTTCTCTTCGTCTCTCTCCGGAAATCCGTAAAAAAAAAGGGGTTTTAAAGACGGTTTTAGAAATCGGTTTTAATTAGATGTTTTCGACATAAATCTTACAATGGTGATACGATAAAGTAAAATACAATAAATAAAAGGAGAGATTAATACACCCTCAGACTTACATGTTGACGGAACGAGAAGAACTAAGAAAATCGATTAGTGATGCTCGACGCGAACGCAAGGAAAGAGTGCCCTCGTAAGAGGAAAACGATTATTTAATTAAGATTGATTAAGTGTAGTGGTCAAATTGGTCGGTCATGCAACGGAGAGGCTGGTACCCGGAAGGATCCGAGCTTACGTGGTCGAATGTTCAAGCACGTAGGCGCCAATTAGTAAGAACGAAGTCTAGAATGCAAAGGGAGAAGAGAAGGGCGGACACTCGCGTGAGAAATATGAGGAACGAAAGCTCCTATTTATACTAATCACACGGAGGAATAGGGTTTCGGAGACTCTTTGGAAGTGAATCTCGGAAAGATATAAAAAAGATACGTAAATCATGCAAAGAAGGGCTGGGAAGAGGCGCGGCGACCCATCGCGTCTCTTGGAAGAGGCGCAAAGACTGGCCGTTGCGTCTATTCCCGGAGGTTTCCTCCTGTTTAAGAAAGATTTCCGTGTTTAAGTTATGGTAGGACGGATTTGATTCGATTATCTTTTGAATATTACGGGATATTATTTGCCAAAAGATAAAATTTGAGAAATATGGAATAGAAATATCCTAAACATTCCAACATTCGACTCGGGATTTAACAAATTATCGAAAAAATGGAGACGGTTTTTGACCCGGACTCCGAATGTACTCTAATTACTGCCAAAACGACCGTATTGGCACGTAGATGACAACTAAGAGGTTGACATTAATTTTTGAGCAATCACTTGACGATAATCTTACGAACTGTCACTAATCGTTCCGCGAATCAAACATGCGGCCCAATCATCACCGGGTGGTTTGCGAGGGGTGCAGAAACGAGGTGTCTACAAAAAGAATCGACTCATTTGAATACTATAGTAGCTTTTGCCACGACCAGGCTATATAAATTTGCCAGAACTCTATAAGCGGTCATTAGGCCCGACAAAATGTTCTTAACAGTCTGCCTATGTGATCGACTAGTCATCTCACATGACTCTATGGCACTTGAACTTGCCATCAATCGCCTCACACTCTAGTCACTTCGAGACGTCACCCCATACAAGTAACTATGGGCAAATACTATGTTAATCCGTGTTCACTTTAACGGGGTTTAATTGTCTCTACAACCCGTTTGGATGTAACAAAGTATAAATTAAAGATAAAAGACAAATGCGATTATGAACATGAACAAAAACAACACTTTTATTTCATTTCAAAATCTAACAAAAATTTGGTACACGTTTAAGTCCCATGGACGTAACATGTCCATCATGCTTAGCCTGCGATAAAGGCTTGGTGAGCGGATCGGCTATGTTGTCATCCGTCCCAACCTTACAAATCGCAATTTCCTTTCTTTCAATGAAATCTCTTATTACATGATACTTTCTAAGTACATGTCTAGATCTATTACTAGACTTTGGCTCCTTAGCTTGGAAGATCGTCCCACTATTATCACAATAGAGAGTGATGGGATCATCGGCGGTAGGTACTACTTTTAGACCTTCCGTGAATTGCTTGATCCACATAGCTTCCTTGGCGCTTCGATGCTTTGCTATGTACTCGGCCTCCGTTGTCGAATCCGGTGATTCTGACTTCCTTGAAGCTTCTCCACCGGCTACGGCACCACCATTGAGCATGAAAACAAAACCAGCTTGTGATTTCATGTCATCTCTATCTGTTTGAAAACTTGAGTCCGTGTATCCTGTAACACGCAACTCAGTGTCTCCTCCAAACACAAGGATAGAGTCCTTAGTTCTTCTCAAGTACTTAAGGATGTTCTTGACAGCAATCCAGTGACTCTCACCTGGATTTCCTTGATATCTGCTCGTCATGCTCAAGGCATACGAGACATCAGGACGTGTGCATATCATGGCATACATGATTGATCCAACAGCGGAAGCGTAAGGGATCAACTTCATGCGTTCAACATCATGGGGTTCGGAGGGACATTGAGTCTTGCTCAATATCGTTCCGGTTACCATAGGTACCAAACCCCTTTTGGATTTGTCCATGCTGAATCGTCCAAGAATCTTATCAACATAAGACTCTTGACTTAGTGCCAATATCCTCTTGGATCTATCTCTATAGATCCGGATACCTAATATGCGTTGTGCCTCTCCTAAATCCTTCATTTGGAAGTGGTTACCTAACCACTTCTTAACAGAAGACAACATTAGAATATCATTTCCAATGAGTAGTATGTCATCGACATACAAAATTAGGAACACAACATTGCTCCCACTAAATTTCATGTATAAACATGGTTCCTCAACATTTCGAGTGAAACCATTTTCCTTTATCACATCATTGAATCGATGATTCCAACTTCTTGATGCTTGCTTAAGACCATAAATGGATCTCTTAAGTTTGCACACTTTGTTAGGATTTTTAGAATCAACAAAACCTTCGGGTTGTATCATGTACACCTCCTCTTCTAAATGCCCATTTAGAAAAGCGGTTTTGACATCCATTTGCCAAATTTCATAATCATGAAATGCGGCGATCGCTAACAAAATCCGTATGGATCTTAGCATGGCTACGGGGGCGAAGGTCTCATCATAATGGAGACCTTGGACTTGGGTAAATCCTTTTGCCACTAGCCTAGCTTTGTAGACATCGTCATGTCCTTCTATGCCATTCTTGACTTTGAATATCCATTTGCATTGAAGGGGTCTTGCCCCTTTAGGCAAATCTACCAAGTCCCAAACTTGGTTTTCAAGCATAGAATCCATTTCGGACTTCATGGCTTCAAGCCATAAGGTGGAATTAGGACTAGAGATTGCGGCCTTGTAGGTGGCGGGCTCGTCACTTTCCATAAGCAACACATCGAGCGTTCCATCTTCTTCGATAAGTCCCACATATCGATCGGGATGGCGAATAACTCGGCCCGTCCTTCTTAGTGGAGGAGGTACAACCGCGTTAGACGACGAAGGAACATCTTCTTGCGTCTCTACCTCGGTTTGTGGCTCTTGAACTTCGTCAAGTTTAAAATTTCTCCCACTCTGTCTCTTAGAAATAAATTGACTTTCTAAGAAGACAGCCTCACTAGACACAAACACTTTGTTTTCTTGAGGTTTGTAGAAGTAGTAACCTCGAGAGGTCAAAGGATAACCTACAAAGATGCATTTTTCGGATCTTGGGGCAAGCTTATTGTCGGGTTTAGCCTTGACGTAAGCATCACATCCCCAAATTTTCATATAGGATAGATTAGGAACTCTTCCTTTCCATGTCTCAAATGGAGTCTTTTCGGTGGCTTTAGTGGGACTATTATTTAAAGATAGAATTGCAGTTTGGATTGCAAATCCCCAAAACGAGTTCGGTAACTTGGTTTGACTCATCATGGATCGAACCATATCAAGTAGGGTTCGATTCCTCCTTTCGGCAACACCATTCAGTTGTGGTGTTCCGGGTGGAGAAAGTTGTGATATAATGCCACAACCTTTCAAGTGTTAATCAAATTCAAGACTAAGGTATTCACCACCACGATCGGATCGTAGTGCCTTAATCCGTTTGTTCAATTGGTTCTCTACTTCGTTTTGGAATTCCTTGAATTTCTCAAATGCTTCACTCTTGTGTTTCATTAAATAGATATACCCATATCTACTCAAGTCATCGGTGAAGGTTATAAAGTAGTCATAATTACCACGAGCGGTGATACTCATTGGTCCGCATACATCGGTGTGTATGAGTCCCAATAGCTCACTAGCTCGTGTCCCTTTACCGCTAAAAGGATTACGAGTCATTTTGCCAAGTAGGCAATATTCGCATGTACCAAATGATTGATAATCAAATGGTGTAATCACATTAGTTGAAACTAATCTTTTGATGCGATTCTCGTTTATGTGACCTAATCGACAATGCCAAATGAACGCTTCACTTGGGTCACTTGTTTTGAGTTTCTTTGATTGTATGTTATAAATATTATTAATTGGATTTGATGTCTCTAAAATGTAAATGCCATTGATGGAAGTAGCCTGGCCAATAACCAAATCATTCCTAGAAATAGAGCAACGATTGTTCTTAATGACAAAACAAAAACCATCCACGTCTAGCATGGCGATTGAAATAATGTTTTTAGAGAGTGTAGGTACATAAAAACAGTTATGCAAATACAACTCAAATCCGTTCGGCAAAGCTAAAACATAAGTTCCCTTGGATTCGGCCGCTACCCGAGCTCCATTTCCAAGGCGTAGATCCACATCTCCCTTGCTAAGCCTCTCCACATCTCTTAAACCCTGTAAATGATTACAAAGGTGAGAACCACAACCGGTATCTAGTACCCATGTCGTAGTGGAAGTATAATTTATATCAATAACATAAATTTCTTTAGGAATTGTACCTTTTGGAGTAATGAGTCCTTCCCTTATATTTCGCAAATACATAGGGCAATTCCTAAGCCAATGTCCCATGCCATAGCAATAATGGCACTCATCATTAACTTGCTTGAAGTTTTTGATTTTCTTTCCTTTCTTCTTGAACCTCTTGCCCTTTGAAGCAAGAACTTGATTGCTAGAGCTCCCACTAGCTTTGGCATCCTTATCTTCCAGAGATAAAGACCCTATAGATCGTATGAGGTAGTCTTCCTGAGACGGACTCACACGAGGTCTAGTAGTAGTGGGTGGTGTAGAAGTGGTGATGAAATTAAGGTTTCCAACCGAACCTATCCCGAAATGAAGTTCTCTAGTTGTATCGAAATTATTGTTGGAGCATACGTCGTCAAGAACATGGTGATATGACTCAATAGTTATCGGTGCGGTAGCATTTGATGGATTCATTGTAATGCACTACAAATATGGAGGAAAGGAAATATTAACATTTGTCTTTTTAAATCATACTTGCAAATTTAACAAGATATGAACATTTATATAGTGACCTCTACCCAACTATAATAAATGATTCCAAGACCCAAATTCATATCAACTTAGGCACGGGGTAGCCGATGAAACCCTCATCAATATAACTCGGTGGATTAACTTTTTAATCGATTCTACTTTTAGAACTCTTGGTCGATAAAATTACTCTAATATTTATCTATAGCCCAAAACACATCAACAAGGGCACGGGGTAGCCGATGAAACCCTTATCAATTACTTTTGTTGAGTTCAATCCAAATTTCGAATAAATGTGTCCATTATCCAAACCCATATTAACTTAGGCACGGGGTAGCCGATAAAACCCTCATCAACATGAATTCGGTGGATTAGACATTTATCACCCACTTCCCCTACGTAACAAGGTTTGTACCCCGGGTAGCCGAGTGCACTCCCTCGCGAAATAGGTTTTCATGGTTTCTACTATTTGGTAAGGCTATGTCTCAATTGTTTGTTTTAGCGAGAGGTCATGTCAATTTATTATCTATCACGTTTTAAGTGAACTAAAGCGGTGAACTACGATAATTCGAATTGACACGGTCGATAAACTCGATAAAATAACAATGCATGTTTAGTTATGGCGATTTAGCGATGCATGTGACATAAAATAAAATGCAAGCATAAAAGTAAATAAATCCTAGTATGGCCTTTCCTAAAAAAATAGAAAAACTATTAATCTATTACATATTCGGAAACCAACTCCATTGGTCCCTTGAACTTCGGTTGTGGCACGCATCTCGAGGTAACACCGTCTTTATGTATCGCCATTCTTGAAGAAATCCGTCTTTAGGAACTCCGGAATGAATAAAATTACATAATAAATTACATAATTTCCTATTATACATTTGTAACTAAAATAAAATAAATCTATTAAATTACAAAACGGTGATACGAGATCACAATAAAATTACAACCGAATCGATATTCCCATACATTTCGGGAAATATCAATTAAAATCTAAGGCCATACTAAGTAAAATTACATAATTCAAAATTACATAAATTAAAATTATGACAATCATAAAGAAAAATGCAGCATTATAATATGTATGATCATGCTCAATTTTTATGCTAAATCGCCTTTTAATTAGCCAATATCGTATATTACTCGGTTTTTACGGATTTGCGTGATTTCAACATTTTATAATCACAAAAATACATAAACTCATATTTATGCATAAGTTAATTACCCTAACCTCTTAGGACTCAAAATATAGTCTTCACTAATAATTTGACCATAATTAACTTTTATTTACAAAATTGTTCATAAATGGACCAAAATTACAAAAATAAGCTATTAAACTTCAAATAAATCACAAAATTTCAAATAAATTCAAAATTTGAAATTTAAACTCATGAACATTCTGGAAAAATCCATGACACTCATAATGTTCAAAATCTTAGGTTAAAAATTTCGAAATTTTTCCGGAAAAACAATGTTGCGGTTTATCGATTTTTAATTAAAATAATCATAAAAATATGGAAAAATTATTTTCATTAACTTTTCAATTTTAGATCTGAAAAATATAATAAAATGCAACATTAGACGTTTTTCCTAAGTCATAGATTATGTTTTATTAATTTTTCACTAATAATGTCACTATTTATGCTATTTTTCTTCAAAAATTCATAAATCATGCTAAAAGACTTCTTTATAGGCAATTATTTTACACACATCTTGTAAAATTGCATGTGACAACATATTAATTTTCTATGACCAGATTCGAAATTTAACTCATATTAACCTATTTTTCTCATAAATCCGAATTTAATAATGAGAAATTCATTTTTCGAGCATAACAAGTCCAAAAATTATGAAAATTTGCAGGTTATCTCAAAATAATATATGTAACAACATATTCAAAAACCAACTTAAAATTCGAAGTATAGCTAATTTTCGACCAAAAATGACATTTTTACTCATAAAATCACATTTAAATGTCATTATAGAGAAATATGAACAATAAAAATCCGTAAAATTAACCAAAATATCCTAAAAAATTTTAGGACCAGAAATATTAACATGCATGGATTAATTTAGTGATATCTCATAATAACACAAATTTTACAAGTTTTATTTGTTATTCATATAACTCGGAAAAACTTTTAACCAATTTGCATGCAAACAACCGTGGCTCTTGATACCGATTGAAGGAAATGTAGATCTTTATACATATTAACATACTCATATATGTCTAAACTAATTTGTCATAAAATTAAAACGGATCTTATGCATGCAAACAATAATATAAATAGAGGAGAAATCATGTCCTTACATTGTAGATTTTGGCTATTAGGGCACAAGAGAGATCACCTTTCTCTTCTTGTTCTTGAGCTTTTCCTTTATGGATGAACAAGATCTAAGTACAAGATCTCTCCCCAAGCTTTATACCCAAGGCTTAACACTTAATCTAATTAATATTATAAGTACTAGTATAATATTAATGTAGTGAAAATTGAACCAAAATTATTTTGGTTTTAAGCTCCTAAAACCGTGTAGAGGAGAAGGAATTTTGGGAGTATTTTATCTCTCTAATTTAGCATTGAAAGTAGAGAGTAAAATGTTTTGTTTCTTACACTAGAAAAATAAGTGAATGAATGAATAATTTTTAGAGGAGAAAACCCTCTAAAAGGCACTAGGAAAACCGGTGGTGGGAGGGGCTTTTAGGGAGCCAATGCATGCCCATATTTGTCTTTACAAGATAAATAGGGTTGCATGGCTACTATTAGCTTTTAATCATTATGTTTTCTATTTAAAATATAAACACAATTTAAGCCTAATCCTCCTCCATTATTTCGGCACTTTTACCTAATATGGAGTCCATATTATTTTTGTCAATTGTCTATATGTTACATGTCACATGTCACATATATTTGTTATGTAATTTTTAACACATTAAAAATTCAACGTATTATCAAAAATACGTCATATACAAAAATTGACTTAGTAATTTCATAATTACCTGTGCCAAAATATTTTACCATTTATAAATCACAACAGATTGTATTTATAATAATTCATTCAAATCCAATTGTTTCTTTAAACAATAATTTCATCCGAGTAATGATACAATTCGATTACTCAGACCGTATCTCATTTAATCACATTTCAATTTGATACGTAAATTTTACTTCCAAAATTGTCCGTCAATTTTCAAATAATTTAATCAACTCGTAACATTATACGATTGATTAAATAATCAATTAAGCGTATTGCCCTTTAGGTATGACCTAGGGGGTCAACTGATCACCACCGTCACACGACAGTAATGTCAAACTCTAGTCAGCCAATCATTACCGATATATGTTGACCAGTTGACAGTAACAAAATTACTTCCCAATTGTATTCTTTAAAATGAGATTTAATAATGATATTTAAATCATGTGATCGCACTATTGTTGAGGACACATTTCCCAACAACAATATCTTTACCATATCTTGTCATATTAAATCTAAGTTTTTGTATAAGATGATATCTTGTATAATTGGAAATAAAATCTAATTCTTACTGTATGCCAATTGTCCAAAATTTTTACCTATTTCACCCCTACCATAATTCATCTACCTACTTTTCTAATTTGACCAAGTGTCAAATACTTTTTAACTATAAAAACTCTCCTCCTCACGTCACTCATCATCATCATCATCATCATCATCATCATCATCATCATATCTTCTCCTCTTTTTCGAAAACCGCAAAACCCAAAACCCCAAACACTCAACCTCGCCTCACCATGACACCACAACAAAGACCTCAAACCACCCCTACCAGTCATTCAACAACCAAATCCATCAAAGACACTAACAATACCACACCTCCCTCAACCCAACTGAAACCAAAATACTCTCTTGCCACCCAAACACATGTCGAGTCTAGTGTAGGAGGTAAAAGGAGGAAGTTAGACAAAGGGAAAAATAAGGTGAATGTTGGAGAATAAGAAGTGGTGGTGGATCGTGGTTATAGTCCGAGAAGGTGTTCGGAGGACAATGTTTCGAGAGTATATGCCGCATGCAATGGAGTTGGGTTTGAATAAACTCTGTCTTACAAAAGATGAAAGACGATCGATTGATCAAGTACTTCAATATGGCATTCATGGCGGTCAAAATTATCCGGGTGAATGGTATGAAAAGATTGAAGCTTTTCAATTTTTCTCGGATTTCCTTACATTCCAAGGATAGAAAACGATTTGTGAGTTCTCGGGTCTGGTTTATCCTATTGAAATCGTCCAGTTTTATGCATCTGTTGAAGTGTCCAATGAAGTCATGCATGCGTGGTGAATGGAAAGGGTGTCGATATCTCTATTCCCGATTTTTTCCCCTCTTTTCGATTCCTGATAATAGGCTCGAAATTGATCCGAGTCAAGAATGGGGTGATATCACGGATGAAGTTAAGATGGTGATTAAGCGGTCCTTCGATAAAGACGCAACTCGTAATAGTCATGTGTTGACCGCGTCTTTTTCGCCAAAGGTAAAGTTTTTTAACAACTTTCTTTGGAGTACCATACTTCCTCGCCGTGGTGATCGTGATAAGATCTCGAGTTATGAGATGGTTACCGTTTTCTCTTGGTTGGAAGGACGGAAAGTGAGTCTTCCATTACGTGTCTTTCATCGCATTATTCAAACTAGTGTCCTTACTCGAAAGGACAAGGTATCCACAACCATTGATTTGCCTTACGGCATGTGGATATCTCGTCTTTTGGAGATCAAGAAAGTTTTCGATGTTTCAAGTTATGGAGTTATGACTCGGGATACTATGGGAGATAAGTTTTTACAATTGATGAAATTGGGTGTAATGGGACCAGAGTTGGTGTTTGTTTCTAAAGGCGTTGTTGAAGAAAAGTCGTCGGATGTTTTGGCGGCTATGGATAAAAAATTGGAGGAATCTATGGTTGGTATTAATGCAAAAATGGAGGCGCAAACACAATTGTTGATGGATGTTGTAGCTCGGTCAGAGGAGGCAAAATAGGGTGATGCCTCTGTTGGTATTGATTCGGTTGTTGCTGCGATTACGGGATTGGAGGAGCGGGTTGAGCTAATGAGGAGTGACTTGGACTTAGTTGTTCGCAATGTGGTCCATCATACAACGTCCATGGCGAATTTGCTGAGCCAAGGAGCAGTGATTATGATGGCGGGACGAAGGATGCGAGAGGAGATGGACCTTATATTTGAAGCTACAAAGGCTCTCTCACTCAAAGTGATAAACTTTTATACGTGTTTGACCACCCAAACTACCCATGTTCGTTCTTGCCTTGACCGTCTTGAATCCCTTGAATTTCGCACTAGACCCGGCTATGTCAATCCTCATACCGTCAATCACCCTCGCCGTTAAGCTTTTCCATGTTTCTCGGTTGCCTTTTGCTTAGTTTTTATTATTATCACTCATACTCTATCATTCGGCCCATTAGGCTTAACTGCTTTTATGTCAATTCGGCCCATTTTGGCATTGTTCATATTCGGCCCATTGACATTACTCTTTTGCTTTGTTAGTTAAGACATATTATTGTAAACTTCTTTAGATGTTGATTACTTTCTCGTTTTATGATATATGTTTGCTTTTATTTTCTTTCCTCTGTTTATATTATTCTGGTTATTTTATATCTTGTTCTCGTCTTTTCGATAATGTCAAGAGGGGGAAGAAATGATCTTGATTTATAGTATTTGCCTAAATTTGCTCCTTGTCAAGACCTTTAGTCTTTTAAGGTCCTTAGATGCTATACTTTTGAATATACTTGTCGTGCTTTGCATTTGACCCTTCTACAATATGATGGTATTACATTGAGGGGGGACCTTCTTTAGACACAAATCATAGGAGGCTTGCATCATCAAAAGGGGGGAATTTGTTAAACCATATAGTTATATGTCCTGTTAAGTTTTGATAATGACAAAGTATGTGTGTCTATATATTTGGTACTTGTAATAGTTTGTTGTATGTTACAAGAAACATTGAACAAAGCTTACTATGGTTATCAAGACAAAGACAAATATAAGTTTTGAAACTCAAGATGAAGAGCTTATATTCAAAATATAAGATGATAAACTACTGAAGATCTCAAGGAAGATTAGATAGTATAGGTCGTCATTTGGTAATGGTATCTTTAGATGTGATTATTGTGAAGTAAAGTTATAGCTATTTCATCTATAACTTTACTAAACCAAATCTAAGGTTATAGCTCTTTTCACTATAACTTTGGATTACTTATGAAGAACTTTGTTTTTATAGCTTAAAATATTTCGAAATGATTTATAAACTAAAGTATTTATTTTGAATATATCTTATACTTATTTTGGATAAATAATTTACTTATATCCTATTGACTAGTAATACAACCTACGAGTTGTCATGTTATCTAGGGTTTATGTAAGTTATTCATGTTAGACCCTAAAACAAACCGCCTAGGGTTTCGTGTAGCCGCCTAGGGCTTCGTGAAGAGGCACGCCTATCTAGTTTGTTTTTCTACTCGATTTCCCTTTATACAAGCTAGGGTTTAGCATATCTTATTTGATGATAATTTGTTAAAGATTCCATATCTCTTCTATTATCTAAATAAGATATACTTTCCATAAGTACAGAGAATATATCTTGATCTAAATATTAAAGAAAGATTTCATATCTTTTTTATTATTTACCAAGATATTATTCTCTTAAAGATAAGATAAAATCTCAGAGAAGAATTCTTTCTTCTTATGCATGAAATACACGGCCCAAGGTTTTTGTTTTTCCAAACCCTAGTTTCCGTCTTCTATAAATACTAATTCTGCTTTTTTAATTAAGGTTAAGACTTTTCACGCAAAATCATTTTACGAGCATATCATGAAAATAGAGTAAAATTATTTTTAATTGCAAACGCTTTTAAAACGTGTTCTTACTTTATTTATAATTTTGAAAAGTCAAGTTCTTCATTTGTCAATTACATTCATTGATATCATTATTGGATAATAATGCTCATATTTGTTTCTTATACGTTCAATTGTGTGAACATCAAAAGAACAATCAAACACTTTCTTATTGACGTAAGATCGATAGATCGAGTATTTAATGGTACTCAATTGAATTAAAACTTGAGTTTGTTGTACGAGTGGGTTGATAATTTTGTAATCCGTAGAAAGGTACTAAAATTATTAATCGAGAATAGTGGACGTAGGTTTCGACTTGTGAAACTGAACCACTTCAAAAATCCGTGTGTCCTTTGCATCTCTTTCATTTGTTTCGTTTCGCTTTTCATTTCACATACAATCAAGTTAGTTGAATTTAAATCAATAAATTCATACTAATTGTTACTCACGGTTTATACGGATATTCAACCCCCCCCCCCCCCCTTGAGTATTTCAGATTGATAGACTCTTAAAATTTAAAACTTGGATGCATCGCCATTTTGGAATACTCCACTTTGCCTTGCAGGAAGGCATTCTACCTCATGAATGTCTTATTGTGAGTTGAAGGGGCGGAGTGAGACCCGTTAATTGTCTCATATTAGCTATGTTATTAGGATAGTTTAAATAAGGGTCATAGTTTAGTCACCTCTTTACTTGGGACGAGTAAAGGTTCTGTTTGGGGATATTTGATGTGACTCATATTTACGCACATTTAGTCT